>NW_004955412.1:5348292-5355166 GCF_000276665.1 Chinchilla lanigera
AAGAGTATCCGGGAATGATCCTTTAGACAAGTGATAAATTCAGGCCAAAAAGATAAGTAGCCCATTTAAGGGAAGTGGTGGGTTAAGTAGTGGAATATATTCAAGTAAGAGAGAGGAGCAGAAACTAAGGTCAACAGCTACTAAGCAAGTATACATATTGACCCCCTCCTTAGGCAACATCACCAGGTAAAAACAGAAGAAAAGCTCTTGCTCCATGGAACATTCGCTCCAAGCAATAAAAGAAGCCAACATAATTACAATTATGTAACTATAGTTACATAGGGAAGAATGGTGCCAGACAGGGTGAAGAGTTAGGTAGAGGCCAGATCACTAGTGGCCTGGTAAGAACTTGAGAATTTTAAAACAATGAGATAGGATCAAATTAGTTTTTTGCTTGTTTGTTTGCTTGGGGGGGGGTTGTTGTTGTAGGGGGGTCTGTAGTATGTGTATGTACATGTATTGGAGACTGGTATAAAGATGTACCATGTATCAACTTATCAATTCCCAAGCCAGGTGTGGTGGCACCTGCCTATAATTTCAGCATTCAGAAGGGTGAGGCAGGAGAATCTCCAGGAGTTTGAGGTACACAGTGAGCTACACAGTGAGTTCAAGGCCTGAACAACACAGCAAGAGCCAGTCTCAAAAAACAACACAAAACAAAACAAAACATCTCAACTGGCTGCCATAGGAACATTTATACACTGACTCCACAGATCTCTATGAGTACAGGGAGCAGGGGTGGAAAAATAATATCAAAAAATGTTACATGAATAGCTTTACATCTTATTCAAACCAAATTATTTAAAAGCATTCACAACGAGCTACAAGACTAAGAAATACATACACCTGAAAACTATGTGATCCTTTAGCCAAGAAAAGACTATTGTACACATTTGCACGTCTCTAGGAACCTCCTCTTGTCGGTATGGATGAGTATTCAAGTGCACACTACAGAACATGACGAGCTGGTTTAGCAAAATCATGTGGTTTCTGAGGAACTGTTCATTACAAATCACAACAATCTCTTTAAAAAATCAGCATGAGCCCATCCCTCTCTAAAAAAAAAAGATAAAAAAAAATCTCAAGAATGTGTTATCTAGGATCTGCGGAGAGACCTGCCTGGTGGAGAGCCACCCCCACCCTCTGCCCTGCAGCTCCCTGACTTTGCAGCATACACACACACACACACACACACACACACACACACACACACACGACTTACCTGTGGCCTGACACTGGCTGTGCCTTCTGGACTGAGAAGCCACATAAACTCACACTTTAAAGAAACTGTAAGAAAAAGTCACAAATGGAGCACTGCAAGCGTGGTCATGGCTCCACGCAAAACAACAACAGAGTCTGAGGAGATGAGGAGAGGCAGGGAAGGCTGTGAGGGCCTGGCTCTGCAGAAAGCACTGGTCACTGGTCATGACCACAGTGAAACAGCCCCGTGGTCTTTGGTACGGTTTGCGTAAGTGTTCCCTGTGCTTTAAAGGCCTGGTCCCTTCACAGTCGCTACTGGGAGACAGCAGAACATTCAGGAAGTAGGACCTTGTGTGAAGGTCCTCAGAGGCGACCCTCAAACCAGGTTGTGGGACCAGAGCCTTCTCTTTTCCTCTTTCTTCTCTTGCTTCCTGCCTGGGCTGGAGAGGTAAATGGTTTGCTCCACCACGCACTTCCACCCTGACTGCCACCTCCTCAGAGCGCCAAAGCCCTGGGGCCACATGGCCTTGAAAGGAACCGGCAAAAAAAGATGAACTAAAATAACCCTTTTTCTCTTTATAATTATCTCAGGTATCTCTTTACAGTAAAGAGATGACTAACACAGTCCTTTTCCTCAAGCACTCCCGACAGTAAGTTCTTAGGTTAAGCCCACTTACCTACAATGAAAAACAGATATAATAACGAAGAGCCGCCTTCTCCGCCATGATAGCCTTAATTCTGCACACCAGCTTCCCTAAGATAGGGCCCCTGCTTTGTCCTTTCCACATTTTCCACCCCCGGCAGGAAATAGTTATAGCCCCTGCTGCGCCTTAGCCATACACAGCTCACCCCAACCCTACTGCAAGTGCTGGAAACTGATTTGCGTAGGAAATTGGGTATGTCGCTTCATAACATTTCATAAATTTTCTTGAAAGAAATGTAAACTAAAATCAGGATTTTGCAATAAAAAGTATTTTTATGGAAACCAAACAAAGACTAACATGCATAGACCCCAACCATTAAGCAGACAAAGGAACTGCTTTTTTTTTTTTTTTTTGGAATTGCTTTTCTTGACAGCCCTAAAAAGCTTTAAATTAATGTCAAAGACAGGATGCCTGTCACAGAACAGAGACAAGTTCCAGCCCCTACTTGTTTACATCTTCCTGAGGCCATAACTCCACCCGTACCCTCCCCCCCCCACTTCCTACTTGTCTTCCAGAACAAAAGGCAGTCAAGTTTAACCCATCCATAACCGAAAGATGTAGTCTATCAGGAGCCATAGGCTGCTACTGCCCTGAAAATCAAAGTCAGTAAGCAAAGAATTGTGATGGTATGTGCTAATTTAGCAGCACATGCCAGGCACTGCCAAAGGCACACACAAATGTGTTCTCAATTCTCCCAACAACTCAGATGAGGGACCTGAAAGCCAGGGAAGATAACTGATCAACTTATTTTGAAGAGCAGATCTGTTTGACCCTAACATCTATGCTTTAACTGCATTTCAAATCTAGAAAGCTAACCTATACACGGTAATTACCTATGTTTATTAAAATTAACTTATAAATTTATTTACAAGTAAATCACTTACCTCTAAGTTAAATTTATAAACTGTTATCTATTTAGCCAGGCCTGGTGGTGCACACCTGCAATGCCAGCACGCGAGAGGCTGAGGCAGGAAGATCATTGCAAGTTCGAAACCAGCCTGGGCAACAAAGTGAGCTCAAGGCCAGCCTAAACTGCATAGCAAGACCCTGTCTCAAAAAAAAAAAAAAAGAAAGAAAGAAAATTGTTATCTATTTAAACATAAGCCCTAAGCCTCAAATTGTTTTGGTTTTTGTCTCACCATGTAGCCTAGGTTGGTCTCAAACCCATGACCCTGCTGCTTTACCACATTTTAAATTAAATACACGCAGGCAGCAAGGACATCTACAGCTAATCTTAATGCTTACAACAAAAAATATAACTGGTCACTCAGTCACATCATTTGTACTTTCAATAACACAATAGAGATTAGTAAAATTGGAATCATTGATTCACTTAAGATATTTTTGGGATCCCCTCTTGGGCATTACCCACCAGGAATCCAATGTTGAACAGAACAGTTTGTGACCTCTTACATTACTGGCTAGTCAGAGAGACAAAGATTAAATATAGAAACACAGATATTTAAATAATTGTAAATGGTTATAAGCACTATGAGAAACAAGTGCATTGTTATGAAAGAATAACCAAATAAATCAGTACTCACTGGTTGTGAGATGAGGCCTCTGGAGACGTGAGTTAACCTGAAATATGAAGGATGCACAAGTAGTTGGGCAGATAATGAGGGGAGAAGAGTAATCCAGGCAGAGAAACTACCTGCTGCCAAGGCTCTAAGTGAGAAAAGAAGACAGCTGTTTCTGGGCTAGCAATTGTTTGTTTGTTTGTTTATTGAGACAGGCTCTCCTTATGCAGTTCAGACTGGCCTTGAACTCACTATGTAGTGGAGGCTGACCTTGCACTTGCAGTGATTCTCCTGCCTCAGCCTCCAAAGTGCAGGGATTATAGGTGTGCACTACCACACCCAACCTGGACTAGGGATTCTTAACAAGCCAGCGAAGGAGAGAGAGAATGAGGATGGAAGGGAAAACAAATGATAGCAGTAGGATTTTGTATTGTACTGTATATGTCATTGAAACCAATTAGAGAAATTGCAACTGTATAATTTTATAACCAAATTTATTGATTATCAAAACTCAGCCTCAGCTGGGCATGGCGACCCACACCTGCAATCCCAGCACTCAGGAGGCTGAGGCAGGAGGACTGTTGCAAATATGAGACCAGCCTGGGCTACAAAGTGAGCTCAAGGCCAGCCTGAACTACATAGCGAGACCCTGTCTCAAAAAGACAAAAAAAAAAAAAAAGTTAAAAATGCTTCAGAATAATATTATGCTAGTGAAATTGAACATCTAGAAGAATTGCCCAAATTCTTTAAAAAAATACATTGCATCAAATATGATTCAAGAAAAAAATACTTGAGGTAATCAATTCATAAAGAGAAAAGGTGGGGCTGGGGATTTAGCTCAGCGGCAAAAGTGCCTGCCTGGCAAGCGCAAGTTTGTGAGTTCGGTTCCCGGTACCGGAGAAAAACCAAAAAATAAAAATAAATTAAAAAATAAATAAAAAGAAAAGGTGACTAAGAGTGGTGACATGCCTGGCATCACAACTACTCAGGAAACTGAGGCAAGAGGAGAGCAAGTTCTAGGTCAGGGTGGCCGACTTAGTGAGACTGTCTCAAGATAAGAAAGGTGTGGGGATGGAGCTCAACGGTAGAATGACTCTTGGTATGACTACCAGTCCTGCTGAGAGAGATACAGGCAGAGAGAGAGAAGGATGGATGGGGAGAGACAGAGAGACAAGAAGAGAGAGGCAGAGAGAGGGAGAGAAGGCTGAAACAGAATTAGTTGAATCCAAACTCCACACCATACATAATATTGAACAGATACAGAGAGGTTTGTTTTGTTTTGGAAGTTCCAGTTCATACTTGGTTGTGCCTTTGCTTTGGGTCTGTGGAAAGGCAGTATGTCATCGCAGGAATGTGGGAAGAAGGAAAACCACTCATGGTTTTCCTTATGGCCAGGAAAGCAAAAGAGAGGAAGAAGCGGGGAATGGAGTCTCACTGTCCCCAGCAAGGACACAAACCCAGTGACAGAAGGTTCTCCCGCTAGGCCACTACCTCCAAATAGCACCAAGCCCTTAGCACATGGACCTCTGGGGGACATTCAAGGTTCAAACTATAGTATTCCTACATCTATAGGACTCTATTCAAAATTGTCTCCCTGTCCTGAGGTCAATTCCTGGTACCAAAAAAAAAAAATTGTCTCCCCAAAATACCTCTAGTCCTACATGGCTTCACTGACACATTCCATCAAACATTTGAGAAATACATATGATTGATATTACACAAAATCTAGCAATTAAAAAAATTCTTTCCAACTTAGTTTAGAAGACCAACAAAATATTACTATCAAAGCCTAAAGGTAGCCAGGCATGGTGACACACGCCTATGATCCCAGCACTCAAGAGGCTGAAGCAGGAGGAGCACTGCAGGTTCAAGGCCAGCCTGCACTACAAAGTGAGTTCATGGCCAGCCTGAACTGCACAGTGAAACTCCATCTCAAAAAAGTAAAAAATAGAAATCTAGGGCTTCCGTGGCCACTCCCCACACCCCCACATCCCCACAGGAGCTGGGCTGAACCCCAGTCATCTTCAGGAACCCAGTGAGCCACCTCTGTGCCTCCCCAACCAGGGTGGGAGGAGTCAGAGCCCTAGACACCTTCTGTGGCCTTAGTGGCCACTCCCTGCACTCCCCACATACCTGTGGGAGACAGGTTGAACCCCAGACATCTTCAGGAACCCCAGTGAGCTGCCCCTGTGCCTCTGCAACAAGCGCGCGAGATAGGCAGAGCCCTGGCCACCTTCTGGGGACTCAGTGGCCACTCCCATCATGACCCTCACCGCTGCAGGAGCTGAGCTGAACCCTGGACAGAGTGAGTGGCCTCGGGTACTCTACCCTCACCCCTCCTCTAACAGTGTGGAATCAGGCTGGGTCCTGGGCAATGTCTGAAGCATTGGTGACCATGACCTGCACACCACCACACTCTTATGGAAGCTGGGCTGAACCCCAGACAGCTTCAGGAACTCCAGTAAGCCTCTTCTGGCCCTCCCCCACTGGCCTGGGAGCCAACTGAATGGAAGAAAGTTTTGGGAGAATCTGCAACCCCACCTTGCCCCCTCACACCAGCACAGGAGCCATGCTGAGCCCTAGGGACCTTCAGATCCTTGCCCCACCACACCCACACCATCGTGGGAGTGAGGCTGAGCTCCAGGGAACCTCTGGATCTTCAAAAATGACAAAACAAAGGAGCAAAGTGCAATCTCAACCTCTACCCCACCCAGAACAAGTCCAGGAGACATCAACACAGAAGAACCTGGAAGTTACACACCTGAAATTTCTGAAAGGATAGCAAATGAATTAAAGAAACAACTCCATCAGGGCATGGAAAATGTCAGATCAGAAATAATCTCTCAGGTAAAAAAAGAAATGACAACAACAATGAAAGATTTGCTCAGCATGTCCAAAGACACTGATAAAAAAATAGAGGAGCATAGAAAACTTATGGAAACCTTGATATCAGACAGATATCCAGGAAATTTAAAATTCCATTGAAAGCTGGCGAAACCACTTCAATGAAGCTGAAGATAGACTTTCAGACTTTCAAGACAGCATTGCCACTAACAAATGTGAAAGGAAGGATGTCTTAAAAATAACAAGGAACCAGGAGACAACAATTCAACAACTGCAAGACAAAGCAAACAAAAACAATGTAAGATTAATAGGTGTCAGCGAAACAGCAGGAGTCAATACAAATGACATGCAAACATTATTTGCAGAAATAATAGCAGAAAATTTCCCAGGCATGGAAAAAGAATTGGACATACAGATAACTGAAGCATATAGAACTCCAATTGGCCTTAACCAAAATAAGTCTACACCCAGACATATAGTGATCAAGAGCCCAGAAATTCAACAAAAGATCAGAATATTAAGCCAGGCATGGTGGCACATGCCTGTAATACCAGCACTAAAGAAGAAATTTTGTATGTATGTATATACAGGATAGTTAACATGGTT
>NW_004955412.1:5360583-5362265 GCF_000276665.1 Chinchilla lanigera
AATGAATACAGATGCAAAAATTCTCAATAAAATACTAGCAAACAGAATTAAAGAAATCATCAAGAAGATTACACACTATGATCAAGTGGGATTCATCTCAGGAATGCAGGGATGGCTCAATATATGCAAATCAATTAATGTAATATATCACATCAACAGAGTCAAAGACAAAAATCACATGATCACCTCCATCAGTGCGGAAAAAGCCTCTGAGAAAGTCCAGCACTCATTCATAATAAAAAAAAACCCTACAGAAAATAGGAATAGATGGTCTTTACCTCAATCTGATCAAAGCCATCTATGACAAACCAATGGCTAATATCATACTAAATGGTCAAAAATTGAAAGCTTTCACTTTAAAATTAGGAACAATACAAGGATATCCACTCTCACCACTCCTATTCAATATGGTTCTGGAAATATTAGCTAGTGCAATTAGACAATAGAGAGAAATAAAGGGAATAAGGATAGGAAAGGAAGAAGTGAAATTACCATTATTCACAGATGACATGATACTCTACACAGAAGACCCCAAAAACTCCACCATCTTATTATAGATTTAATAACCAAATTCAGTAGTGTAGCTGGATACAAAGTCAACACTCAAAAATCAATAGCATTCCTATACACAAAAAAGAAACAGACTGAGAGAGAAATTTGGGAAATCATACCTTTCACAGTAGCATCTAAAAAAAGGAAATACTTTGGAATCAATCTAACAAAAGAAGTAAAAGATCCATACAGTGAAAATTATAGTACTCTGAGAAAAGGGATCAAAGACGATTTCAGAAAATGGAAAGATATTTCTTGCTCATGCATAGGAAGAGCTAACATTGTGAAAATGACCATACTCTCAAAATTGTTGTACAGAGTCAAAGCAATCCCAATTAAAATGCCATTAGTATACCTCACAGATCTAGAGAAAACATTCCTAAAATTCATCTGGAACCAGAAGAGGCCTAGAATAGCAAAAGCAATCCTGGAAACAAAGGAAAGTCAGGAAGCATCACAATCTTTGACTTGAAATTATTCCTCAAAGCTACTGTGATAAGATCAGCATGGTACTGGCACAAAAACAGACCTGAAGACCAATGGAACAGATTAGAAGATCCAGACACAACTACAAACACACTCAGCCACCTTATCTTTAACAAAGGGGACAAACAGGTTCACTGGAAGAAAGACAGCCTCTTTAATAAATGGTGCTGGGAAAACTGGCTTCCCACATGCCGAAGACTAAAACTAGACCCAAGCTTATCACCATGCACCAAAATAAAGTCAAAATTGCTTAAAGATCTAAATATTAAAACAGAAACATTAGATCTAATGGAAGAGAAAGTAGGCAAAAAATCTTGAAGACATAGGGGTAGGCAGAAAGTTCATGAACAAAACCCAAACTTCATGGGAAATACTTCAAAGAATCAGCAACTGGGACCTCATCTTATTGAAAAGTTTTTGCACATCTAAAGAGATCACCAACAGAGTAAAAAGAAAACCCATAAATTGGGAAAATATTTTAGCCAACTGCCCCTCAGACAAAGGATTTCTATCTAGGACATATAAAGAATTTTTTTAAAAATCAGACCCCCAAATTCAAAGACCCAATCCAAAAATAGGCATCTGAGATGAAATATACACTTCTCAGATGAAGAAATACTAATGGCAAATAAATACATGAAAAA
>NW_004955412.1:5362365-5364010 GCF_000276665.1 Chinchilla lanigera
GTATTGTGCTTGTGATATGTTGTAAAATGTTGTATGTCTGTTAATGTTTCCCTCCTTTTATCTTTAAAATAAAAAAATTTTTAAAAAGAAAAGAAAAGAAAAAAAAAGATCAGAATATTAAAAGCTGTTAGAGAAAATAAACAAATCACCTATACAGGAAAGCCCATCAGAATAACAGCAGATGTCTCAACACAAACCCTCAAGTCAAAAAGAGCTTGGAATGAAGTATTTTAGGTCCTGAAAGAAAACAACTTCCAACCCAGATTGAGGTATCCTGCAAAACTATCCTTCAAAATGAATGGGAAATGAAATATTTCAACTGAAGAAATTCATGAGCACCAAACCAACCCTGCAAAGAGTACTAAAAGATGTTCTACAAAGAGATTAAAGAGAGAGAGAGAGAGAGAGAGAGAAAAAAAAAAAAAGACCACAATTTCAAGAACATCAACAGAAAGGAATCACCAAGGACAGCAAGCAATTAAACAGAGTGAAACAAGAGGAATCAACAGCAGGAAAATAACATAATGAAGATAAGCCAATACATATCAGTTATAACCATCAATGTAAACAATCTCAACACACCAGTCAAAAGAAGCAGACTGACAGAGTGGAGAAAGAAACAAAATCCAACTATATGTTGTATACTGCAAACACATTTAACTCAAAAGGATATCCCTAGACTGAAAATTAAAGGATGAAAAACAATATTCCACTCAAAAAGAACCCAGAAAAAAGCAAGTGTACCTATTCTGTTTGCAGACAATGTGAACTTCAAACCAAGAACAATCCAAAGAGATAAAGAAGGTCACTACTTACTTGTGAGGGGAAAACTTCAAGAGGAAGAGATAATAATCACAAACATCTATGAACCAAATACAGGAACACCCAACTATATACCAAATATTAACAGACATGAAAAAGGAAATAAGCAGCAACACAATCATAACAGGGGACTTTTACAACCCATTGTCACAAAGAGACAGATCAACTAGACAAAAACTCAGCAAAGATAAACAGAACTTAACGAAACTTGTGAACAAATGGACTTAGCAGACCTTTACAGAGTGATCCATCCAACACCATCAGAATACACATTCTTCTCAGCTGCACATGAGATGTTCTCTAAAATAGACCATATGCTAGCACATAGAATATGCTTAAGTAAATGCAAAGGAATTGAAATTATCATTGCATACTATCAGACCATGGTGCAATAAAACTGGAAATTATTGACAAAAGAAACCACAAAAACTCCATAAAACACATGGAAATTAAATAACACCCTCCTGAACAACAAATGGGTCACAGATGAAATTAAAGAAGAAATTAAACAATATCTATAATCAAACAAAAATGCAAATACAATTTACCACAATCTATGGGATGCATTGAAAACAGTCCTCAGAGGGAAATTTGTAGCAGTGAATTCCAGCCTCAGAAAAACAGAATGAGCACAATTAAACAATTTTATATTGCACCTCAAGCCTCTAGAAAAAGAAGAGCAAGTCAAGCCCAAAGCCCAAAGAAGACAGGAAATTATAAAACTCAGGGCAGAAATTAACACAATGGAGACTAAAAAAAAATACAAAGAATTAATGAATCAAAGAACTGGTTCTTTGAAAGAAAAAATGGAACAGATAAACCC
>NW_004955412.1:5366345-5419593 GCF_000276665.1 Chinchilla lanigera
TGGGGAAAAAGGAACCCTACTCCACTGCTGGTAGGAGTGTAGATAGGTGAAACCACTGTAGAAATCAGTTTGAGGATTCCTCACAAAACTAGAATTAGAAGCCACATTTAATCCAGCTATTCCCCTTCTGGGTATTTTCCCAGAAGAATTAAAAACATGATACCACAGCAATGTAGCAGCACAATTTGTAATAGTTAGGTCTTGGAAACTACCCAAATGCCCATCAACTGAGGCATGCTTTAAAAAGATCTATTTTTATACAATGGCGTATTACTTAACTATTAAAAAGATAAACTCAAGGCTTTTGTAGGTAAATGCATGCAACTAGATACCATACTCATTAGTGGAATAAATCAGACCCGAATGTGTAAACATCATATTGTCTCCCTGGTGTAGGAACCTGAAAGAGTGAGTAAAACCCAAAATGTACAATAGACGATGTGATATGAAAGGGAAAAAAATTGGTCAAAGAAAGGAGCAACTGGGACCCTGTCTCAAAATAAAAAATAGAAATAAAAGGCTGAATATAGCTCAGTGATAGATTGTCCCTGGGTTTGATTTCTCAGTAGAATCCCACATATATATGATTAAATACAGCATGGTTTCTCTTACAAGAGAAACCTAAAATATAAATAAAGAGCAAAGTAAAAGATAATAGGAAATAGGGAGAGATTTTTTTGCAAAAGGGAAGGGAACCAAGAGATGGGGGAAAGGAAGAAAAGGGGAGAAGAATGAAGTAAGAATGAAGATGTGTCATGTACACGTACCAACTCCCCACAAGGAATGTATCACTGTGTACTGCAAACACATACTCATAAAATTGGGGGGAAAAATAAATTTTGAGACAAGAACTTACTAAATTGCTAAATTGCCCAGGCTGGCCAACTTGCAATCCTCCTCCTTCAACCTCCCAGAATGCTGGGATTAGGGATGTGTCCCACCCCACCTAGCCAGATAGCTACGATTTTGTTGGGTTTCTTTTGGGTTTTTATTTTGTTTTGTTTTGTTTTGTTTTTCCAGTACCGGGAATCGAACTCACGACCTCGCACTTGCCAGGCAGGTGCTGTGCCCCTGAGCTAAATCCCCAGCTGATAGCTACAATTTTGAAAGACTGACAATACTGTGTTGGCAAGACTGTTGAACAACTAGAAATCTTTTTTTAATTAATTAAGCTTATTGGTACATTTTAAGAATACAGAATGATCACATTCATTATAGGGAATTTGCACGTCTACATGATATATCTTAATTGTGCTCCCCCATTTTCTTCCCCTCCCTTCAACCCCTCTTCCCCTCCTGATTTACAAAATCTGTTTCCATCTTTTCCTTCCTTCCTCATTTTTTGTTTTCCCTTCCTTTCCTCCTCCCCCTCCCCCCTGCCCCTCCCCATTTGAACATTTTCTTCCTATTCACAATATCTAAACAACTGGAAATCATACATTGCTGGTTGAGGTGTAAGGAAAAAATTTTGACAGCATGCAGCAAAACTAGATATGTTTATACTGTACAACTGAGGAATTCCCGTCCTGGGTGTACTTGCAAGTGGAAGGAGTCCACGAGTCCATCAAAAGATGTGCTCAGGAGTGAGGGAAGGTCCTCAAAAAAAAACAAAAAAAAAAAGCACACAGGAATGTTCATAGCCTTAAATTAGAACTAACCCTCAATGAGTCCTTGATTGGTCAATACTGCATGTCTCTGTTTTCATGAGAAACCACTTTGAAGATATCGATATGTAATACAACAAGCATTGTTAATTTCCTACCAGTTTGTAACGCTGTATTGTCTGTACTGTTCTTTTGCTATTTTGTAAAAGGTTGTCTGTTAATGTTTTCCTCCTTTTATTTTTAAAATTAAAAAAAAAAAAGAAATAACCCAAAAGGTTGAAGTGCAGTACACCAACGTAATGGAATATTAAATAAGGAGAACAGCGGTACTCTGTGTGCATGTGGGTCTTGTCTCTCTCTGACCTGCTGCTGCTGCTGGTAGGAAATAACCAAGACCGGTTCTTAACGGTGAAAAGAAAAGGGGGAGAAAGGTTATCCCCTGCTGAAGCCCTGATGTGCTACCATCAGACACAAAAACGACAGAAACTATAGACAGAAACAATTTTCAACAGGAAATAATTATTTCACAGTAAACACCATGTTGTCATGTAGTGTGTATCTTTACAACCTTCAGATGTTACTTTTTTATTTATTTTAGGAGGGTGTACTGGCTTATGCCACTGAGCTATATCCCCGGCCTTCAGCTGTTACTTTTAAAGAAGGAAAAAAGCCAGATAGCAGAACAACATTTTCCAAGTAGTCTCACAGGCACTCGTCTTCCAACACATATAAAGGTAATTACTTCGAAATCGTCTTTATTCGAAAACGCCTGCGCCGTCAAACTGGTAATGGCATGAGACTGCAGCGTCGCAGACCACGCTGAATAACGATCATGAAGAGGTAGTGACAAGTATCAGCCGGCAATTTCCTCTGTCCGCAAACCCTCGCTCTGCAGCCGCTGGACAGCCAGGGGTCTGGGCCACGCGAGACCCCGCCCGCAGCCCCGCCCTGTGGCCGCGCGGGGACCCGTCGGACGGACGGTAGCCCCGCCCATCGTAGCCCCGCCCCGGAAGTGCGCCCGCCGCGAGCGCGGCCCCGTCTCTATGGAAACGGTCCGCCCCCTGGCGCGCGCCGCGAGCACCATGGCTGCCGGGGAGCCAGGCCCTCCGGGCGGTTACTCCTTCAGGTTCCTGCCTCAGAAAACCTTCCCGTCTCTGAGCGCCCCGGAGACCACCAGCCGGCTGCGCCAGTGGTGAGGGCGAGGGCCGGGCGGGGGAGGCGGGGCGGGGCGCGCCGGCCCGCGCTGACCGCCTCCTCCCGCCAGGTCCATGCTGGGCAGGGTGACGGCGCAGGCGTTCGGCTTCGACCGCACCTTCCGCGCGCACCGGAGGGACGACTTCGCGCTGGTGGGTGTCCCCGCCCCGGGGCGTGTGCGTCCGCAGGGAGCCCGCGTTCGCCCTGGCCGGGAACTTGCCTCGCTCTGCTTTTGTTTTCGTAACAGTCTCGCTGCCGAGGTCAGCGTGGCCTGCAGCTCAGACTCGCGGAGATCCTCCTCCCTCGGCCTCCTCCTAGGGAGCGGGGTGCGCCAGCCAGCACGCCCGGCCGTAGATGTGTTCTGCATTTCATTTATTCCGGTTTTTTTGTTGTTCTTTTGGGGGGTGTTTTGGTGCCAGGAATCGAACTCAGGACCTTGTCCTAGCCATGGTTTTGTTTTTGGTTTTTTGTCTTTTTGAGACAGGGTCTCGCTACGCGATTCAGGCTGGCCTTGAACTCACTTTGTAGCCCAGGCTGGTCTCGAACTCGATTTCATTTATTTTGTTCCTACTTTTAGATCCTACCTTAAAGGAGAACTTCCCAGTTCTCGAAGTGGTTTTTGTTTGTTTGTTTTTTAATCTTTTTGAGACAGAGTCTTGCTGTGCAGTCCAGGCTGGCCTTGAACTCACTTTGTAGCTCAGGCTGGTCTCAAACTGACAGAGATGCTCCTGCCTCAGCCTCCCGAGTGCCGGGATTACAGGCGTCCGCCACCACGCCCGGCTTTCTGTTTTTTTTTTTTTTAATAGGCACTTCTTATTTTTAATATTATTACCCAGCTTTATCACTGGCTTTATTCAGCAGGGTTAGGACCAGATTGTTTTTGGTTATTTCTCAAAGTCACATCCACCCTGGGAACTGGACTTCAGGCTCTACTGGAATTCTGAATAAAAAATTCCCTAAAAAAGTTTTAAATAATGGCATAGTGATTAGGAAAGGTAAATCTTTAGCTAGACATAATTTGAACGGAGTAATGCTCACTCCAGAAGTGTTTTGTGTGCTCCTTAAAATCATTACTTTTAAACCTTTTTTTCCCTCCTCTCTCACCCCTCAGTCAATTTGGAAATAATTTTAGGATTTGTGAAATTATCTTCATTTTTCTGCCGATCATGTCCTGTAAGCATGGACTTCAGTTTATACAGTAGTCGGCATAATTTACTGTTTCTCCAACACTGAGGGCCTATGAAATGCTCTAAATTTCCTCAGGTGCTGGGGAGAGGACAAAAAACAAAGCAAGAGTCCCTGCTCTCAGGGATCTTAGGGGCCCTTGGCAACATTGCCAATAAACCGAAAAAATCAGATCCCTACCAGTGCAGTAAGAAGGGATAGAGAAAAGGAAGTCAGGTTGTGTCACAGTTCTGGAAACCTGAAATTGAAGCTCAAACGACTGGTATAGGTCCCTTATCCTTCCAAACCTTTGCCTCTTCTAGCTGGTGATTGCCGGTAATCCTTTATAGCTTTTGGTTCCATCTGCAGCACTAATAGCTACCTCTGCCTAGGTCGCATAGGACTTTCTCACATCTGTGTCTATGTCTCTTCTGTACTGAAGGATCTAGTCATGTGGAATTAAGCCCTCCCTCACTCCAGCATGACCTTGTTTTAACATCTGTGATGACCCTGTCTTCATCTAACATCACTCTCCGTTTCCGAAAGGACATGGGTTTTGAGGGGACACTTTTTCAACCTGTAATACAAGATAACTTGGTTAAATATCTACATCCCTTTTCCTGAGATAGTTTATAATGTCATTAGAATGTAATACTCTTAATGGCATTTCTTAAATACTCATGTTTAGATTTTCATAGTTTCTTTTTTTTTTTTTTTTTTTTTTTTTCTGGTACCGGGAATCAAACTCACGACCTTGAGCTTGCCAGCAGGCGCTTTTGCCGCTGAGCTAAATCCCCAGCCCCTAGATTTTCATAGTTTCTTATAATTTTCATTTATACCAGTACTGGCTCTCAATTTTTTTTAATTTTTTAAAATTTTTTTTGGAAAAAGGTGATCTAGGGCTGGGGATATAGTTCAGTGGCATAAGCACCTGCCTGGCAAGTGCAAGGGCCTGAGTTCAATTCCCAGTACCAAAAAAATTGAAAAAGATGATCCATATTTTAACTCACTGAATTTTAGAGTGCTGTAAAAATTTTCAGGATTATTCATTAAGGGTTGGACTACTTATTGTATCCCACATTCCAGCTTACAAGCCTGTACAGTTTAGAAAGCTAAAAATGTTTTTTAAAAAAAGTCTCTACAACACAGTAAACAGTGGGCGATATAGCAGATGTCCTAGATGTAGGGGAAACACCCCCCGGCCAAGGGACTTTGGATGTTGGGGGCGTATTTTCACAGAGCAGGGTATTGAAGGGTGGTTTCTGTTTTCAGTTGGTCAGTACAGAGTTCTTTAACATTCCAGGAGTCATCCATAAAGCACAGCAGGTTTCTACACTTCCAGGCAGTACTTTTCCAGTTTTAAAGCTTTATGTTTATCCTTTTTACTTCCACAAAACAATGTCATTCCACATTTTAATACCAAAAAAAGGCTATTATTTTTACTCATGCAGCTTACTTAGATGGAAATAAAGCATGTGTCTAACAGTATGCCCCAGAAGATGATTTATTTTTATGTTAATGAGTCTTTAATTTTTTTTTTTTTTTTTTTTTGAGCCAAGTCAAATGTTCCTCCTGCTTCCAGCCTTTGTAGTGGCTGGGACTACAGGCACACCATCATCTCAGGCTCAAAGTTAATAAGTCATTAGGGCCCCTCGTTGACTTCCTTGCAGAAAAACAGAGATTCTAGCACTATGTTCACATGGTCGTATGCTTTTGAAATTTTTCAAAAATAAGTTGTTTTGTTTTCCTGGAGTAGTTCAAGTTGTATAAGCCTAAGGCCTTCTAAAGTCTGGATCCATCCTTCATTTGACCTCTAATTAGCTATCTGGGTTCAAATTCTACCTCTGGTACTTACAAGGCATGTGACATTAGCGATTTAACCTTCGTCAGCCTCCCTTTACCTTTCCACAAAGTGGTCACAGCACTTAGCATTTAATAGGTGTAAGTTTGGTGTTTGATCCCCATTTTCTTAGAAAACTGAAACTCAGAAAAGTTAAGTAGCCGGGGTGATAGCACATATCTGTAATCCCAGCACTCAGGAGACTGAGGCAGGAGGATTGTTGCGAGTTTGAGGGCAGCCTGGGTTATAAATTGAGCTCAAGGCCAGCCTGAACTATATAGTGAGACCTGTCTCAAAAATACAAAAAAAAAGGATACCTAAGCAACAGAGTTTTGATTCCAAATTCCCTGCTGGTTTTGTTTTATTGTTGTTTGTTAGTTTGTTTTTCCACTGCTAGGGTTCAAAACCAGAGCCTTCATGCTAAGCTGTATCCCCAGCTGTTCTTTGTTTTTTATTTTGAGACATGGCCTCCCTAAATCTCTATGTTGCCAAAGCTAGACAAACTGTAACCCTCTTGCTTCAGCCTTCCGGATTGCAGGATAGGCCGCCACACCCAGCTTCCCTGCTGTTTCCGCTGCGTGCACTCATAACTAAACAAAAGCTATTGCTTAAACCAGAATTGCAGATTTTTAATTTTCTTTCAACTAAAAAGCTATGTTCCAAAGGTTTATTTGTGAGGGAGTAAATGAAAGGAAGGAAGCATTTATACAGCAAACATTTCTTTTGTTTCACCATTTGTGCAGATGAATACACCCTGTTAAAGAGGAAAAGTAAAAACAAAAACAAAAATTGCATGCAGAGTGAGAAACAATGACATTGCCCTAGGCCCGAGACACTTTGGTGACACAAAAAAAGAAAGTAATCAATTTTTAAAATAAATCTTTAAATATTTCCGTAGTCACCATATTTTTGATCACCAAAAGTGACCATTTTTGATGAAGGTGGTCTGAGAAGGATTTAACAAAAGACAAGATTTTTTTTTTTTTTAGGATTTTAAAATTTGTTTTAGATTTTTTTAATTTTAAAGAGAAAAAAATTGCAAAACAAGGTAACAGGATGGTAACAATGATTAATACATTACATATTGTTATCTAGTTACTCAGATTACAAGATAGAGGCATTTAATTGTCCAAACCATACTAGCACAAACTTCTTTTCAATGAACCAAGAGAAATTAGTAGTATAACTACCATAACTATCTAAAAGCCAAGATTCTTGAACTAGGAGATGAAAAATAAGGAGTTTGTCAGGCAAAATTGCAGGATGGTGGTGAGATAGTTGGGGTACTCTTTTAGAAGTACTTCTCTGCCACAAAAGCAGTTTGGGCTTTAGCCAAACAAGGAGACCCTGAGAGATCTTATAGAAGACTGTAAACAATGGAAATGTGACTTAGTGGCAGAGTAGTTGCCTAGCATACACAGCACACTGGATTTGACTGCTGGGACCATAAATATAAGTAAAACATTGAGCTCACTTTGGCGGAAGTGTGGAGTGGATTAGAAGCATGAAACCGTCATCTAGGCCACTGGGGCAAACCTCTGGCATGTGTGGTGCAGCGTATCATTGAAAGCTCTAGAAGATTGGCCGTTAATGATCTAGACAGTGTATGGTGATGTCCTGAGTTCAGACACCTGAAGAGCCAGCCTGGAAGGCGTTTAGGAGAGAGGCTTAAGGACTAGTAAGATACTGAGCAAAGGACAGAGGAACTCTTGTGCTGAATAAAGCTACAAATAAGATTCTACCTGAGTGCGATGGCGCCAATCTGTAATCCCAGATGTGGGGAGGATGAGGCAGGAGGGTTACAAATTGAAGGCCAGCCTGGGCAATTTAGCAAGACCTATCTCAAATTAAAATAAGAAAAAGGGCTGAGGATGTAGCTCAGTGGTACAGAGGTTGCCTGACGGATCAGACTGAGTTCAGTCTACAGTTAACACACACGGACAGATGAAAATTTTTTCACTTGACTACAGGTCTAGTTTAGCTCCTGCTCCCATCTGATCATTCTTCCTCCTCCTGTGTACCTTACTTTCCCTTAGCGGAACACAGTCCTTTTTCACCTTACAGCCATCGCACCATTCTCTCCGCCTTATAGAGTGGTCTTTTCAGTGGCATGTTGAACTCCGCTCGGGACAGCTAGGATGCTACATTCTCAGTAATCTTTCTTTGCTGGGTGTTAAAATCGTTAGCAATTTAAAGTCCATGATGGAAATTGGCAGATGCTAGCCAGGTACAGTGAAATAGGCGTAGGCATGGTGAAGCTGACCATGAACTCTATGAACCGCAGGGTGTCCTCGAACTCACAGAGATCCTCCTGCTTCAGCCTCACAAGTGTAGGGATTACAGGCTTGTGCCACCATGCTCGACACGATTTTTTCTATGAATTGTTCTTTACTGTTTAAATGGTTACAATAAGTATTATTTTTCAATATTCTCTTCAAGTAATCACTCTCTTCCTAAGATTCTGGAAGGAGGAATCTAAGGTATCTATCTCAATTCTCTATCACTTATTCGTCTGTATCTGGCTTGTTTCCTTCACTTAAATAAAAGTACTCTTGCCTTCCTAATCCCGAAATCCAGTGAACACCGCGTTTGCTCTCGTGGAGTTTAAAGACTGAAAAAGGAGACAGTAATATACCGTATTACAAAGGAGTGGGCCGGGGGTATAGCTCAGCGGCACAAGTGCCTGCCTGGCAAGTGCAAGGTTCTGAGTTCGATTCCTGGTACTGAAAAGGAAAGGAGTACCAGCTGCTATCCATGTACATAATAGGCAATATTAATCTAATGGTGTTCAGAAAAAAAGGTTAATGGAGAAAAAAGCATTTAGGTCTAGACCTGAAAGGTGAGCAGGAGTTAATTGGGCAGAGGGGTGTACTGATTAGTGCTTAACAGTTCATCCCCTTCTTCTCCCTAAAGCCCGGACATATCTGGGTCATTTATATTTCTTTGACTGCCCTTAAACTTGAGCATCTTTTCATAAGTTTATGGACAGTTTTTTACATGCCCGTTGGTAGTATTTGAGCAGCTTTAAGTCAGTTTTCAGTTTTTCTTATTGAGCTTTTTTTAGCCATTGGAAGTGTCAGATCACCCTCTTTATAATATTTGTTACTGTTCTTTAAATCAGTCTATTGTTCTTATTACTCCTCATGGGTATTGTGTTTTGTGGCTGCCCAGAAGTTTTTGAACATCCATGTGACCTGGGGTAATTCGTAAACTGTGGGGTTTTGTTTTTTGGAAAGTGGAGAAAACACAAAGTAACTCAAGGTATTCCCTTATATTCAGAACATAAGACACTGGGCTGGGCTGGAGGCTTATATCTGGCAGAGCAAATACTAAGCATACGTGAGGTCCCAGATTCAGTCCACAGCAACAAACATGAAACAGAAGTCTGGGACAGGTTTACCAACCAGACTGGTCAGTTCAAGACAGGTTTTGAGCCTAGGTATAGGGACATATGCCTGTAGCCCCAGCTACTTGGGAGGCTGAGGCAGGAAGACTGCAAATGCAAGGTCAGGCAAAGCACTTACTAATACCTTGTCTCAAAAGTTTTTTTTAAAAGGGCAGGCATGGAGGCGAATATCTGTAATCCCAGCAATCCGGGAAACTGAGGGTGGAAGATCCCAAGTTTTGAGCCCAGTGTGGGCAATTTCATGACTGAGATCCTTATCAAAAAAAAATTTTAAAGGGGCTAGAGATACCACTCAATGCAAAGGTCCTGGGTTGAATCCCCAGGATGAATGAATGAGTGAATGAGTGGCTTTGTGAGCAATTTAAAGGAAGGCCCCAGAGAGCCCATGTCAGTGGCAGAGGTGGTAGCAGAGGCGTCCAGTTTTCCGGCTGCGTAGTCTCGGCATAGCAGTGGCGTTGGTTGAAAGGGATGATGATAATGTCTATGGCCGTAGCAGCCTAAATGCCTTGACCTTAGAAGTCAGGTAGAGTTGGGCCTAGCTAGTTCCTGGATGAAGAAGAAAGTGATAATGACCCCCTAGTTTTGATGGGGCTGCAGAAGAGTGGAATCTCCTCAGCAGGGGAGTTCTCCTCATGCTTTTGTTTCGTTCCCACAGTTCAGCCTTGAGCCTGATGTTCTCCACTTCCTGAAAACTTTCGGACGCCTGAGATGCTTTTAATAAACTTTCCATTTGCTGCTAGTACTTGCAACTAAAACTCTTCACCGCTGTGTTGGCTTTGCCATATAGAAAGCTTTCATTTTCAGCAAGCAAAGCTATTCCTGCTCTATTCCTGTTGGGTAGAATTGAATTGATGGTTACTTTTAGACCTAATGTATAAATGGTTATTATGGTGATTAATTCATAAAATAAGAGGAATGAAAGTTTTCAAACATATAATCTAATTTTACTGTAAATTATTATTTTTATTTGTTAAATTAAGTCCCAAAAACCTTACTTAGTGTTCACACTTCAGGTTCCAACTTGAATGTAATAAAGCTGCTTTTACTAGACATTTTACCAATTTACAGTTGTCTTTTGAAATTTAAATGAGATTTTACTAGTTATTTTAGAAGTTGATTTATATTGTGATTTATAATAACCTATCTAACATGTTCCCCTCCAATTTGTATTTTAGGCTTTTTTCAAAGACCCAAATGTTATTCCAAATTTGCAGTTACTTTCAGATTCTTCTGGACAGTGGATGACATTAGGTAAATAAAATTAATTTTCATGTTTTCAGATGACTGTCTTGCTATTATGGAAAACTTTGCCTTAGACATTTTCATTTTTAAAAATACTAATTGTGGCTGGATGCAGTGGTGCCTATAATCCCACTGCTTGTAAGCCTAAGGCAGAAGAAAGCCAGGCTTGAGACCAGCCTGGGCAACATAGTGAGACCCTGTCTCAAAAAACATAAAGGTTGTGGCTGAGCCTAGTGCTAGAGCATTCAGCAAGCATGGGGCAGTCCCTGGATTTAATTCCTAGTACCATAACAGTTTCTTTTTCCGGTACCAGGAATTGAACTCACGACCTTGCGCTTACCAGGCAGGCGCTGTGCCGCTGAGCTAAATTCCCAGCTCAACAGTTTTAATACAAATTATGAATGATGATTTGTCGATTTGACACATCAAGATTAAGTTTTATTTTGTGCCAAGTCTGCCCTTCATATCTCTCCTGGTAGTCTACTTCTGTTGTTCTGATTTAGCCCACAAGAGCAGTTTCTCTCTGTCTGCCTATTATTTCATTTTGTTCTGGAATACTAGAGATTGAGCCAAGGGCGTTTGAATCCACCAAACTGCATCCCCAGCCTTTTTTTAATTTTTCATTTTAAGACAGGGTCTCACTAAGTTGCCCAGGCTGGGCTCAACTTGCAGTCCTCCTACCTCAGCCTCTCAGAGTGCTGGGATCACAGGTGTGCACCACCACACCCAACTCACACTTTTGTTTTTTAATCTTTTTGAGACAGGGTCTCACTGTACAATTCAGGCTGGCCTTGAGCTCACTTTGCAGCCCAGGCTGGTCTCCAACTTGCAACGATCCTCCTGCCTCAGCCTCGCAAGTGCTGGGATTATAAGCATGCACCACAATGCCAGCTAACTTTTTGTTAATTTAGAAGGTATTTGTTTTGCTCATTCCATGTACTTTGCTAGGTAAAAGGAACATTACGGTAGGAGAAAACCTGTAGTCCAGCAACTTGTTGGTATATTAAAGTGTGTGTGCGTGTGCATGTGTGTGTTATAATTGCGTATTACCAGTTCTACTGTAGAAGTTAGAGTGTGAAGAGAGTGGACTGGTCAATTCTAAATAGAGGGAAAAGATCAAGAAATTATCCACTAATACGTGAACACTTGGGCAAAATCTCAGTTTCCTTGAGGACATGTATGTCTGACACATGAATCAGCTGCCATGGAACTTTTAAAAATAAGATACTAAATCATGGAGTGTCCTAAATTCTCAGAAGGAGAACTTTGCATTGATAGCATCTTCATAATCCATTGAAACACAGCAGGCTATGTTCTGTTTGTAGCCTTAAGAAGTATTTCAAACAAATCTGAATGTGTAAAATAAGAGTTGATTCCCCTAAAAAACAAAGAAAGAAAGAAAGAACGAAAGAAAGAGACAGCTATAAAATTTAAGAGAAAAAATATCCAATTAATAGCATTCATTTGTATATCTTAACTGTCAGGTGAAAAAAAATTAGATTTAGTAAAAGACTATTTTGAAAACAAAAACATGAGCACTGTATTTTAAATTTAGGGTTGAAGTCTCAACAATAGAACAAATGAAAGCATCGTTCCATTTAGAAGAAAAAGCTGGTTGATGATATGCATTTGTGCCAAGAAAATGCAAATTGATGTGAAATTAGATGTTCTTGTTGGGTGGTCTTTTAGTAAGTTATCACGTTGTGTTTTCATGGAGTTCTAGAAGCCTTAACACAAATACATCTTTTCTTAAAGTATTAGTCACGAACAAGATTACAAATAGTTCATGATGTTAGACTAAGCAGGTCAGATTTTATTGCTTTGGGCTGGAGACTACTGTAAAATTTGTAGCACAAAAAGCCGGTATAGCATGATCTTTGAAACTGCTTACAAAATTAAACCAAGTATCTGAGCACAAATGTATTTGCCAACTCACATTCTGAGAAGAGAATAGTCAGAACCATGTACCGTAGTGTTTATAACCATATTTACAATGCCAGGCGTGGTGGCACACCCCTGTAATCCCAGCACTCAGAAGGCTGAGGCAGGAGGATCGTTGTGAGTTCGAGACCAGCCTGGGCCCACAAAGTGAGCTCAAGGCCAGCCTGAACTGCATAGTGAGACCCTGTCTCAAAAAGACGAAAAAAAAAAAAAGCATATTTACAGTAACTTCAGTCACTCTATTTGAAAAAAGTGAGGTTCACTGAAAAAAGTGTTCCGTCTTCGCCCATATTGGTACATACTTCACAAAATAGCACTGACTTTCTTGTAGTTTTTAAATAAGCATTGCAAAAAGAGAGGCTCTAAAGTCCCACCTGTGCCTGACACGATCAATTCGAAGTACTCTGAGAAACAGGACAGAGGACCAGCACTCCACTTCAGAAGCAGCAGAGTTCTACAAGAACTCTTCCATTCACTTGTCTTGATCTCTTTCTTTTTCCTCTGGATAAATTGGTCAGTTTTCCTCCAGATTTCCTCTGGGGACCTTTATAAGCCAAAGAATCCGCTGTTAAAACCAGGAAAGAGACATTCTTGTGAAAGTGGACCATTCTAGGGAAAGTAATGATGGAGGCACACACCTTTCATCCCAGCACTAGAAGGCTGAGACAGGAGGATCACCAGTTCAAGCTCAACCTGGGCAACTACCAATGTAGCAAGACCCTGTCTCAAAATAAGAAAATTTTTAAAAGGTTGAGGATGTAGCTTAATGTGAAGGCCCTGGGTTCAATCCCCAGTGCTGAGAGGAAAAAAAGGAAAAGAAAGAAAAAAATGATAGAACCGCCTGTGCTACCAGCTGTACCGGCTACCTGAGCGAGTTTAGTGCTGCTTCATCTTCTCAGCGCGGTGCTGTGGTCCCCCTCACCATACGCACTTTGCCTTTTTCGGAGAATGTATAACAGATGCTTCCTGTGTACATGCTCAGCTGAGGGCATCATGCACCTTCTTTAATTCTGAGAGAGAGATCATGCCAGTATTTTACAGATGAGGACTAGGCACATAAGCTAAGTCGTTTGTACAGGGTAACAGAGCGGGCAGGGTAGCACTGAGATTGAAATGCAGGCTCCAGAATTCAAGGCCTTGTCTACGACATGGTCTTCCCTCTGTCACTTCCATGTCGATGAGGTTGTCAAAACACAACATTTCATAAAAAGGGGGTACCTAGGATGTTATACATGCTGTCATTTTAGGGGAGAAAAGTCATGAGTTCTTAACTTTCTGTGTGTGGTCAGAGTGACGCATTACATATTGGTATGGTTTATATCAAGAATGTCGCCCTCGGGGGGCTGGGGATTTGGCTCAGCGGGACCGCGTCTGCCTGGTAAGTGCAAGGTCGTGAGTTCGATCCCCGGCTCCGGAAAAAAGACCAAGAAAAAAAAAGAATGTCCCCCTCGGGCTTCTGGCAGATGATTGGCTGTCAGGTGGGGTCTGGTTAGAGGCAGGTGGCTGGGGACATAACCTGGAAGGGCGCGGTGCCTCCCTCCTCTCTCCGCTTCTGACCACCATGATGTGAGCAGCTGTCCTCCACCACGCCGCTCCGCCTTGCTGACTCTGCCCAGGGCCAGCAGAGCATGAACAGTGACCATGAGCAACATCAGTCTCTCCGCTTTAAATTGAGGGCGTCAGGCGTTGTATCTCGGTGAGGAGAGTGACTGAGACGTACATCTTCCACGCACTGGTGACACGGTGTGACAGAATTCCTGCGGAAGTCAGTGGGCTGAGCTGTGCCCTCGCCCTGGATTCCTGTTTTAGCACTGTGATGCTATTTGGAGGTGGAACCTTTGGGAGATGATTCCGTCTAGACGAGGTCACAGAGGTAGGGCCCTCACAATGACATAAGTGCCCTTTTAATAAAAGGGGAAACACCAGCATGTGTGCCGTGGGAAGGCAGCCACCTGCTAGTAATGCAGGGCTCCGTCACTAGGAAGCGAATCATCTGGCACCTTGATCTTGGACTCCCCTGCCTCCAGAGCAGATTAATACATATTGTGGCACCAAGAAATACGGTGCTGTTATAACAGATACCTACAACATGGGCGTGGCTTAGGAACTAATTGGTGAGGATTGGAAGAGTTCTGAGGTGCATGTTGGGTGTATGGATATTAAGGGCAGCACTGGTGCCAGTTCTGAAACACAGTATTGGAAATGGGAAGAAAAGTGACCTTTGTTATAACACGGGAGAGAATTTGACTGAACAGTATTCCAGAGATGCATTACATATTGGTATGGTTTATATCAAGAATGTCACCCTCGGGGGGCTGGGGATTTGGCTCAGCAGCCAAATGGTAGAAGGTAGAGCTTGGAAGTGATGAAATCAAAGATTTAACTGAAACTTTTTTTTTGGAGACAGTCTATGTAGTCTAATAAGGATATGGTAAGGGGCTGGGGATTTAGCTCAGTGGCACAGCGCCTGCTGGCAAGCGCAAGGTCGTGAGTTTGATTCTCGGTACCAGAAAAAAAAAGGATATGGTAAAAAAAAAAAAAAAATTGATAAAGAGATCAAGGATGTGATTTACAGGTTTAAGAAGCCATTTCAGAGAACCTGGAAATTAGATATGGGATTGTACCATCAAAGACACTGCCAGTTGGAACTAAAAAGGCCAGGAAAAACTAGATGAGATGAAGGAAGACTGCGGGGCTTCTTAGGTCTTACAGCACTGAACCATAGAGCTATTCAGCTGTGAACGTGAGATATTCTTTAAGAAAATGGAAAAAAGAATCTGGAGGCAATCCATTCAGAGGTCATTAGAGCTACGCCCTGCCCTTTGACCGGCCACCCAACCGCCACACAGACCCTGAGAGACAAGGGTCTGTCCGAGGGGGGGGCCAGGGCGGCCCTGTGAAACCTTAGGGGTTGGCCTACTTGGACGAGAAGGGCTCTGCCCCACCTGGTAAAGGTGAGGCCATGACCCCAGGGGGTCCAGAAGACAGTACAGCGCTAGAAGGGGTTGTTTCCGAGCCATGCTCGGGTGTGGGCTTGCTTGGCGCTCATTTAATTCCTGCTTCTTCCTCTCTTCCTCCTCCCTCGAGTACAAATGAGTGTCCCACGTATGTTCCACCTGTAGTTCGGAAGCGTTGAGCGTGCCCCAGAGGAAGTGATGTGAATTGCATTGCCATTTTTCATCATCCAAAGCCTCCCGCCAATCCGCAAATAAGAGCTGGGATACACTTACGGAAGTACCAAGTTGCCCAGCGTCCATCCCTCGTCCTGCGGCCACCGCTCTCCGAAACTGTCGGGCTCCATGCTGCTCTTGTTCTTTCAGTGGTGCTCAGAGACACTCTCATCACCTATGGCTCCTTTCTGCTTTGGCTAATCCCCGAGATGCCTGTGCCTCTGAAGCAAAAGAGCTTCTCTTAGCAGCATAGCCTTTGGGATGCCAGATACTTACACAGTTCCTAGCTGCAGGCACCCTTATCTCCGCGCTAGCCCCCATCTAGGATCGTAACCTAGAGCAACAGGCCCAACAGGCCTGTAGATGGACAGCCGCAGCAGGAAGTACAGTCGGTCATCAGCAGTACTCTTCCGAAGCACAGCTGACTCTCAAGTCCGAGACCCAGCAAACGCATCTAGGGAAAGGGTACACAAAGGGCCAACATCTAGGTCTATAATCTCTTCAGGATTTGGAACAAAAGAACACCATCCCCTTACGTATGTGTGTTACATACGTTAAAGAGGGCTGGGCGTCATGTGGTGCGTGTCTGTACTCTGAAAATTGTGGGCTCCATAGTGAGACCCTGTCATAAAAGAGAGGGGAGGTGGTTTTATTGTCCTGGGGGTGCTGAAAGTATGACTTCACACATGCTAGGCAAGCAGTCTGTCACTGAGCTGCTTTTTTTTTAAACAAGGTCTTGCTGGGTGTGGTGGCGCACACCTGTAATCCTAGCACTCAGGAGGCTGAAACAGGAAAAAACAGGCTGAACCACTTGCTGTGAGTTGGAGGCCAGTCTGAACTTCATAGCAAGTCCCTGTCTCAAAAAAAAAGAAGGATCTTACTAAATTGCCTGGCCTAGCCTAAAGTATTGGTTGGCTTTCTGTAATTTAATAGAAGTTCTACTTAACAAAATGTCCGTGCCTGAAAGATAAATTCAGGAAGTAAGTACTGGTGATAAGACGAGGTGGAGAGTCGGAAGAACTAAAGCTGTGAGAGAAAAACAGCTGTTATTTTCATATTTCTGTAATTCTGAACTTGCAATAACTTGTGTAGGGCCTGGTTTGAAATGTACCTTGGATTGAAAACTACTTTTTGTAATAAACACTATAGCCGGTTGTGATGGTGCACGCCTCTAATTCCAGCACTTGGGAGGCTGGGGCAGGTGGATCAGTGAGTTCAAGGCCTGTCTGAACTACATAGTGAAACCTTGTCTCAAAAAATAAAACAAAACAAAACAAACCAACAAAAACACTATACATGAAATTACAAAGGATAAGATTTTCAATGAAAAGAAAATGTTTTCAAGACATC
Organism: Chinchilla lanigera; assembly: GCF_000276665.1. Classification (NCBI taxonomy): domain Eukaryota; kingdom Metazoa; phylum Chordata; class Mammalia; order Rodentia; family Chinchillidae; genus Chinchilla; species Chinchilla lanigera. The sequence continues at coordinate 5,383,257 of NW_004955412.1, forward strand.
CTCAAGGACTTCACAAATACCCATTAATTAAATTTTTTTTAATTTTAAAGAAAAAGAGAAAACAACCACAAAACCCCAAATTCCAAAACTGTATGATAGGAGGGTAACAAAGATCAACACATTGCGTATTGTTATCTTTAAATTATTCATAGTTTGGGAGATCAGCATTTAATTGTCCAAAAAATATTAGCACAAACCTATCTTTTCAATGAACTAAGAGAAATTAGCAGCATAACTATCTTAACTTTTTTATACATACGTATATATTTTTTCCTTTTACTTTTCCCTTCCTTTTTTCCCATTCCCCTAAACCAGTTTCTCTTTCCTTTTGAAGTTTCTTCCCATTTTACAATATCTGTTGTACATTTTGGGTCACATTTAATCTTTCAGCTTTTCACACTAGGGAGATAATACAATGTTTACACATTTGTGTCTGGTTTATTTCACTTAAGACTCAAGTTGCATCCATTTACCTATAAAAGTCTTCAGTTTATCCTTCTTTATGGATGAGTAATACTTCATTATATAAAAAGACCATATTTTTTTAATCCATTCCTTGGTTGATGGGCATTTGGGTTGTTTCCAAGATCTAGCTATGACAAACTGTGCTGCTATAAATATGGGTGCATATATATCACTGTTGTACGATGTTTTTAATTCTTCTGGGAAGATACCCAGATGGGGAATAACTGGATCAAATGGGACCTCCAATCCCAGTTTTTTGAAGAATTTCCACACTGATTTCCACAGTTTACACTTCCACCAACAGTGGAGAAGAGTTCCTTTTTCACCACAGCCCCTCCAGCACTTCTTATGGGTTGATTTCTTGATGATGGCCATTTTTCCTGGGGTGAGATGGAATCTCGGTATTGTTTTAATTTGCATCTTCCAAATGACTGGTGATCCCGGTACTGGAAAAAACAAAACAACAACAAAAAAAAGGGGTGGTGATTTAGCTCAGTGGCACAGCACCTACCTGGCAAGCACAAGGTCATGAGTTCGATTCCTGGTACCAGAAAAAAAAAAAATAACTGGTCATGTTGAACATTTTATCATATGTTTACTTACTATTTGTATTTCTTCATCTAAAAAGTATATATTCATTTCTGATGCCCATTTTTGGATTGAGTCTTTAAATTTAGGAGGTCTGATTTTTTTTTTTTAGTCCTTCATATGTTCTCGATAGTAAACCTTTGTCTGAGGAACATCCAGTAAACAATTTTTCCCACATTGTGGGTTGTCTTTTCACTCTGTTGGTGGTTTTCTTGCTGTGAAAAAGCTTTTTAATAAGGTGAGATCCCAGTTGTTGATTCTTTGTAATAGTTCCTGTGCAATCAGGATTTTATTCACAGTCTTTGCCTACAGAAATGTCTTTAAGAGCTTTACCTATTCTATCTTCCAGTAGATTTAATGTTTCTGTCTTAATATTTAGATCTTTGACCCATTTTGAATTTAGTTTAGTGTATGGTGAAAGATACGGGTCCAATTTTAATTTTCAACATGTCAGAGCCAGTTTTTCCAGCACCATTTATTAAAGAGGCTATCTTTCTTCCACTGTATGTGTTTGACCCTTTTGTCAAATATAAGGTGGCTGAATATGTCTGGAGTTGTTTTTGTATCTTCTAGTCTGTTCCATTGATCTTTGGGTCTGTTTTTGGAGGTTTTTTTGTCAGTACCACACTGTTGTGACACCCCCTGCCTTGCCTTTGTTGCCCAGAATTGCCTTTGCTATTCTAGGTTTCTTCTGGTTCCAGATGAATTTTAGGATTGTTTTCTCTAATTGTATGAGATATGCTCTTGGATTTTTTATTGGAATTGCACTAAATCTGTCTAACACTTTTGGAAGTATGGCCATTTTTCCTGTATTGATTCTTCCTAAGTGGGCTATCTTTCCATTTTCTGATACCTGCTTCAGTTTCCTTTTTCAGAGTACTGTAGTTTCCAATGTAGAGATCTTTTACATCCTTTGTTAGATTGATTCCTAGGTATTTCGTTTTTTTTGGATGCTATTATGGAAGGGTTGTTTCACTAATTTCTCTCCTATTGAGATTGTTATTCATGTATAGGAGAGCTGTTGATTTTTGAGTGTTGACTTTGTATCCAGCTATCCTACTGAATTTGCTTATTAAATCTAGCAGTTTTTAATGGAGTTTTGGGAGTTTTCTATGTAGAGTATCATGTCACCTGCAAATAGTGATAATTTCACTTCTTCCTTTCCTAGCATTCCTTTTATTTCTTTCTCTTGTCTAATTGCTCTGGCTAAAGTTTCCAGGACTATGTTGAATAAAAATGAAGACAGTGAACATCCTTGTCTTGTTCTTGATTTTAGAGTGAAAGCTTTCAGTTTTGATCCATTTAGTGTGATGTTGGATGTTGGTTTGTCATAAATGGCTTTTATTAGATTGAGATAAAGACCATCTATTCTGATTTTCTATAGGGTTTTTATCATGAATGGGTGCTGGACTTTGTCAGAAGCTTTTTGCATCTGTTGAGATGATCATGTGGTTTTTGTCCTTGGCTGTATTAATGGGGTATATTGCACTTATTGATTTATGTATGTTGAAGCATCCCTATATCCCTGGTATGAGTCCCACTTGATCATGTGTATAATCTTCTTGATGACTTGCTGCATTGTTTGCCGGTATCTTACTGAAGATTTTTGTATGCATGTTCATTAGCAAGATTGGCCTGTAGATCTCTCTTGGTTGGGTCCTTCTTTGGTTTTGGTATAAGGCTAATGCTTGCTTCATACCAAAATGAATTTGGAAGTATTGCTTCACTTTCAATTTCATTAAGGAGTTTGAGCAGTACTGGTGTTAAGTCTTCTCTAAATTTCTTGTAAAATTCAGCAGTGAATCTGTCAGGGCCTGGGCCTTTCTTTGTTGGTAGCTTTTTAATTACATCTTTGATTTCATTGATTAATACTGTTTTATTTAGGATTTTTATATCTTTTTAACTGAACTTTGGTAATTTGTATGTGTCTAGGAATCTGTCCATTTCTTCTGCATTTTCCATCTTATTACAAGTTTTCAAAATAGGTGTAGATGATCTGGATTTCTGCAGGATCTGTTGTGCCTTCACCTTTTGCATTCCTAGTTGCATGAATTTGAGTCTTTTCTTACCTTTTTTGATAAGATTGGCCGAGGGTTTGTCAGTTTTCTTTAATCTTTCAAAGAACCAACTCTTCCGTTCATTGAATCTTTGTATTATTTTTCAGTCTCCAGTGCATTAATTTCTGTCCTGATCTTTATAATTTCTTCCCTCGTATGAGCTTTTTAGTCTGTTCTTTTTCTAGAAGTTTGAGCTTCGCCATTAAGCTGTTTATTTGTGCTTGCTCTATTTTCCTGATAGGAGTATTCACTGCTATAAATTTACCCCTTAGGACTGCTTTCATTGTGTCCCATAAGTTCTAGTATGTTGTACTGTCATTGTCACTTAATTGTAGACTCTCTCTAATTTCTTCTTTAAATTCATCGCTGACCCCTTGGTTGTTCAGGGGATGCTCTTTCATTTCCCTGTGTTTATGAAGTTCTTGTGGTTTCTTTTGCCATGTCCAGTTTCATTGCTCTGTGGTCTGATGATGTGCCTGGGATAATTTCCATTCCTTTGCATTTACTGAAGCATGTCCTGTGGGTAGTATGCGGTCTGTTTTAGAGAACGTCCCATGTGCAGCTGAGAAGAGTTTGTATTCTGATGCTGTAGGGGAGAACGCTCTGTAGACATCTACTAAGTCCATTTGTTCAAAAGTTTGGTTCAGTTCTATTATTTCATTGTTGACTTTTTATCTAGCTGATCATCTTTTTGTGACACTGGGTACTGAAATCGCCAATACAATTGTAGTAGTGCTTCTTTGATTTTTCATGCCCATTAATATTTGTTTTATATAACGGTGCACTGGTATTTGTTGCCTATATACTTATGATTGTTATCTCTTCCTCTTGGATTGTTGTCTTTACAAGAATATAGAGACCTTTATGTTTCTTAATCAGTCTGAGCTTGAAATTCACTTTGTCTGCAAATGGAATAGCTAGCTACCCCTGCTTTTCTCTGAGTTCCTGTTGCACGGCATATTGTTTTCCATCCTTTGACTTTCCTTTGACTTTCAGTCCATGAATTTCTTTTTCAATTGAATGTGTTTCTTGAATGCAGTATATTGTTGGATTATGCTATTTAAAATTTTTGTAGCTGGGTGTGGTGGTGCACGCCTGTAACCCCAGCACTTGGGAGGCTGAGGCAGAGGGATCGTTTTGAGTTCGAGACCAGCCTGGGCTACAAAGTGAGCTCAAGTCCAGCCTGAACTGCATAGCAAGACCCTGTCTCAAAAAGACAATAAATAAATAAATAAAATAAAATTTTTGTAATATGAATTCTAAAAACTGTAAGTTCAGATTCATATAAATTAATGTCTATGTTTTAATGGGCAATTCTGATAGGTACATTAAAAGTGGTCTAAACATCCCCTACTGCACACACACACACAAAAAGGTATTTCATTTTCAAATACTCTCTAATTATGTTCATCTAGTCCTAAAATGGTAAGATTTTGGTATAAACATTCAGTGATTAATTAAAATAAACTGCAAAAGCTGGGTGTAGTGGCATACACCTGTAATCCCAGCACTCGCTCAGGGTAAGGCAGGAGGATTTGCACAAGTTCAAGGCTAACCTGGGCTACACAGCCAGACCCTGTCAAAAAAAATAGTTGCAAAGCAAGAATTTAATAAAATCCCTAAAGTGTTTTTTAAATACAGTTGTGTGTTGCTTAACAGTGGACTACATGCTGAGAAATTCATCATCAGGTGATTTTCTTATGTGAACATAGAGTGTACTTGGCAAATCTGGGTGCTGTTGGCAGTTACTCAATGCGGCCTTTTGCTGTAATCAAGAGATAAAACAGTGAACATGAGACGTATGGAGGTTCTGCTGACCTAACACAGCCTAAATTTCTACAGTAAACTTTCATAAATAGAAGGAGTATATTCAAATGATGATAGAAAGTATAGTACAGTAAATATGTAAAAGAGTACAGCCATTTATTACCATCAAGTATTATGTACCGTACATAATTGTATGTGCTGTCCTTTTATGTGACTGCCAGTGTGGTAGGTTTGTTACAGCAGCATTTGCACAAACGTACGAGTAATGCATTGTACAGCAGTGCAATGTCACAACAGCTGCAACAACACGAGGCAATAGGACTTTTCAGCTCCCTTCCAGTCTTACAGGACCAGTGTGGTGTATCTAGCTGTCACTGACCAAAACATGTTAGACAGCACATGACTTCTGCAAAACAGACATCATACTTGGTTACTTCTTAGAACCTCCATAGTGATTTATTCTAGAAGTAATTGAGAATGTTAAATTAACTTTTATATCTCTCTTTATAAATAAATATCTTATTTTAGGAACTGAAGTGAAAAAAGTTGAAGCTACAAATGTTCCTTGCACACAGCTTTCAATGTCATTTTTTAATCGGTTATATGATGAAGATATTGTACGAGACACCGGACATATTGTTAAGTGCTTAGATTCTTTTTGTGATCCATTTCTCATTTCTGATGAGTTACGAAAAGTAAGTACAAAATTTTAATTTCTAATTCTTAAGTAGAATTTTATTTCAGGAAATGCGAAGTTGAATGAGCTTATATATAGTTTGATTTTAGTTAAATGAAGTGTATTTATATCTAACGTGAAATAATATAAATATTATATAATGACAATCTAACATTAATTTCTACTCTTTACCAAGGGATAGATACTACCATTCAGGAAGTATTTGCTTTAAGTCTCCCTTCTTTTCCTTTTGGGTACTACCAATTGCATCTCAGCTCTCTCTCTCCCTCTGCCCCTCTCCTTCCTCTTTTTCTCTGGCTGAAAAAACAAACAAACAAAAAAAGCAGTTTCCAGCTTTAGGCTGAGTCGGGCAGCAGTGCAGATTGTATTGGCATACTGTAACATAAGTGCTGATATTAATGTCAGTTCTTGACTACAGCTCAGATGGTTGACTCATCACCTATCGCCTCCCTGCTGCCCACAGGGTACACAGCCAGCAGTGTGCATGTGAGTGGAGAGGGAGAACATCTGTAGCCTGTGACTTTTAACATTCACTCCAAACAGTTTTTAAATTGTCTTTTTTAATTCCACAGCCCAGCCAGGCATGGTGGTACACGCCTGTAATTACAGCATGCACAAGGCTGAGGCAGGAGGATTGCTGCAAGTTCAAGGCTAGCCTTGGCTACATAGTGAGTTCAAGACCAGCCTAAACTACATAGCAAGACCCTGTCTTCAAAAAATCCAAAAAATTAAATTAAACTGCACAGCTTAATCAGTTCAGTACGTGAGAGTGCTCATGTTAAGAATGTGGTAACTATTCACTTCTAAGTGCTTTACTTGCCCTAGTGTTCGTATCTTCAGGTGGTCGCTATCATGGGCTTTACCAGCACATTGTTTTCTTACAGAGGGAAGGAGGGGAGTTAGAAAGTGGACGTGGACGTGTTACACTGGCACACCCAGAGAGCAGCACAGTAGGGGCTACTTCCCCTTACCCGTCTCTGTGGTATACACCCCGGCTTTCGGCACGTCATTATAAATAAGCTGTATGTGGATAAAACCGTAAAAAGTATTCTTTAAATACATCTTACCCGGTGACTTTGTGGTACATTTTCCTCGGCGGTTGTGAGTGGAATCAAGCCAGGTGTGATGGCACATGCCTACAGTCCCAGCACGTGGGAGGCTGAGGCAGAAGGACTATAAGTGTGAGGCCAGCCTGCGCTACATCACAAGACACTGTCTCAGAAATAACTAAATGTAATCAGTTCTCCTAATTAAATGGATTTCTTGCTTCTGGACAGTAATTCTTAGACAACTCCCATTGCTCCCTCCTTGTACTCATGTTAAGCGTGATGTACTATTTCTGTTTTGGTTTCAGGGCTTAGGGGGAGCCCAGGCCTCGCAAGTCCTAGTCCAGTCCTCTGCCACCGCGCGGTGTCCTTAGCCCCACCTCTTCCTTACTTTTCTTTTGAGATCGAGCTTGCTGATTCGTTCAGACTGGCACTGACTGTGGGACCCTCCTGGCCCGGCTCCTGAGAGGGCGGCGTTACGGCTGTGCACTGCCGTGCTCAGGTCCTGTGCGCAGTTCCGACAGCTTTCCCCTCTGAATTCTTTATACGGACAGAGCCCTCTTCCCACCATATTTCCTCACACTGTCTTTTATCATGCTGTTCTTATTGTGTCTATTTTATTGTTAATTATTTCACATTCTTTTAAAAGGTAAGTCTGGGGCTGGGAATGTAGCTCAGCAGCACAAACTTGAGGTCCTGAGTTTGATTCCTGGTACCTCCCCAAAAAAAGGTAAATAGAGGGTAAACGTTTCAATAAAGGGAATATAGCTTGTATTTGTTGGTTTGTTCGTGTCTCACTGTGTAGCCCAGGCTGGCCTCAAGCCCATGGCTCTCCTGGCTCGCCTCCCGAGTGCTGGGAGAGGTGTGCGCCACCACACCCAGCTGTATTCTTTACCTGTTACGGCTTACATATGTCACCTACAGTCATTAACCGAATCAGGTGTCCGCAGTGCCCAGCGGGATAAGAACCCTCACGTCAGACCTGGAGAAGCTTTTCTGAAGGGGTCAGTAAGGTCTCGGGAAGGAAGCGTGAGTGTAGACAGGCAATATGAAAAGTGGTCTTATTAGGAGATAGAAAAGGAGGGGTGAGTGTGAGGTTCTAGCACCTGAGCGGCCCAGAGGGACGCACCTGTGGGGGTTCAACAGTGACCCAACACTGTAACCCGAGCTGTCCAGCCAACCGAGACTAGAGAGTCCAGAGAGTCACTTGAACCCATGGGTTCAAGACCAGCCTAGTGGCGCAGCGCCTGCCTGGCAAGCATGAGGCCCTGGGTTCAATTCCTGGTACCAAAAAACAAAACTGAAAACAAAGACCAAAAAAAAAAAAAGGCCCCTAAAGACCAGCCAGGCAACTTAGTGAGATACCATCTCAAAAACAAACATGGTGAGAGGGCTTAGAAAAATGACCATAGCCTCTAGATAGAAACAAAGATGGGAGTTCTAGTATTTGATGTGACTTAATACCAAATTACTGCAGCACTAAAATAATCACTAAAAAGTAAGCCAGGCATGGTGGCCCAAACCTGTAATCTCAGCTATTTGGAAAGCTGAGACAAAAAGATGGCAAGTTTGAGAGCAGCCTGGGCAATTGAGTGAGACTATGTCAATATTTACAAACAGGGCTGGGGATATAGTTCAGTGCTTCCTGGATTCAGTCCCCGATACCAGGGGATGGGGACAGGGAGTGAAAAAAGAAAAACTTAGCCCTACTATGTTTTAAAATTTGATCTAAGCTGGGCGTAGTGGCACATGCCTGTAATCCCAGCATTTGGGAGGCTGAGGCAGGGGGATTGCTGCGAGTTCGAGGTCAGCTGGGTTACAAAGTGAGCTCAAGGCCAACCTGAACTGCATAGTGAGACCCTGTCTCAAAAATACAAAAACAAAAAAATCTAGGGCCTGGGGTTGTGGGTGAGTACTGAAGCACTTGCCTGGGTGTGATGCCTGTAGCAGCATACACATGGACACACACGAAGTCTGAGATTGGGGTGTGAGTGTAGCTCAGTGACCAGATGCTTGCTTAGAGGAGCAGAGCCCTAAGTCTGATCCCGAGCACCACAGAAATAAATAAATGATAGGTCTAAGATTATTTTTAAGTATGTATAGTAAGTTGGAACTTTAAAAATTTAGTACCTTGAGCTACATCACATTAATATGAATTTTATCATCTTAGGTTTTATTAGTGGAAGACTCAGAAAAATATGAAATATTCAGCAAACCAGACAGAGAGGAGTTCCTGTTTTGTCTCTTTAAACATCTTTGCCTTGGTGGATCCCTTTGTCAATATGAAGATGTGCTTAGCCCGTATCTGGAGACAGCAAAGCTTCTCTATAAGGATCTGGTGAGGTAATGTTACTAGCTCACGATGTGTAAATGTCTCGTTGGAGGAGCAAGCTGCTTAAGCACGGAGGAGTTACCCAGCATCTCCTGTGGTCATACTGACAACCGGAGCGTGTGGAGACAGCACTGTCCCCCTCCCGCTGCACCTCCTCCCTCTCTTGCGGGCCAGAAAGATCTCTAGATTTCCCTGACTCTGTCTCAGTTCTCAGTTCTTTCATTCTTCTTTATCTCTTCTTTCCTTCTTCAGAACTGTCACCTCCTCCTTCATTAGCAACTGCCTGTCTTCTAGGCCTCCCCCACCGGCCACCTCCTTTTAAACATCAAAGGAGCACAAGTTCCCTCAGGATGTTTGAGTTTGCTCAGCTAATAGTAAAGAATGATTACCTTTGTTCTAAAAAGGTGGAAGAATTTTCATCTAGGTGTAATGTTTACTTCCCAGATTAATCCCACACTATACAGTTAATTTTAGGTATTTTACTTGGGTGTTTGAAGATCCAATGAGGTTTAAAGCTTAATGAATTTCTTACTCATACTTTTAACTCCGGTCATTCTTTTGTGTTAGAACTTTTCCACCACAGAGATATTGTATCATCTTTATAGGCAAGGAGGAGAGAAAGGAAAGAAAGCGTAGGGTTCAGAGTTTAGTTACATAATTTTACTCTGTTAGGAAAACAGCGGAATTAGCTTCTCATCAGGTTCTTGTTAACTGACGTATGCACAGCACCTGAATTCCCGTATCTGTTCCATACCAGTTTATTTTACTTATTTAATTTCAGATATTTTTTATAATTATGGATAAGAGCATCTGATAGGATTTTAAAAACAAAAATATTTCTGTAATTTGATTTTGATGAAAAAGCTTCATCAGTACATAAAGATTATTTAGAGAGATACTAGAAACAGAATTTCAGAAAAAGTGCTCACAAATCAACATCAAACATACTCTGTTTTAGTAATATGAAGGTCATGTAAAACTGGCTAGACCACTCCTTGCACTCTTGAAGGTGCGCCTCCGTGTACCCCATCGTACACAGACGCGCACTACCACCACCGCACCCCAGCTGTCACAGGAACCTGTGGAATTCCTCACTACAGCGGCTGCGAAAGACATTCTGCAGGGGATCCTTGAAATAGAACTAACCCGAGAGCCTATAACTACCATTTTCTCCATTCTGCCATTCCCTGGATTATCTGTGATTCTCTGCTCTGTCTTCTGGGCATAGGAAAAAGTTTGTCCTGCAGAGTAATAATCGCTCACGAAATGAGCGGCTGAGATCATGCCATCTGACAGGAGAGGAAAGCAGTTGTCTCTGCAGCCCGCCAGGCAGCCGGCAAGCGTCACTGTCACGCACAGAGCTCTGCCAGGCTCCGCGGGGGCTACACGACGAGTGTCGCTCAGCCTTGATGCTGTTCTTTATTTACTTTTAAACGTTTTGCATACTGGGAATTGAATTGAGGACCTTGGGCTTGCCAGGCAGGCATTGTGCTGCTGAGCTATATCCCTGGCCCCAGCCTTGACTTCAAGAAAATTACAGCAAACTAATATGTGCTAGTAAAGGAATTACTTTAAATCTTTAAAGAAAAATTATTTATATAATCAAATACTCAGTTATAGGCAAATGCTTACAGCTTTTTTATTCTCTAACATACCCAGAAGTTCAAAAGAGAAAACAATCAGTGTCAGCTGTCAGAGGTCTTGATGAACTCAAGACTATAGGACCAAACAAAGCAAAGTGTAGTTTCCTCCGTTTAGAAGGGCTTCAAAGTCTGACAGTCTAGAGGAGGCAAGGAAATAGACCAGCCCAACCGCAGTAGTGCTTTGAGAATTATTAACTATTTCTCCTGATGCCGCCAGTCTGTGTAATGTGTTTTTGTGTAACTGGGGATTGAACCCAGGGCCTTCACACTAAGCTATATCCTCTGGTCTTATTGTTTATTTTGAAAGAGGATCTTGCTAAGTCACTTAGTTGGCCAGGCTGGGGTTGAACTTGTGAGCCTCCTGTCTCAGCTTCCTGAGAGCTGAGATTACAGGCATGTGCTACTATGCCCAGCAATCATCCCTAGCCCTTTTTATTTATTTATTTATTTGTTTTTATCTTGAGACAGGATCTCAAAAGGGTATTCATAAAAAACAATTATTTTACTTCAAAACCGTTAATAACATTTTTTTTGTAGGGCTGACTATTGAACTCAAGGCCTCATACATGCTAGGGAGTGTTCCCTGACTGAGCTACATCTTTCTCCTGTAATTATACTTTTAAAAAGCATCATATGAGGTCAAAGGAGGCTTATACACACCTGTAATCCCAGCACTCTGGGAGGCTGAGGCAAAAAGATCACAAATGTGACCCAAGCTTGGACAGCTTAGTGGCTTAGAAAGACCCCATCTCAAAACTTAGAAACAGGGCTTGTTACAGTCTAGGTGTAGGATGTACCTCCAGCAGTCTCGGGTGTGCAGAGGCGGGCTTGCTCAGAGGGGGGGGTCACTGGGACTGGGACCTGGCTCGTGGATTTTTGTTCCCCGCCTTTCTCTCTCTGCATCCTGGCTGCCACGGGCTGAGCATCCACCATGCCATTTCTGCATTGGAGGCAGACAGCCGTGGACTGAGCGCACTGCAAACCACGGGCCAAGTAAGCCTCTTTCTGTAAGTCACAGGCATCGGGCATGTGTTCCAGTGATAAGTGACCGAGTAGGGTTATTCCCTAGTACCACAGAAATAACACTAAAAAAGCAAAAAATTACAGATTGTTTTCGAAATATTTAAGTAATCTTAGTGTAGGACCAGAAGCAATGGAATGGAATAATACAACTTTTATTAGAAATCAACTTCTAAGAATGTACAAATGGTAGTTTCTTTTTAAAGTAATATAGTTATGGTATAAGTAATGTATGTTAGGCAATTATTACATGAAATAGAAAATACAAAATTTTCTTCTAAGCTTGTTTTGTCAGACAAACTTTTTTTGTTGTTCGTTTTTGTCTTTTTGAGACAGGGTCTTGCATGCAGTTCAGGCTGATCTTGAGCTCACTTTGTGGCCCAAGCTGGTCTCGAACTTGCAGTAATCCTCCTGCCTCAGCCTCCCCAGTGCTGGGATCGTAGGCATGTGCCACCACGCCCAACTTCAAACACAAACTTTTACAAAGATAGTTTTCCTTTAAATTTTTTAATGGTAATTTACATATAGTAAAGTAAGGAAGTCATAAGTAAATATACAAGTAAATTTTAATGCATGATTTCACTATATATATGTATACATATATATACATATATATGTATATATATGGGGTAGGTGTGTATATATATATATATGTATATATATGTATGTATATATACACACCTACCCCAGATTACGTTTTAGAGTTAGATGTAACCATAAATGTATTATTTATTTTGATGTAGGTGGTCATATAGTTATATTCAGATATTTAAAAGTGGTGGTTGTAGTCATTCTTTGGATAAACACAAACTTTTTTTTTTTTTGTGGGGGGTCTTTTTGAGACAGAGTCTCACTTTGCAGTTTAGGCTGGCCTTGAGCTCACTTTGTAGCCCAGGCTGGTCTCAAACTCAATGATCCTCCTGCCTCAGCCTCCCGAGTGCTGGGATTACAGGTGTGTGCCACCATGCCCAGCTGAGAGAAAAGCATTTTAATATGATACAGTGTATAATTTAACAAATAGCTTTCATATATATGTTATCTTATCCTAAAAGGAACCATATTATGCTCCATTTACATCTGAGAGAATTGAGGTCAGAAGGGTTCATTTTCTTCAGAGTGAAATGACTACTCAGTGGCAGAACTGGCATTTGTGCTTCGGTTGTTGAATTGTTTAGTGTAATACGCTTTCTCTGCCGCTTGCAGCTGTCTCAGCTTCAGTCCGACTTTAAATCTGTCGTCCAGAAACGGGTTCGGTGACGCAGGAGACTCACCTCACCGTCCGAGTCTCCGGCTGACGCGCAGCTCCTAAGCATAGAGCGCAGTTACCTGCTGGAGTTTTTGTTCTTGGCTTTGCCCATTTTGGATGAACCCTCAGATGCCTTTCTTTTCAAATAGATACTGTGGGGGCTGGGGATTTAGCTCAGCGGCAAAAGCGCCTGCCTGGCAAGTGCAAGGTCGTGAGTTCAGTTCCTGGTACCGGAGAAAAACCGAAAAACCAAAAAACAAACAAACAAATAGATACTGTGTATTTCCTTGCTCTGTATGAATAAGAACACTTAAATACCAAAAAGAGATTATTGCTTCAGGTGTGGCATGCCAGTGCTTACACACATAGACACGCACGTGGCGCACACACATTTTTATGGCTTTCCGATGAGTTTGTTAGCTCAGCAGTCAAAGCCAAGTTTTCCCCCAGGGCTGTTTACCTGTATAATCAAGACACCTCCTCTCTTTCCTCACTGTCAGGTGTTTCTGCAAACTCACAGCTGTATTTTCTTGTGCCCACAGGTGTAATCCAGGCCGGCTGGTGCTGTCGTTTCCCTAGGTCTCTTCAATTGGTGATACCCATATTCCCCACTTACAGTATCACAATTTTAACATGTGTAACTTTTCTGAAATCAGGATGTATCTTCTGTCCAAGTACATACTTACATAAAGCTTTTGTCCGTTGTTTCCCTTGAAGAACTGTGACTGCACTGGTGGCTGGGCTTCCCTCAGTGGTGCCGAAGCAGTCAGAGTGCGACAGTCGCGGCTGTCCTCGCTGCGCGCCGGGCCCCTGTGCTCCGCCCGCCGGATCTCACACGCCGCAGCATTTTGGCCTTTTTTCTTTGACTCACATCCTTGTGGGGCCCTGTACTACCTTAGGCTCCATATTTTTAAACGTTTAATTAAATGTATTTCAAGTACTTGCAACATTTCAAATGTACCTTTTTCTCTCTTTTAGTGTTCGAAAACACCCTCAAACCAAGAAAATACAAATTACTTCTTCTGTCTTTAAAGTTACAGCCTATGTAAGTACTGATGGAAGTTTGCAACAGAAGAAATTAATTGCTTATTATTAATGGAGTTGTTAAACTGGGTATATTGGTACAGGCCTGTAATCCTAGCATTCTAGGAAGCTGAGGCAGGCTCAAGGCCAGCCTGGGTGATTTAGTGACTTAGTAAGACCCAGTTTCAAGTTTCAAATTTTTTAAAAAGTGGAGTGGAGGGCCAGGGATGTAGCTCAGTGGCACGGCGCCTGCCTGTCAAGAGCAAGGTCCTGAGTTCAATTCCTGGTACCAAAAAACAAAACAAAACAATAATAAAAACAAAAGTAGAGTGGAGGGGAGCTGGAGATATAGCTCACTTCAGACACCCTGGGTCCATCTCTAGTACCAGAAAAGAAAACAGCTGGAATTAGCAATTAACATACTGTTATGACTCGGAGAAAAGATAATGGTACAGTAATTAATGTTTTATTCAAATTAAAAGTTGACCAGCCAGTGTGGCGGCACACACCTGTAATCACAACACTTGGGAGGCAGACGCAGGAGGATTGCCTGGTGTTCAAGGCCAGCCTGGGCTACACAGTGAGTCCAATGGCCTGAACTACGTAGCAAGACCGTGTCTCAAAAAATCAAAACGTTAAACTTAAGTAAGTGTTGATAGGATATGCTTTTGCTTGGGGAACTTCTTTCCATTGCTTCCCTTCCATTGTCTATATCTAATAATATTCCTTGCTCATGTTAGCTCTACATCTGTAACTCTGATGAAGTAGAGCCAATTCTCTAGTCCGTCAAACTACAATTTATAGAGCAAATAATGCCATAAGTGTCTTTCTGTCATACAATCTGCTACTTGAATTTTAGTGTTGTACAAAAGATGTTACATATAATGCAGTTTCTAAGTATCTTTAATAACAAATATTTATTAAATATTTACTGTTTCAACTAGTGTGCTGGGCTATAGCACAGTGATAAACAAAAGAAACATAATCTCTACCCTCATGATACAGAAGGACTTGGTTCTAAGAGAAAACAAGGCCTGCTGTGATGGCGTCATGAATCTAGGCCAGCCTGGTCTACACAGTGAGTTTGAGGCCGGCCTGGTCTATATAGTGAGCCCCTGTCTCAACCCTCTCCCACAAAACTTAAATAAGTAAAAGAAAGAAAACAAAGATAGAAGAAAACTGCTATGTAGAAAGTTTGTAAAATTAGCATAGTAAAAGCACTTTTTAAAAAGGTGGGATTTCCCTTTGGAGTATAAACTCCTTAAGAACATGAATATTATATATATACATACACACATGTATATTATGTATATGTATAGTATAGATTTATTTGTAATGTAATACATAGACTATATTGTTAGTAAATATTTCATTTATTTATTTTATTTATTTATTTTTTTATTTTTTGTCTTTTTGACACAGAGTCTCCCCATGCAGTTCAGGCTGACCTTGAGCTTACTTTGTAACCTAGGCCGGCCTTGAACTTGCAACGATCCTCCTGCCTCAGCCTCCCAAGTGCTGGAATTACAGGCATGCACCACCATGCCCGGCTATTAGTAAACATTTTAAAATATTAACTAGCAATTTATTTTCAAAGATTTTACTTATTTATTTATTTATTTTGGGGTACTGGGAATCAAACTCAGGACCACACACTTGGCAGGCAGGCGCTGTGCCATTGAGCTGTATCCCCAGCTTTGAAATACGTAAAGATTTTATGTGTGTTTCAGCAGAAAATACATAGTCGTCAGATATGTTAATCATCATGGAAGTGTGGTTGTGCACTAAATAACTTAGGGTTATGTTTTTCAGGATTCTACTGGTGTGTGCTACCCTTCCACAAAGAGTCACGAGCAGACATTTGCTTACTTTATTGTGGATCCTATCAAGCGTCACGTCAATGTTTTATACCACTGTTTTGGTGTAGGGGAGATGTCTTAGTGTTCTTACATGTTACCTATATCTGCTGTATTTTAATTTATCATTTCTCTATTTTAGTGGTGATTTATGGACAAATACTGTGTAGATGAGTTGAAGTAAAATATATAGAGTGTGCTTAGAACTGAAGAAAGCAAACCCCAAGGTGCCTTTGGAAATTTGTCTAGCGGACACATTTCTACTCACATAGGAATGCTAGTATAACCTGTATGAAACACAGAAATTTTTACAGGAAGTTACAAGGAACTAAAAATTGCCGGGCGTGGTGGCGCACGCCTATAATCCCAGCACTCAGGAGGCTGAGGCAGGAGGATCGTTGCAAGTTCGAGACCAGCCTGGGCTACAAAGTGAGCTCAAGGCAGCCTGAACTGTATAGCAAGACCCTGTCTCAAAAAGACAAAAATAAATAAATAATTTAAAAAATAAAAACCCCATTCATATTCGCTCAAATGAGAAGCCAAACATGGTGACACACATCTGTGATCCTAGCACTTGGTTGGCTGAGGTAGGAGGAGGCATAGTGAGTTCAAGGCCAGCGTGGGCTATCCACTGAGACCCAGTCTCAATAAATTAAAAGCTGGGGGTGGGGGCGTACCTCCGTGGTAGAGGTACGTTGTCTAGGCTGCGTTAGGTCCTGGTTCCATTCCCAGCACTGCCTCACCCCCAGAATATTCAGATGAGTTGTTAACTTTGCATGTTAGCTTTTAAATTTGAATTTCAATTAATACATGTTTTTCTAAGGAAAAACACAGCAGTTCTTTTGCTTCATTTATTCCACTCAAAATCCTCCATTGAAAAAATAATGTTTTGAAAGTAACTGTAGTGCTCACCTCACAGCATAAATACTAAAATCAGAACGATACAGAGAAGATGAGCACGGCCCCTGCGCAAGAGTGACACGCAAATTCGGGAAGCGGTCCATGCTTTTTCAGTCTCACATGTCTATATTCGTTTGCCTGGTAACCAATTTGAAGATATCAATGTGTAGTACAACCACTGTTAATTTCCTATCGCCTTGTCTGAAATTCTGTATTGCTTATATTTGTGTGTTATTTTGTAAATGTATGTTAATATTTTCATTCTTTTATCTTTAAAATAAAATAAAAAATAAAAGTAATTGTAAACTCTTTTATCACACAATAAATTAAAAGTACAGCTTCCCCACAGCTAATACAAGATGTACACGTAACAGAGAAAGTTGTCTTGATTGTGTTAAATTGGCAAAAGCGCGAGAAACAAGTTGTCCTGTTACTATCTCTCATTACACTCATAGAATCAGCGTTCTGTAACTTAAGTCTTTGTAATGGGAGCAGTGACTGACACACAGCCCCTAGGCGATAGAAAGCCTGCAGGAAATGCTGAGATGAGGCAGAACAAGGTTAGAACATGTGTGTCAGTGTTGCAGAGTAATCGTGGATCTGCAGCTGAATTTGAATACAGAAGCCCCTGGCCCCTTAGGTGTGGAGCTGTGAGAGAAACGTTGGCTTTGGCTCTTAGCGCCTATCACAAGTCCTTAGCACCTTAGGTGTTTACTAAAGGAATACTGCTTTCCAGATGTGTTGTGTAGATTGAACGTACCCTCTCCGAAGTGCTTGGGGCCAGAAGGATTTCAGATTTTTTCATATTTAGGTATATTTGGAGACTCCGCTGATTAAGCATTGCTAATCCAAACCTCTAAATACTTGGAATACAAAACTTTTTAGCCGGGTGTGGTGGCACATGCCTGTAATCCCAGCACTCGGGAGGCTGAGGCAGGAGGATCGGTGCAAGTTTGAGACCAGCCTGGGCGACAAAGTGAGCTCAAGGCCATCCTGAACTGCATAGCGAGACCCTGTCTCAAAAAGACCACAAAAAAAAAAACTTTAAATGCTGACATGACAGTAAGAAGTAGCATTTCTGATTTCAGATTTGCAGATTAGGGATATGCAACCTGTAATATTTATAGATTTCCCCCCAAATTTCTTTTTTTAATTTTTTTTAGTTAATATAGGGAAAACATACAAATTACATATATTTATGGAGTACAATGTGACATTTGAGTGTAGGTGTACAATGTGTAATTTAAAATTATGTAAAAACAAGCCAAGTATGGTGGCACATACCTGTAATCCCAGCACTCAGGAGGCTGAGGCAGGAAGATTGCTGTAAATTCGAGGTCAGACTGGGCTACAAAGTAAGTTCAAAACCAGCCTGAATTTTTTGAGACCCTCAAAAAGACAAAATTCTGCAAAAACAGAATTGCTGGGCAAGGTAGCACTGTAACCCCAGCAGTCTGGGAGGCTGAGGCGTGAGGATTGCAAATTCAATCCCAGTCTGGGCAATTTAGGAAGACCCCATCTCATAGTAGCCCGGAGTTCAATCCTCAAATTAAAAGCAAGAGCTCCAATTATTTGCTGGTAGTCTTGCTGCAAACCACACAATCCCTCAGGTGCAAAACCCTCTCAGTCAGTCAGTCAGTGACTGAATTCCATGTCTGTGCGGTTTGCACTAGGGACACGTGCATTCCCTGTAAACCTAGCAGGGAAGGTAATTTTCTAAGAGTGTGACAGCAGAGAGCAGCCCGCGAATTCAGAGATGGGAGAGGTCGTTGTGAGCAAGGCCCAAGAAGGGCTTAACCTGGAGGAGCTGACACGGTTCTAACAACCGGAGAGAGCTCAGAGGGGACGCAACGCGGCTGGGTGTGCGGAGCCTGGGCTGGGCCGGGGCGGGGCCGCGGCGAGGAAGTGAAAGGTGGGAGACTGTCCGTCGTGGTTTTTCCCCAGCTCTCAAGGTAGAAGTGAAAGGTACCTTTGAGGAAAGATTGCTCCATTGTTTGGGGAAAATCACTTCAATGACCCGCCTGTGATGATGCAAATTATCTAAACAGAGAGGTTTAAAGGGAAAGTGATGCAGAGTTTGGGGTTTGGCCTGAATTCTTAATTTTGCCATGACTTTACTGTGTGACCTTCAGCTGATTCCTTAACCTTTCTGTGCCTGTTCTATAAAGTGGAGAAAATAGGATTTCTTCCTAGGTTATTTTGAAAATCGCCTACATGAACGCGTATACTGGGTTTACAGCGGTGCCAAGCGGCTGGAGTGCTGGTGCGTCTTGACTGTGCTCTTGCTTGACTGTGGGACTGAGATGAAATGAGCTCAGCTGTCTGCATAATAATGTAAAACGTCTCCAGGAGCTAACTGCTTTTTTACAGATCATTATCATTACTTTGACTAGATAGAACGTGAAAGAAAGAAAAACTGGCTTCCCCGCCCTCCCTGGGCCCCAGAGAACGGAGAAATCTCGAATCTGGACGCCCAGTTTTGTTGTTTTGTGGTTCTGTTTTGGGGAGGTTGTTTTTGTCTCATCTTTTTGCACACCGGGATTTACTTTCCAGACTAATCAGCTTACTGTGTGTCATGAGGTCAAGCATCGTGTCACGCAGTGTAGTCCCCGCACACTGGGGGGCTGAAGCAGGGGGATCTTGAGTTCAACACCAGCCTGGGCTACATAGGAAGACTTTGTCCCCCCAAAATAAACAGAAGTCTCCGTCTCATGAAAGCGGCTCGCGTCTGTTCACGCTTGCATCCCGAGTGCCTAGCGTGCTGCGTGGCGCGGGGAAGACGGCACCCTGCCCTTGTCTGCCTGCCAAAGCCCGTGTGATGCAGGCAGCCGGCCTTGGAGGGAGATTCCTGGGAGTAGGAAGACGGGGAAGCGGAAGGGTCTGCACTCAGGGCTGGGAGTGTCACCCTGAAACCCTCCTCTGCAGGGGCAAAGCCCGAGGGTCCTGCAACCTTTCTGTCTAGGTGCCGATCTTAAGTTCCCTGTGCCCCAGTCCCTCTAGTCATCCCTAAACCCTTTGTTAAATTCTGCGGACTATTGTAGTCTGGATTCAGCTTTACAGCGTGGGATTAGCCGCGCAGCCTGGGAACGTGCCTGGGGCAACACGGCCCCTGGAGAGGCCTGTAGAAGCCAGCTTTGAAAAGGCACGCTCTGATAGATGAGAACGGAGGGCTGTCTGGAACGAGACAGCTGACCGCGTGCAGCAGGAGGGATGGTGCCTCGAGAGTGGTTTTCTCGGACTTGAGAACATTCTTCAGAATTTCAAACGTTACCTACAAAGAAAAGGCTCACAGACCGGCAATTTGTTTTTTTTTTCCGGTACCGGGGATCGAACTCACGACCTTGCGCTTGCCGGGCAGGCGCTGTGCCGCTGAGCGAAATCCCCAGCCCTACAGCTGTGTAATTTGGACATTAAAAGGAGAGAGGTAGACTAAAGGTTAGAGAACCTGGGACAGTCAGGTCCCCTGAGCAGAAGGACATACAAAGGCGCAAACACACGGGTTCAAAGAGACCTGAGTACAGGTGGGTAGTCAGATTAGGGGAGTCCCATCCGGGCCTTCTGGGCTCCCTGGGGGAGCAAGTAAATGGCGGCCTGATTACTGAGGGTTGTAGGTGCAAAGCTAAGAAATGTACATCTCTGAAGTAGATGTACTGCAGTCATCAGATTTTTGAGCTGGAGCAAAGCACCATGTGACGTTCTGGAACGACCGTCTGGCGGTGATAAATCGGTATGAAGAAAGTCTAGGTTAGAGCACTTCTCAAAGCGGCAGTTAGCTGAGCTGAGCTAACATCAGCGGCGAGTCCTCCGGGCACCACGAAATATGCGACAATTGAATGCTTATTAGGAAAAAAACCAGATCCGACTCAAAAAATGTTACCCAACTAGTGAAACAGGAAGTGTGGGTTATCTGAAGTGTCAAAGACCACAAGTGGGAACTGCGGTAGGAACTTGCGGTCACAGAACAGAAGGGAAACCCGGAGCCCGGAGCCCGCCCCGCCTGTCTAATACATAGGCCTGTTGGTTCCAAGCCATTCTCGGCCAGTTTGGGGCCTTAAAACTTTGAAAACAGGTATGAGGTGGGCGTGGTGGCACATGCCTGTGATCCTAGCATGTGGGAGGCTGAGGCAGAAGGGTCTCCTCCAGTTCAAGGCCAGCCTGGGCTACACAGTGAGTTCAAGGCCCACCTGCTCTACCGAGCAAGACCCTGTCTCAAAAAGCCAGGAAAAAAAAAAAAGACAAGATTTGTTCTATTAGAGAGTTTACGTTCTAGTGCTTATGACTGTATCAAGGGCAATGAGAGACGATACCTAATTCAAGAAGCTTGAAGTCTTATTGGAGACCTAAGACACTCATAAAGGTTCATGCTAC
Source organism: Chinchilla lanigera (assembly GCF_000276665.1). Taxonomy (NCBI): domain Eukaryota; kingdom Metazoa; phylum Chordata; class Mammalia; order Rodentia; family Chinchillidae; genus Chinchilla; species Chinchilla lanigera. The sequence continues at coordinate 5,404,265 of NW_004955412.1, forward strand.
CAAGTACAAAATAGCCTCTAAGAGTCAAGTGCCTAGCGGGGACTAATTGCTAACAGATTTCAGAAGAAATCATATCTACTCAGGGAATCAGAAAAGTCTTCAGAGAGGGTCTGAAACTCTTAGAGAAGGATGTTGAAGGAACAAGGCCTGGGAAGGCACACTGACAACAAAAGCCAAGAACAAATTGTTTCATACGTATGAGCCTTCCCAAAGAAACCGACAACCACACGTTTTCCAGAGGTGCAGTCTTCCTCCTGTGCTTGAACTGCACGGTTAAAGTAGTTAGCGAGCAACCAGAGCGCCCGTTAGTTTTCAGGCAGTATCGTCTGACGCGAATACAGTAAAAGCTGGCATCCCTCATCAAAGGGGGTGCATATAGTTCTGGAAGCAGAATGAGAATATTATTCCCGTTGTGACTACTGTGATCTCACCTTATTCCAGTCGCTGAGGTTAGTGCTTGACAGGTCTTATTTCAGCCTCTCTGCAACCTTTCTGAGGCAAGTTAAATCAGTAGAATCTTCGGGATTACAAGCAAAAGAAATTTTGTTCCAAATTATCTTAAGCAAAAAGTAGGTGTAGTCCATGTAACTGAAAAGTCCAGGGGTATTTATTTGGCTTGACATCTGTCCTGATGTAATGCAGAACTTATTTTCTCTATCTCCATTTTCCCAGGGCTGGGGATTTAGCTCAGCGGCAAGCACAAGGTCATGAGTTTGATTCCTGGTACCTGAGAAAAGCCAAAAAAAAAAGAGTGTGTAGTCCATCTTCTCTCTGTTAACTCTGTTTTTAGACCATGTCATTCCACATAATGAAAACCATGTCATTTTACCCGCATATATCCTATGGAATTCAAAACAAGTATCAAACTGGAATTCAAAACCAGTATCAAACTGGAAAGTAACATCTACCTCTGTCCCAAGTATTTAAACAAAAGTCCCATCTTGCTACCCTGGCCCGGAGTGGATGTTGTGCCTATCCTTTAACCAACCCCTTACAAATAGTATCTTCAGTTTGGCCCGGTATGAGATACATGCTATCAGATACACACTACTCAGATGGAGGGAGTGTACTGAATACCCCAAATTCCAAATGGAGAGCAGTTAGCAGAATGAGAAGAGCACCATCAGCCAGCTATGGTGTCACATGTCTGTAACCCCAGCACTTAAGCGGCTAACAGGACAATCAGGACTTCAAGACCTGCCTGGGCTGCATAGTGAGTTTAAGTCCAGCCTGAACCTACATAGTGAGACCCTGTGTAAAAAAAAAAAAGCAAAAAAAAAAAGCAGCATTGTATTTGAGCAGCATGATCTAACAGTAAGAAAATAAGGGCGAGGGACATAGCTCAATGGTAAATGCTCACCTAGCCAGTGCGAGGCCTGAGTTCAATCCCCAGCACACACACACACACACACACACACACACACACACACACACAGTAAGCTCCCTTCATGAGGATGAGCTTGTAGAAGCACAAAGTACACTAACTGATCTAAAAACTGTGTTTCCAAAGTACTATTTCATGCCACTTACTGAGTAGTTAAAGCTTAAATAGGTTGAACAATTTGCTGTGTGTCACCGGGCAGATTAGTACAGAGTCCAGCCTCTGAGCTTAAGTTGGTCTCATTCCAATACAATTAACAAATGGGGCCCGTGGCTTGTGTGTTTGTAGTTGTTTCTGTTGTGGTTTTGTTTTGAGGTAGAATCTTGTCTAAGACAACTTTAATCTCAAGATCCTCCTTGACCTTCCCGGATGTGGGGTTACGATCACGTGCCACAAGCCTGGCTAACAAACGGTTTTCAGCCCTGGTTTTGAGAACGAGTGAAGTTTTTTGCAAATGTAGCTAGCTGATCTCTGCCTCTACCCTGTGACTGAGTCAGTTCTTCAGTGAGTCTCAGACATTGCTTTTCCTCTTTAAACTATAAAATCTGTGAAAATAAAGAGAATATATATCCGCCACCCAGACTGACAGTTACGATTTTGCCAAATGTACGTCACAGTTTTCGAATTGCAATTTCTGAGAATGCTCAAGTGACAGCACGTGCTTGGCATTTGCAAAGCCCTGGATTCAATTCCTAGCACCCCCCAAAAAATCTTAGTAATTTATGTTTTCAACGGATACACAAAAACAAAAATTGCACATACTTATGGGGTACCATGTGATGTTTCAATACATGCATGTAGTGTGTACAAACTGTAATTCTTGATTGAGATAAGAATAGATTCATATCCAATTGTATGAAATAATAGAGTTCCTTATATGCTTTTCTCAATTTCCTTTATTGGTGACATTTTGCAAAACTGTAGTGTAACGTAACTAGGATGTTTATACTGGCAAACGTTTACCAAGCTGGCAGATTTCCCCAGGTTTACTTGCACTTGTGCGTTGCTATGTACTGTACATCAAGTTCCAGACAACTGTATCAGCAGTGTAAGCTTTTTGTCTGCTTTTACAGTCAAGACGATGAACAGGTATTGCAAACACCAATAAAAACTTTTTTAAAAGAAAGTAAAGATAAAAGAAAATAAAGCAAAGAAAAAAGAGCAGTTCTAATACCATTACCACCAGGATTTCTCCTCTTGCTCTTGGACAGCCATACCTGCCTCTGCTGCCCTTTCAGAAAGCTGCAAGAAAACCTTCCCAGGAGTGATGGTGCACACCTGTAATCTCAGCACTGCGGGAGGCTCAGGCAGGAGGGCCCCAAATTCCAGTGCCACGTGGACAACCTAGGGACCTAGGAAGACTGTCTCCAAAAAAAAAGGCGGGGGAGGACAAACAAAAACTTTCCCCCAAACTCCTTGCAAACTACTTAATAATATTTTTCAAATGTATTTCAGACACATTTCAAATGAAATTCATATATGTGTTTTTGTATTTTGAAATGAAACATATCCAAATGTATTTCAGATCTATTTAATAGTATTTTTTCTTATTCACCGATCTTAGCAGAACGGCTTTGTTGTATTTATCCGCTCCCCTGTTGATAGACATTTTAGTTGTATGAACAACGCTGAAATGAGTATCATTGTTCATGTCTTCCTGTGAAGCGTTCTCCAGGCTTATAAAATTGTTGGATTGTAGGATGTATTCAGCCTTAACAGACACTGACGAATTGCTCCCCAAAGGGGTTGCACTGATTTACTATCCCACCATGGATGTAAGAATTTTTACTTCCTACCCAACCCATAGTATATACCAAGTCTACAATTTTTAAAAATCTGATGGATCTGAAATGGTATTATGTTAGTTGCTTTGACTTTTTCATGCGCTGGAGCGTTGTTTTGTATATTTTCTTGAACACAGGTATGATTCTGGACGGCAACTCCAGGGTTGAAAACCACTGCTCTCCTATATACTATTTCAGTTTAAAAAGTGAGAGACAAAAGGAGAAAATAAAAGGAAGTCTGCTGTCTCCTAGAGTAAAAGCGGCACTAATTTGTGCTAGAAGCTGCATTTAGCGCCGTACACGGCAGTGTCCCAACTGCTAAACTCTTAGCGGCTGGTACACCTGATACCGCTAATGGAAGTCTTTCCCCTCCCGACCAGGAACACGTTAAGGAGCGAGGGACAAGGGCGGCTGCCGCCCCTCACGGGTTGTCACCCCACTCCCTCTCCCCTTCACGTGTAAGGAGAAAAAAATAAAGTGCACTGAGCTTCAACAAATACTAAGACTCTGTCAGTTGTTTTCCTTGTCTTTTTCACTTGCTGGATTCACTGAGAGAACAGTAAAATGGAAAGCACCTACACCAACGTAAATTAACATTTATTTAATCGATTTTTTAATCAACTGTTCCCTTAATATATTGCAGAATAAAACTACATTTAAAAATACTTGGTATGAAGTAAGTTTAAACATATCCCTGAAGTTCTGAGGAGACAAAGGAGACATACCCCAAGTCAAGGATGATTCATAATGAAAGGCCTCCTTAAGAAGGGAATTGAGGGCCAGAGATGGCTCAGTGGCATAACACCTGTCTGGTAAGCACAAGGTCCTGAGTTCGATTCCCGGTACCAAAAAAAAAAAAAAAAGAAGGGAACTCAGGCGCATTTTAAAAGAAACAACAGCCATGAATTGGCTTAGAGAAGGAACCATTTCTTGATAGAATGTTCCATGCTATGCTCTAAAGGTAGGAAATACATGTGGAATTATGGATTCTCTTCAATAGAGCAACAGAGCTGCTTAGAAGAGATCAACTAGTAAGGACTGTGTGTCAGGAACAACACCAAGCCTGGAGACACAGTGATAAGCAAAACACAGGTCACTGCTTCCAAGAAACTTACCATCTAGTGAGCGAAAAAAATATTAAAATACGTAAATCATAAACTATGGTTTCTCTAGGAAGCATTAGTCTGGGAAAACTCCTTTAGGTAAGGAATAAAGCTTATATGCATACAAATGTTCACAAAAATTTCAGCAGGTGCAAAAAGTGTGGTACCAATTTTAATCCCCAAAATCACAACCCTGATTCCCTTGATCGTGAATGTTGAAATCTGAAAAGATCAGAACTCCTAAAATTTTAAATCTCTAAATTATAAAATCTCAAAAATCACAATCCTGAAAGACTAAAATCCTGAATATTGAAATCCTTGAAGCCCAAATTCTGAAAACAAATTCCCATTTTAAAAAATGCCTATTAACCATTGAGAATAGTCAGTGATTATTCAATTGCTCACTCATGTATAGCTCTATTTGTTTTCTTTAGAAACCACTTTGAAGATAACAAAGTATAGTACAACAACCATGGATAATCTCCTACCTCTTTTGTCTGTAACTCACTATTATTTGTCTATTTGTTTTCCTGAGAAATTATCTTGTAGATAACAATATGTAAAACAACAACCATTGATAATTTCCTACCACTTTGTCCGTAATTCGGTAAGCCCCCCCATGACTATGTTATGCTTCTCTTACCCTTTAAAATAAAATTTAAAAAAATAAAATTATAATAGAATTACTATTAAAAATGGCTATTAAAGAGGGATTAGAAAGCAAATTCCAGGGAGGGAATTCATGTGGTTGGGGGTTGTCTGCAGGATAGCTGCAGCATGGTCAGCAGAACATGTGTGTGCATGTAAAAACATCGAAACATCCTCAATAAGTGGAGAGAGCTTTCTGTACCTCTACATTTGTCAAAGATAAAATTTCCCGACAACCCTTTGTGCAATTGCATTTATGGCGGTAATGCAGAGCAGGGTTTGCTCAGCCTTGTCAAAGGACTTAGGTTGTCCGTCAGGGTATTCCAGATGACCTGAATTACAGAGTGAGGCGCCTACAATTACCAACCATAGTAATATGCATTTCTATGTTTCAATTTTTGACCTATTTCTCTATAAATGTGGTTTGCTTATACTATAAGCAGCTATATTGTTATGCAAGCTATAGGGTTATGCAACTAGATTTAGTATAACTGAGTATTTTTGCTTATAGTTTTTTCCCCCAGAACTAGCCATGAGTTTGTGATCCTCCTGCCTCAGCCTTTCAAGTACTGAGATCAAGGTATGTGCTACCACATCTTGGGAAATATATATGTGCTTGTTTTCTTTTCTATTTTCCTGTGTACAGGGCCCTATGAAGTGCTCCACTGTGGTTTTATGTTTCTCAAATAAATCCCTTTTCTTTTTTTTTTTTTTTTCATTGCCATTGTTTTGTTTTTGTTGTATTGTGTTTTGTTTTTTGAGACAGGGTCTCACCATGTAGTTCCCGCTGGCCTTGAACTCACTGAGTAGCTCAGGCTGGCCTTGAACTCATGGCAATGTTCCTGCCTCAGCCTCCCAAGTGCTGCGATTACAGGCATGTGCCACCACTCCCAGCCAAACCCCCTTTTAAGGAGGTAAATACATGTCTTTTAAAGAATTTAAAATTTTTCTAAGGAATAAATTTTTAAGAGTTCAATCTTTTAGGATTTAGACTTTATGAATTTTAGACTTGAGGGATTTCAACATTCAGGGTTACAACATCAAAATTTTTTTCTTTCACTGCTGGGTGTGGTGGCACACACCTGTAATCCCAGCACTCAGGAGGCTGAAGCAGGAGGATCATTGTGATCCTCAGAATTGTGAGTTCGAGACCAGCCTGGGCTACAAAGTGAGCTCAAGGCCAGCCTGAACTGCATAGCAAGACCCTGTCTCAAAAAAAGACCAAAGGAAAAAAAAAAGAGTTTTTTCTTTCAGGATTATGGCCCAAATCTCTAAAGAGGAGCCCAAATTGAATTTGGAAATAGAGCAAGATTATACGCCTCTTGTAAGCCAATGAATAAGTTTGACATTGAACATAAGTGCGGTGGGAAATCCTGTTCAATTCTGAAGTAGATCAGGAGATCGCTGTAGCTACTGCGTGGTAAATGGATTCCAGAGACAACGTGGGAGTGAGGGAACCGGCACCTTTGTCTGATATAAAGGAGGGTGGCTTGGGCAGAGTGGTGTCGGTGAAGCTGGAGTGTGTCCCTCTCCCCTAACCCGACTGCTTTAGAAGGTGACTGTGTTTGGGGACAGGGCCTTTAATGAGGTCATTAAGAGAGACGAGGTTGTTTAGATCCATATACCATCGACTGATCTGCTGATCTACCGCAAGAGGAATCCCACAGCACACAGACACAGCGGGAACATCACACGTGACACTGCAAGAGGACAGTCACGCGTCCGCCAAGGAGAGGAGCCTTCGATGAAACTAACCCTGCTGACACCTTGAGCTCGGCCTTCGAGGCTCCGAGACTGAGGAGAGTTTCTCTTGGGCAAGCCCCTTAGTCACGGCAGCTTTGGCAAACTGATCTGTGAAGGGAAATGGATGTGTTGCAGACGTATTTTTTTGACCCCAAACCCACATTATTTAAGTATGGGTTGAATTGGAGAAGTCAGGGAAACTCTGGGGTTCCTAGCTTTAGAACTTTTAGGGAGATCCCCTTAAATAGTCAACAAGCTATCTTGCCAATGACACACAGAGCATTAACTATTGTTATTCTCCTTTGTTTTGTTATGAAATTTTCTTTTCTCAAAAAAGTTTTTTAAAAAGATACAGTCCTGTGAAACAGAAAGTTCTGGCACTGCCGCTGGAGAGCTGTTCACTGAGCGAGGTGTTTACAGCAGCTTTGCCCAGTGAGGGTTTCCGCGATGAGGAGACTGTTTTATATGTGCACCGTCTACCGCCACAGCTTCTAGCCGTGTGCGTGCTGTTGAGCTAATGTGACTAAACAAGTGAAATTTTTATTTTCGTGTGGCTGGTGGCTACCACGTCGGACAGCGCAGGTTAACCAAGACCTCACGTTCTTCCGTAAAGAAGGAAAATTGGGTTCAATGCTCTCTTTTGCCTTTTAGTTTTAAAATGCCTTTATTCCAATCTAATACAACAAATTCGTGTGCATATAAACGTTCAAATTTTGACTTTCATGCCGGGCATGGTGGTGCATGCCTGTAATCCCAGCACTCGGGAGGCTGAGGCAGGAGGATCACTGCAAGTTCAAGATTAGCCTGAGCTACAAAATGAGCTCAAGACCAGCCTGAACTTCATAGTGAGACCCTGTCTCAAAAAGACAAAAACCAAACAAACAAAACACCAAATTGTGAGTTCCTAAAAGAAAATACATTGTTAAGGGATGTTAAATAATATAATTTTCCGTAGAGACAGCCTTGACAATTGTTAATCAATTGTGTGCAAATAAGTGCTGTTTTGGACGATACACAGCGTATATTGTGACATTAACAACTGCAGAAGAACTCAGAGTCCTTGGAAAGGACTCAGAGGGCTGTGAAAACATGATTAAAGAGTTGGGAAACAAGACTGAGTAAAGGTTAAGGAACTGAATTGTTTAGGAAAAATGGACTCAGGGAAGATTTAATAATTACATTCAAGTGTGTGAGAGGTTACTACATAGAAACGGTGTCCAGCTGTTCTCTATTTATTAGGCAGAAAGCTAGGAAACAGCGTTAGGCACTAAGAGGCACTACCAGAGAGTGTGGTATATTAAATTCTCAAAATAAATTATTTTTAAATGTAATGGTTTTGCCGGGCGTGGTGGCGCACACCTGTAATCCCAGTACTCGGGAGGCTGAGGCAGGAAGATTGTTGCAAGTTCGAGACCAGCCTGGGCTATAAAGTGAGCTCAAGGCCAGCCTGAACTGCCTAGCAAGACCTTGTCTCAAAAAGACAAAAAAAAAAAGAAAAAGTAATGGTTTTAAAAACATTTTTTGTGCCACATGTCATGCTGAAGATATACATGTGTCAAAACAGATCTCACAGATGTGAAAACCGCAAATCAGCGCAAGGAAGCTAACGAGTAAATGCTGGCATTGTAACCTTTAAAAGTTATTATTGCCGTGCACTGTGGCTCATACCATTTCTAGCCCCAGGCTCCACCCCAACTGACACCGTACAACTAGACACAAGTGAACATGGTTAGGGTGTTTAAAATATTGGTATATAAATGTGCATTTCTAAAGTGTTTAGAAATTTTTCTCTAAAGTTGATAAACAAATGACCTTGTATATAAATATGCATTTCCAAAGTGCTTAGAAATTATTCCCTAAAATTGATAAACAAATGATCGTGTATATTTTTCTAATTTTCTTAGGCATATCATAGTTTTAGCTGAGGTAAATGCTGCTTCTTGTTGTGACAGATCTGGAAGTAATGGGGTATGAGTTAAAGATGTTCCCCAGGAGGGGTGGCACATACCCTGTAGCAGAGCAGCTTTTCTGGCCATCCTGTCTTCAAACATCTATCTATCCCAACTGTACGATTAACTACCTGTTAAGTAATGTCAGGAACTTGGCCAGGTACACTGGCACACACTTGTAATTCCAGGTATTCAGAAAGGCTGAAGCAAGAGGATCGTTAATTCAAGGCTAGCTCGGGCAAGTAAGTGAGACTTCACCTCACATACACACAAAAGCTAGGTGTGGTGGCTCAGGCCTGTAATCCCAGCACTTGGGAGGCTGAGGCAGGAGGATCTTTTTGAGTTCAAGACTAGCCTTGGCTACAAAGTGAGCTCAAGTTCAGCATGAACTGTAGAGTAACAGACCCTGTCTCAAAAAAAAAAAAAAAAAAAAAAAAAAAAAGATTGGGATGTACCCTAGTAGTAGAGCACTTGCCCAGCTTGGATGAGGCCCTAGGTTTGATCCCCAGTAGCATACCATAAATAAATAAATAGTGATTTGTACTAGTTTGGTTTTTTGAGACATAATCTTACTATGTAGTCCAGGCTAGCCTCGAACTCACTAAATTGTCCAGCCTAGTTTTGAGCTCCCAATCCTCCTGCCTCAGCCTCTTGAGTGCTGGGGTTACAGTTGTGTACCTCCATGCTGGCTCATCCTAATTTTATCCACGTAGGAGACATGGAGTTTGTGAACAGCAGGAAGGCCCAGGGTCAGAAGGGAGTAAGCAGAAGCTCTGAGTGTGCTAAAGCCACGAGTGAACGAACCATGAGGAACAGAGGAAAGGAAAAAGCTCTCCAGTTTTAGCGGGAAGAAAGGCAGAGTTCAAGCGGTGGATTACAGAGCAGGGGAACCCACAAATAGTGACTGATTCTGCGGGAATACCAGTTACCTCAGAGGTGCTCACAGCCCTGAGCAAACACAGAGCTTCATGAGACCCAGCTACCCCTGCTAGAACTATTTATTCCACTTTTCCCCCAGGAATTCTTAAGGTGGATCTGCTTAACAGAGGCCATCTATATTCCTTGCAGTGTGAAAACCGCTACAAAATAGTACCCAGTGATTTGCCTCTCAAGACACCTTATTTGAAACAAAAGATTTTTATCTTTTCCCTCTTTCAGTCTAACTTTTAGAGAGTGTGTGACTTTGCTCTTAATGCTGAACCTTCCGACTACATAACCTTAAACCATACAACAGTTAGTACAGAAACAAATAAAACTGTACTCCTTAAATAATAGGACTCCTGCATTCCCTATCCTTCCATGTGCATACATTTACTGATAAGTGTTTTGAATCCATCCAGTTACACACAGTATTACCGATGGAGGGTTTGAGCTCTGGAACCCGGAACATAGCTTCCAGTTCAGGTCTGTCATGTCCTAGCAGTGCAGCTCCGGGCGAGTTTTTAACCTCTCTGTGCCTCAGTTTCCTCATGCATAAGAGGTTTTTAATTTTTAATTTCAAGAGCTGTGTGTTAAATGAGACAATCCACTTAAAGTTAGCACACTGTCCAGCACACTATTACCTGTTGCTTCTATTTAATAAAAAAATTTGAAAGCTGGGAGTATAGCTCACTGGTAGAGCACTTGCCTAGGATGTGCAAGGCCCTAGAATCAATCCTCACCACTGCAAAAGCAAAAATTTTAAATTCAGGTAAAATTCATAGGTGTAATCTTTTGAAGTCTTGTATGCATGTGCTGTAGAAATAGCTGTCGTCTATGAAGACTGAGTTTTCAAAGTTAGGATCACAGCAGCGAGTAACCTGAGAGTCAAACTACTTTTTCACTTCTGGCCCTGGAGTCTTTCTTGACCTCCCCTCCTACCTTACTGTATTTATCAGGTACTTGTTATTCATTTGGGTTGTTTTTTTTTTGTACCAGGAATCAAACTCAAGACCTTGCGCTTGCCAGGCAGGCGCTTATACCGCTGAGCTATATCTCTGGCCGCTGTTATTTGTTGAGCATCACCCGCATGGGGATCTAGAGACGGCAGACACTGGGGCAGAAGTGCTCGGAGGGAAACTTAAACAGCTGAGCTGGGGAGGCGTTAGCCTGAAGATCTAAAGAAGCTCTCAGGGAGGGGTTGGCGGCACAGACACACGTGTGAACAATTGTAACCAATGTGGCAAATGCCGCCGTAAAAGCACGGCCAGACAGTGTTAGAGCTCAGAGGTGGAGCCTCTTGCCTACTGGGGGGGTGGGGTCGCGAGACCGGAAGAGCCGGGCGGGCCTTCCCCTCCGAGGTAAGTCTTGCCAGGTGAGGACCACGGGAAACAGGTGAAAGAGGGTGAGAGGGGCAAGTTCCAGACAGCAGCCGTTACACACGCAGAGACAAAAGGGTGAGAGGGAAACGGCTTACTCAGGTTGCCACACGTGACTCAGTATCCCTGGAAAACAACACACAGGGGCGGGCTAAGAGGTAAGCGGAAGGCAGAAGCAAGGACGTGTCCTCCTAGGAGGGTAACATCTGTCCTGAGCGGCATCACGCCACGGTCGGCCTTGCATGTTGGGAAGATCATTCTGACATCAGAATGGACGTCTGCCAGGGCCGTAGAAGCAGGAACGTGATTTTGCAGGCGCTGGCCAAAGTGTGGGAAGTACAGTGGAAATAGAAACGACCATGGAGTTGGGCGGTGGCCTTTCAGATCTGAAAGAAAATTAATGCACCTTAGTAACAGGCTGGATATAAGTGATGATGAGCCAGGGCTGATTAAGAGAACACCCAGTTTTTCTGGCTTGACCAAGAGGATGGGTTGTGACGCCATTAACTAAGGTGGTAAATCACGAGGCTTGCACGTGAGCGTGCTTGGCTGGTGACAGAAGGGTAGAGGAACTCGGTTTTAGAGGCGTCGCGTTGATTGTACAAAAGGGGAAGAAGTGGAGAACAGGTACGTGGCCTGCTTTTTTAAAATAGTTATATACCTGTGGAGGGAAGACCTTGTGAACATTGAGACCTGTTTCTCTAGGTGCAGGGGGAGATTTCAGGGCTTTCGTACATGCAGCTGGAGACATGAATTTCTGAGAGGCGCAAGGTGCTGAGGAAACACAGCGAGGAGAGTGCCTACATTTAGAACAGCTCTGTCCTCTAGGAGGAGGCTCCCCGCAGATGCAAGGAAAGCTGGCTGGCGCTGCACGCGTGGAAGGCACCGCGCCACTCGTCTGTGAGATGTCCTTCGGTTGTCCTCGGATACCAAACGTCAGCGGGGACTCCCACAGGCGGGGAGAGGGACTGTTGCTCTCCACTTCTCTGCAAGATAGGTTTTGACTTTCACACGCAGCAGGGCAGTACTTGTAACACATGGTAATCAAAGTCCAAAATAATTGTGCTACTCACCAGGCACTGGTGATGGGACAAAATTTAAAGTTTTACGTAAATACCGTCTTGTAATCATCTGGTGTGGGTGTATCTCTAGGATGGCAGCATAACTGCACTTAGACAAAATTCAAAAGGATTGATTAATAACATTTTTAATGAATGTGGGGCCTGGTATGGGAGTAGAAAAAGATTAGCTGGATGCATCCAGTTCATAAAAATACATAGGACAGTGAATTTGAGGGCACAGCGGACTGTGAGAAGTTTAAGCAATGGGCTACGATTTCCAAACTGAAGCCGCAAGGACGCTATATTAGTTCATTTGTACCAGTGTAACAAAATACCACAGACTGGGGATTTGATAATAGACATTTATTTCTTGCAGTTCTGGAGGCTGGGAAATTCAAGATTCAGGTGCCGGCAGGTTTGGCGTCAGTGAGAGCTGATCTCGCATGTCCAAGGTGGCACTTTGTGGCATGAAAATTGTCGTTACAAGGTAGAAGGGGCAGAGGGACAAAAGGACTAACCACGGGGCAAGGCCCCTTTTATGACCTAATCACCTCCTAAAGGCTCTGCCTCTTACACTAAGGCATTGGAAATTAAGTTACAGCATGGATTTCGGAGGGACACCAACGCTCAAACCCTACAGGAGTGAAAAGAGGGCGGGAGGGACCGTAGCAAAGGGAGAGGAAATGATAAATGAGGTGCGAGGAACGAAACAACAGAACAATGGGTAGTGAAAGAACGGTGTAACCCTGGTCTCACAGCCGGCATCTTCTGAATGAGGATGAGGCACAGACACAGCGGCAGGTGACCAGAGTGAAGTTCAGACGGAGGCTCCATTGTGGTTCAGAGGTCAAACAACAAGACCAATGTTTTGAGGTAGTGATTTACACACACATGGGTAACAGTCCACAATAAAAGTGGATCTTTGTATGAAGAAGACCTCTCCGTTTCAAGCTGCCTTCAACTCACAATTGTTCCAAAACAGGGCAGAGGGGGAAGGGAGGGGACAAAGGATTGAACGCATGCTGTCTTTACCCCAAGTAACCTGTGGCTGAAATTCTATAGACAAGGAACAGCAAGTTACACAATCTTGGCTGATGACACAGATGCGCCTGCAGAACATAAAATCGCTCCAAAAAGCCCTTCCATCCAATTATCAAGGTACTTTTGTTCTCAGTTTAGGGGCAGGTGAAACAATATTCAACAAGGCAACCTTTGCCATATCACAAACTCTTCACTCACAGTGTTCACAGTAGTAAGTGCTCCAGTTAATGGACAGCTTCCAGCACAACCCCAGGGGTTCAGTCACTTCAGTTATTTAAGTTTTCTTCCAGGTGGAGTTCTTAGTGCGTAATTTTTGCCCCAGGTTTTGATTGTGTGGACCAATTACTGGATGGAATAATTGGGAGGCAGCACCAACAGGATTCCGGCGGTTGTGATCAGAACAGGCCCTGCAGCTGGACATGGTGGCACAGGTCCCTCAGCCCCACACTTGGGAGGCTTAGGCAGAAGGATTTCAAATTCAAGGCCAGGCTGGGCACATAGGGAGTTTAAGGCCAGGCTGGACTCTATAGCAAAAAAAAAAAAAAAGGCCCCAACAGAGGAGAGGCTATGTCACTACTTGTGAAGTAATCCATAAACATGTGACAATGATGATAGTTCACATTTACTAAGAATTCCTCCTTATGTCAAAGCCGGGCTAAGTACATTATATCCATTGACTCACTTAATGCCTCAACAATATATGAGGTAGGTGTTACTACCCCTGACACCAATATTAACTAAGTAACTTGTCCAACGTCTCACAGCTAGTAAACGGTGGAACGAGGTTCTGTAACTCCAGAACCTCCAGGTTTGCTGTTAAACGCACTTGACACTTGGGGACCGGGGTGGGAATGAATCCAAGAAGCAGTCTTAAGGTTCATTTACACCAACCCCTTTCTTCAGAAGGGAAACTGGGGGTCCAGAGCAGTGGATTAGAATCCTGAAGTGTGTAAAGGCTGCTGGCCCTACCCTACTACTCGAAGTGATAATAAAAAAAAAAAAAATGGGGGGCTGGGGGTGTAGCTCAGCGGCACAGCGCCTGCCTGGCAAGCAAGCAAGGTCCTGGGTTCGATTTCTGGTACCAAGAAAAAAAACCAGTAAAAAATTTTTTTATCGGTACACGTTTGCAATACATGATTTCATTCATCGTGGGGTGTTGGTACATACACTGTACCCGACATCTCCCAATTCTCCACTGCATCCCTCTGGAGATCCCCTCACCCTCCTCCTATCTATCCTTTAGCGTGCACTTTATTGATACAATGGGCTTCTCACTTGAGAGAAAGCATGCGCTATTTAAGCTTATGTGTCTGATGTACTCCAAGGGATACAGATTCCAGCTCGGAATTACTCCAGGCTGTCCCGCCTGGTGGGAGATTATCCCTTCGCATAGGGGCCCTTTCTTTGCTTAATGCTGTGTACACCTCACCTCTACTTTATCGGCATTACTGATAAAATCATTAAAACAATAAGCCGGGCCTTTTAAGGAAGAGGCGGTGGGTTTTATTTTCTAGTGAAATTTAAATGAAAGCGCTGTTGCACGGCCCTGTGAGCACAGTGAAAAACGGCAACTTGCTTAAATAGACGAACTGCATAGTCAATGAAGTATATCTCAATAAAGCTGCTTTTTAAAAAAGTGCACGATGAAAAACAAATTTGTTTTTGAGCGATTCCAAACGGACCCCTTGAACGTAAGATGACACAGCCGCGCAGAGCGCAGGGTGCTTAGCACGACCGCTTCTTCCGCTCATTTCGTATTTGTCCACCTTCACAGGTCTGTCCCTGATCAGGCTGGTCTCGAACTCCCAATGATCTTCCTGTCTCAGCCTCCCGAGTGCTGGGAATATGGCAAATTTCAACGGTAAAAAAGTTGATGCGACTCTAAATTTTTTAAAAAGGCAGTCTTTTGGTTTCCTTTAGTGAGATATACACTGAGTCACATACCTAGTGTCAAAGCTGCAAGTAATCATTTACCCTTTGCATGCGGTTTTTCACATACTAAGTCAGGAAGTAAGCGTATAATCCCAACGCCCCGGGAAGCTGAGGCAGGAAGGTAGCAAATTTGCACCCGCCTGGGTAACTCAGTGAAACCCTGCCTGAAAATTAAAAGCAGCATTAAGGGCCAGGGATGTAGTTCAGAGTGAAGGCCCTGGGTTCAGTATCTAGCGCTGCGGGGGAAATATTCTGCAAAACGAAGCTCATGTTTAAGAAATGGCCCTTTATGGAGGCCGTGCCTGATCATGCTATCAGTTTGTAGCTCGACCTCAGCTGGGCCGCGAGTTCGGAGCCCGCGGGCGGCGCGGCGGGGCGGGGCGGGCGCGG
>NW_004955412.1:5420989-5475512 GCF_000276665.1 Chinchilla lanigera
GCGCGGCGAGGACCCGAGCCGCGTTAGCGCCCCGCGGCCGCGCCGGCCTTTGATGGTTCGCTGCGGCCGGACGCGGGGCCTCGGCCTGCCCGGTCCGCTGTGATCAAAAGTTCATGTTTGGGAAGCGATGACTAATTCTGGGAGCTGCATTGCTTTTTCATTGCTGGAGAGGGCAGGAGCGCGGCTGCTTCTCACGCAGAACGCGCGATTACTTCTGCCAGTTTGACTCAACCTTGCAGTGAGGCTTGGTGGAAGTCTGAACATTCCGATGGGTCCTCGTAGAGGTCGGCAGCGGGGCCCCCTCCCCCTTTCTGTTAGAACTCGCTTCGGGCTAAACCGGCAGGGGAACTTTGCCCGAAAGTTAATTGGTTTTCCAAATACCGCTCTGCAGTTAGCCCACTCGGGCTGTAACCTGAGTGGAAGGAAGAGCTGCCGCCCCCACTCGCATTCGCCCTCCAGTGGGAAGGCCTGTTGTGTTTTCTCCTGTTTCAGGCGGAGGGTTTGGAACTCAGAAAAGCTCACTCAACCTGATGACAAAAACCGGGCTAAGGGGGAGGAAGGAAAAACTACTTAGCTGCCTGCTCAACCACTTCAGTTCGTTAGACTTGCATGTGCTTTTTCTCTTCCCCCTGGAAGTGCGTTTCCGAGCTCCTTACGGGTAAATGCGTATTGGCGTGCATCGCACATAGTGACGCTCCTCGCAACTTAGTGTGCTTTGAAAGTATACGCGGAGGAGACTGAACTCCACATCCTGTTCCCTCTAAGCCAAAAGAAGGAAAGACGCGTTGCAGCTGAAAATTGTACTAATCGTTGTAGTGTATGGATGCATGAGAATTTATATCCAGAAGTTTGAAAATGTATATGGTTTTGTTTATGTTTGACCAAGTTTTGTGCTTCTGGAAAAAAAAAAATTATTTTGTCTTTTTGTCACTGTGTAGTTCAGGCTGGCCTTGAACTCAGTGGAGATCCTTCTGCTTCAGCCTCCCAAGTGCTAGGATTACGGGCGTGCACTGTCACACTTGGCACTGCACATCTGAAAACTTAGCTTTTGTTTCTACTGATGTTTTTCCAAATTCAAATTTAATCCCGGTAGAAACTCAAAAATGTACATGAATTTGCTGTAAGGCATAAATGACAGCTGATCCCTTTCAGTCTCCTTTTCTGTGTGACTCAAGGAAGTTCTGTTTTTGATAACCAAACCCTAATTCTAATAAAGGAATTTTTAAAAGGTATCATGAACGGCATAAATCTGGATTGTAAGGAGTACTGTCCACAGACTGTCGCCTGTTAATTCTTTTGTGTATCTCCTTTTTCCATCATGACAAATCTATCTTAAAAGAGAAAACGGGTTCACAGAGGTTATGGTAAAAGTGTCACACTTAGCCCCCTTTTATGGGAAGTTTCTGATACAGATATTTTTTTCCTGTTACATAGTTGACATAGTTGTATGTCAGTTCTTAAAGTTATATTGTAATTGAACTACATCTTTCGATTTTTCAGTCCATTCTTTAAGTGGCTTTTAAAAATGTTCCAACAGTTCTAAATCTTTTGAATTCATTGAAAGTTTATAGTTTGCAATGACTGACTTATTGATGATATTTGTTCATGGAAAAATGAGGGCTTGGTATAAAAAAAAAACACTGTTTAAAGCCTCGTGAAAAAATGCATAGTGATTCTGTTTATACCTGAAACATTTTTTGAGCTTGGGGAAGCATCCATACTACATTGACCTGTGTTTTACTTTCGTGGTGTGCGTTGAACCCATGGCCTCTTGTGTTTAAGCAGGTGCTCTACTCCTGAGCTATACCTGCACCATCTGTCTTGATGTTTTAAAACTTAGGTGTTTTTGTTTTTTGTTATTTTGAGACAGGAGTTGGCTATGTATTTCTGGCTGGTCTTGAACTCACTATGTAGCCCAGCCTTGATCCTTCTGCCTCAACCTCGTAAGTGCTGGCATTATAGGTGTGCATCACCATGTCCAGCTGCTAGTTTATTTTTTTATGTTTTATTCCTTTTTTTTTTTTTTTTTTTTGGAGACAGCGTTTCACTATATAGTTCAGATAGGCCTTAAACTCACTGTGTAGCATAGGCTGGCCTTCTGGTGCGGTCCCCGAGTGCTGGGATTACAGACAAGTGCCATTATACCCACGTTTAGAAACTAGGTTTTAAAATCATCTGTTTACTATTGGGAACCTTTGTTTCCTTTTATACTATTTGTCTCAAAAAGTGTGGAAGACATGTCTAGTTTGCAGTAGGTAGAAATTCATTTAGATAGACTATCAGTAAAATTGTTAATACTTACAGTACATCTTAAAATTAAAAACCTTCGTTTAAGGTTTTCAATACATAGGGTCTCTGTTGCTCATGGCCTCGAACTCCTGAGCTCAGGTGATCATCTCACTGCAGCCATCGCAGGAACTGGACCCGTATAAGCCTTGTGCTGTCCCCGCCCCGCCCCACTATTTCCTGCTTTTAACTCTCCTTAAAATTATATAATTTAAAAGTACCTCTCCAGCCAGGTGCAGTAGTACATGTGTATAGTCCCAGCACCCTTGGATCCTTCGACTGGAGAATCAAAAGTTGGAGCCCAGTCTAGATAATGTAGCAGGATCCTGTCTTAAAATAAGAAAACCAAAATAAAAAGGTCTGGGGATGTTGCTCATTGGAAGGCTTTGGATTTAATGTCCAGTACCCGGGAAGGAGGGAGTGTCCCTTTGAAAACTTGGTGTGCCTTGGTGTCTAATATTAAATGTTGAGATTTGCCAGTAGTACTTAGATACTTGGTTGCAATGAAGTTCTGTGTAGGAAGTTTGAAGGTACCCTCTCCAGAATGGCTTTTTGTTTTGTTTTATAAATTTCCGCTTTAATCCCACTAGGCCAGTACCGATGCAGGCACTGCAGGAGCCCTGACTCCACAGCACGTGCGCGCGCACTCCTCTCCAGCGTCCCTGCAGCTGGGAGCTGTCTCTCCTGGGACGCTAACCCCCACTGGCGTCGTCTCTGGCCCAGCAGCTACGCCTGCCGCTCAGCACCTTCGCCAGTCTTCTTTCGAGATACCGGACGACGTGCCTCTGCCCGCAGGCTGGGAGATGGCCAAGACGTCCTCTGGCCAGAGGTACTTCTTAAAGTAAGTGACGGTTATGGGAGGCGGTTACCGAGAACGTGTGCTGAACACACTGAGGGGGCAACGTAGAGTACTGTTCGTTTCTGTGTTGCACTGAATATTTTCCTCACACTCAAACATCTTCTGGAAGTTTTGTTTGCTGTCAGTCCCAAATACCTAAAGACCTTTGTTAGGGTTACAACTTAGTTCAGAACCTTTTCCCTATGTTATGTGGTAGTTTGTCTCATTTGGAGTTTATTCCAAATCTGTTCATTAGCATAGCACAATGCAGAAAGAGTAAAATGAAAAGTTTTCAGATTCTAAGAAGTGTACTGCAGGCATAGTCATATATAATATGTATGGTACTACTTAGGTCTTTTTCTTTTTTTGGAGCTGGTTATTGAACCCAGGGCCTCATGCATACTAACCACACACTATATGTAGACTGAGCTGAATCTCCAGCCCCCATACATCTTCTTTGTTTGGTTTGGTTTTGCTTGTTCTTTTGTTTTGTTTTGTTTTGTTTTGTTTTTTGTCTTTTTGAGACAAGGTCTCGCTGTGCAGTTCAGGCTGGCCTTGAGCTCACTTTGTAGCGCAGGCTGGTCTCGAACTCACAAGGATCCTCCGGCCTCAGCCTCCCGAATGCTGGGATTATAGGCGTTGGCCACCACACCCAGCTGGTTTTGTTTTTTTTCAGACGGAGCCTCACTATGTAGTTCACGCTTGCCTTGAACTCACCATGTAGTCCAGGCTGGCCTTGAACTCATGGCATTCCTGAGTGCTGGGATTATGGGCATGCACCACTATACCCACTTCTCCCCATGTATCTTTTGAAATAAATGTTTTATTGGTAGAGAAGAATTAGAAAATAAGTAGGATTTCTGGTGAAACCTAATGTTACAATATTTTAAATTGTGAGATCATAAGCACATTAGATGCAGTTTGATGTGATTTATCAGTTTTTCCCCCAAACATAAAGAAGAATATAAATTTTTAGGTTGGAAATATGATCACTCAGTGGTGAGTATCTTTCATACTGTCAGATCTTCAAAACAGAACATTCTGTGGGAAAATGAAAATAAGGCTATTGGGTTGTTTTTATTTGCCTTTTTGTCTTTAACAAAATGACAAAATGACATTTAGCCAAAAAGACCTACATACAAATTTATCCCCTCTACTTTTTTTTTTTTTTTTTTTTTGTCTTTTTGAGACAGGTTCTCGCTGTGTAGTTCAGGCTGGCCTTGCACTCACTTTGTAGCCCAGGCTGGTCCTGAACTTTTAACGATCCTCCTGCCTCAGCCTCCTGAGTGCTGGGATCTCAGGCGTGCGCCACCACTCTCGGTCTCTACTTTTGAAATTATAGGTGGGCCTTTAATTGTATGTGGCTTGTTTAAATGTATACAGTATACTGCCTAAAACTAGTTACTGTAGGCTGAGATAAAATTATTTTTAAATGCTTAGGTTGAGTTAATAACATGGAAAACAACCCTGCTTTGATTTAGATCTGTAGGCATGTCTACTCTTAAGAGAAATGTAACATTTACTAGATCAGATAATACAGTTCATGACATTTTGTTGTGTGCATCTTCATAAGTGATTTGTAATAACTGTCTTGCAGGGTGGGTTCCTAGTTTGTGACAAGCTGGTTTAGAAGAGCAGAAGAAAAGGTTTTTGCTTCTTTCTTCAGCTTTTCCTCTTTTTAAAATGTGTTTTCTGGTGCCCTGGTATCCATTTCAAAGGGTCAGGTTTCAACCAGAACAATAAAGGGCCCAGAGACTGGAAAGTACACACAAGTCTGGCAAACTCATCTGCATGAGCACGATCATTTGTTCTCCAGCAGACATCCAAAGTAAATGATTGAAAGAGCTGCTGGCTGTGAGGGATGTGTCCTGAAGGGGCAAGGAGTGGAAACAGACCACGTTGTCGGGAAGAAAAAGAAAGGCTGTGCTTTCTTGAACCTCTCCCTGCTGGGTCACACGCTGACTGGGGAAGATGTTTTAAACAGCTTAATAGCCTGCTTGCCTTCTTTCTTTGGTTGATGCCATGGCTGAAAGTCAGAGTAACATTCAGGTTTTTCTTGGTCTCTTGAATCTTGTAGATGGCAAAGGCCTGCTTTTTTGTTTTGAGTGACCTTTTTTTAAGTTGAAATAAACATTCTAGGTTTGTTTTTAAAAGTTTCCGGTGGTTCTTCCTTTGAGAACAAACGCTTTTCTTTAACATTGATGTAAGAGTGGGTTAAAGGGGGCCGGGCTTTGGCCGGGCAGCTCACCCATCCCGCTCCAGCGGGCATGTAAAGGTAACATGGGCCAGAGTGAGAGCTGTGCCCTAAGAGGAATGTCGGAGAGTAGGGAGAGCTTTGAGGAGAGCGCTCAGGCCGGGTTGTTCTTCCAGTGTTTCTGAGGTGCTCTCATCGGGAAGGGAGATTAGTTTATTATAGGATAAACATGAATTTTGATTCTGTAGCAATTTCTTCTTCTGTGCTTTTCAGAAAAGAAAGGTTCCCTTGAAAGATAAGTCTTGGTCAGTAAAAGCAGGTGAGATGGATTCATGGGTACCTTTCAGGCCCATATAGACGGAGAGCT
This sequence comes from Chinchilla lanigera, assembly GCF_000276665.1. Lineage (NCBI taxonomy): Eukaryota > Metazoa > Chordata > Mammalia > Rodentia > Chinchillidae > Chinchilla > Chinchilla lanigera. Next base: position 5,426,675 of record NW_004955412.1, read on the forward strand.
TCTAAGCCATGTGTGGGAAAGGTGGGTGTTGAGGGCTTATAAAATTTCATGTTCTTCTAAGGAGTATCTACTTTATGAATCATACAGCTTGAAGCTGGATGTGTACGCTTAGGTAGGATGATCATCACAAGTTTGGGACCAGCCTGAACTACACATGAGACTCTGCTTCAAAGAGAAGAAATGCCATTTGGAGAAAGGTCGCGGAATAAGATGAGTTCACCTTCTCGGGTAGTTAGCTGCTTCCACAATCCAGGCACTATAGTTTCCGTGAACAACTTTGTTTTTGTGTACTTAACAGATAAATTAATACTCTGTCTTGACTGAGTCAAAGATGGTAAAGGAAGCTTTCAGTGCCGTGGTGGTACTACCAGAGTATGTTTTTATCTTTGTTTGTGATGTTTTAAAATCAGTTCTGTCTGCAATCAATATTTATATACTTTCTCTTATGTCTAAAGATTCTTCTTGCCAGGTAGAGATAGAATGAAAACTTAAAGTAGTTGTTTACTTTACACTCATTTCACTGGTGGAGAATTTCTTTCACTCTACATCTTTTTAGATACTTGGAACTTTTTAAGTTACAGACATTTAAACATGCAAGGTAATGTAATTTGAGAGAAACTTCAGAAATACTGACTTTGGAAACAACTAATTATTGCCTTGTGGATACAGTTTTTGAAGTCAGTTGGTCTGTCTTCCAATTTGAAGGCAGCATAATTACGGAAGGGTTATGGCATCATTGGTTTTGTTTGTTTTTTTTTTTCTTTCTGGTACTGGAGGTTGAACCCAGGGCCTTTGTGTCTGAGCTGTAGCCCCATCCCTGTTTTTATATATTTGGAGAAAGTCTTGCACTGCTAAATTGCCCAGGCTGAATTTGAACTTGGGTTCTTCCTGCTTCTGCCTCCCAGAGTGCTGGGACTATAGTGTGCACCATCATACCCAACTCATAATTTCATTCATTCAGTCAGTCATTTATTTTTGAGTCAGGTTTTCACTGTGTAGTCGAGGCTGGCCTTGAACACTCTATATACCCCATGCTGACCCCCAACTTGTAGTCCTCCTGCTTTAGCCTCCCAAGCGCTGAGGTTATAGGTGTGTGCCACCGTGCCTGGATTTTTCATCATTGGTATTTCTGAAGCTCTCCATATGTCAGTGAGGTGTTTTGAAGAAAACTTGTACCTCTTCTTGCCAAGTGACGTGGTCGAAGTGTTGTATAAACACATTTACCAACAGTACATGTGCAAGCTCTGAGAAGTATTGTATAAACACATTTACCAACAGTACATGTGCAAGCTCTGAGAAGATTGTGATGTACATGAAAAAGGTGGTCTTTGACTGCTACACATAATATCTTTGTTACTGAACTTACTGTTTTGGGGTGTTTTTATTGTTTTGTTTTGAGATGGGTTCTTGCTGTGTAAGTTCAGACTGGTCCAACTGGAAGCCATCCTCCTGCCTCAGCCTCTTGAGTGCTGGGATTACAGGCCTGAGCCACCACATCTGGCTGAATTTACTGTTTGAAACTAATTTCTTCAACATAGTACCTAAAGTTTTTGTTTAAAAAGAATTCGTTTTCTTTACAGCTCTCACTTTCTGCCTCCTTCAACTGCCTTAGAGTTTTCCTACAGGAAATAGTTGTTCAAGTAGTTGGTCAACAACTTCCTATTTCTTTATAAGCTGCTGAATAACTTCCTGAATTAGCATTCTACAATATTTTTGGTTACAAGGAGTGTTATTCTCAGATTCATTTTATTGAATCTGATACCTTATAACTGTTACCATGCACAAAGAACTTCTGGTATATACTGTACCATACAGGATATTTATTACACTTTAATTTAAAGAATGTGATCCAGTGATTTAACAAGTTTGTAGAGTTACATTATTTTAAGTGTTCTAATAATTTTTAAAAAATAGTTCTATGTATCATTTTCTGAATAACTAGCCTTAGTATTTTTAATCCTTGAAGACTCGGGGTTTCTTGTGGGTATGATTTGTTTAAAAGTTTGTTGAGTATGTTCATTTATAGTTTTTCTAAAAAGATTTTTTTCAGGTTTTTTGACATATAGTTCAGCAATATAAAATGAACTTGCAGATATAATTGATCACTGTGACTACAACGGTTTATTTTTCTGCTACAGGTTACAGTATTTTACAAATAAATGCTCCATGGTCCTAATTATAGCGGAATTATATCAATTAAAGGAAATGAATGAAACTGTTTGTTAGAAACTGATTTTATGTTTTCTTTTCAAACACTTGTCCAGTGGAAGACCATAAACACATGCAGTGCACACTTCTCTAATAAAAGTACGCATTTTTAAAAGGAATAGTTTCATAAAGAATAAGGCGATGCTGTTTTTTTGTTGGTTGGTTGGTTGGGTCATTTTTTATTTATCTTTTGCTATACCTAGTGTAACCCAAATGATTTCCATTTAAAAAATGAAAAGCTTGTGATTTTGCCATTAAATATTGCTTAACCTGCACGCGTGTGTGTGCGCGCATACACACACACACACACACCAGATTTCAAATTGCAGTCACAAAGTATTTCCCTGTTTGAGGGGAGGGCCAGTCTCTGCATGTTTGTCTTGTTGAGACTGTGGAAAGAGAAGATAAAAGTGTGCCTGAAAAAACGGCTTGCTTCTGCTCAGCGGGTGGGTATCCCAGGGAAGAGTGACCCCGCAGTGCTGCAGTGATTTAGGTGGAAGAGCTCTGGAGGAATGGTGTTTACCAGCAGCAGAAGAAAAGCAGATGGAAGATAGTAGATGTGACAGGGTACATAGAACATAAAGATTAACTTACTCCCCGGGGAAAATGATGAGTACCTATTTCTGGTGTGAACTAAAAAAGATATTTAATTAAGAATCTAGATGTTTCATGCCATAAACTCTGTTGGTCCGAGATGACTAGTTTGCCTTAAAACATAACATTCAAAGTATACCCGTCCTTTAAGCTCCACTTAAAGCACAAAACCCCAACATAAAAACCTTTAGAATAATGTTTGAGTAGTTGAAACTTAAATAAGTTTTTGAAACCCTGAGATTAGTTCTCCTTAGTAGTACAGAAAAATGTATTTTACTTTGCAGTTAGAAAAAGAATGTAAATTCGCGTCCTCACACGGTAGTGCTGTCCGGAGTGCACTGCCTTTTTACCTTTCGGGGAGAGGTGAAGTTGGCAGTGGATATTTGAGCTTAGGCCCGGGAGGAATCGGTGTGAAGTCATTTTAAAAATCATTTAAGATTTACGATTATGCAAACTTAATTTGCTCCCTTCTGTAAATAGCATAATTTAGCCATTAATTATGGCTTGAAAGTTGATTAATAGTTGAGTAGCATTACAGAAAGGAGCCTCTTAGAGAAGCGTGTTGTTCTATAACTGTGGTTACTAAGTGATACACTTCTTAGAAAAAGAGCTTCTGATTCTAGAATTAATCAGAACTTGGAGCCATGAAGGGGCTTTGCTGTTTTTATGAAGAAGAATTGCCTCAGGGTTCTGGTTGCTCAAGTACTGTCGCACAGTTTCCTGGGAACAAGTACTGCCACCATGGAAGCACTTTATTTACGGAGGGCTTGACCCCTTCAAAAAGCAAACAAAAAGTTGGGTATAAATCACACAAGTCCTTTTTTCCCCCTTTAATATTCTAGACAAGGAAAAGTGGTTAGTAGTTTAATCCTTGTTTGTCTCATAGCATGAGAATTGCAGTCTTTTAACATACCAAACGATAAGCCTTTTTTCTTTGAATAATGTTGTGAATTAACAAAATAACAGAAAATAACAGAAAATAACACTTGAAGTTTCTATTAAAATACCAGGTTTTGTTCCACCAGATATTTTCAGTGCTTTACTTGTGGTCAGAGTCATAACTTCATCTGTCTCTGTTGTGCTTATCTCTTCATGGGATGTTTGTCACCAGACTCTCGGATTCTTCAGCTGGGTCCTGACTTGGGAGTGGGTGAGGGGGCATTTGTTAAGTTCCTTATTCTTGTTGTAATTGTTAGCTTGAATTGAGGTTGCCTCGTTAAAGTAGGGAATGTATTTGACCTGTGAGTATATTCAGAGAAATATTTCTGCTATGTGCATGAAAATGGACTACAGACTGTTTGATTTGGGATTTAGAGTTCTCCTGTGCGCTTGGTAGGCCAGCAAGTTTGAAATTGACTCTTCACATATCCTGAAGTGACTGTAGTTGTTTTATAGTTATAAAACTGTCCTCCCTCTGCTCCCTCTCTCATAGATCTGATTTAAGGTTTTCTTTTACTAAAGATGTATGATTTCTGTTACAAAATCAACACTTGTTCATTAGAAACTGTCAGAAAATTTAGGGAAAGAAGAATTACCCTGATTCTTCTGTCAGTAAGAAGGGGATGAAGATACTTGTTTTCCTACTTACAAACATACAGTTTGAAATGTAATGTTAAGGAATTTATGTATTCAGTTTAGAAGATCCTTCAGTTTATTGTACGGTTTATAAATCAAAAGAGCCACTTTTAAAAGTGACCCACGTTTTAAAAAAAACTTTAGCTTATATCCTCCAGAGGCATTTTCCAGTCCTGATTTTTTTTTTCCTGATACTTTTTAAAATTCCGTGTTTATGGGGCTGGGGATTTAGCTCAGCGGCACAGCACCTGCCTGGCAAGCGCAAGGTTGTGAGTTCGATTCTCGGTACCGGAAAAAAACCAAAAAAAAATTCCACATTTATAAAATGTGCCGTGCTAACATTTCTTGAATTTCCCTCATGCTTCAGACTCGCCTTTCCTTATAGCCCCAGTGTAAGTACTAGAAAGTTCCGGTTATTTTTACATTGTTGTGACTAGATTTTGCTCCCAGCTGGGCTTTGTGCTGTTACTTTTTCAACAGTTGTTATATTTTCTTGGAGTTGTTAATTGCCTTGTTTTTCATTCGCATTTCTGTGCCCACCCCCTATGTTCCCTGCTCCAGGCTCCCTGGACACGCTGTGGAGCTGTCACTGGAGCTGTCACACCTCACACCGGCAGGCCCCTGGGTGTTCTGTTTTCCTTTCCTGATTAATTCCCACATACACCCTGCTCCTCCCTCAGAAAAGGGCATGGGAGATAACTGTGTTGATACCTTTTGTGTGTAAAAGTATGGGGAGGGGGGATAAAGGTCTGCAGCCCAGCGCCTGCCTGGCAAGATGAGGTTGTGAATTCCCTGTACAAAGGAAAAAAATCTTTATCTGTTAACAGTTAAAGGCCCAATTCAGGTGTATTGTTTTGTTGTTCTTGGACTTTTGAAGGATATGTTTCATTTCACTCTAGCTTCTAGGTTTTTTGTTTTTTACTGGGCAGTTAGCCCTTGTTTGCTGCCTTGAGGATTCTGATATTTTTGTCTTCAGGGGTCTATATGGAACTTTAAAATTCATTGTGAAGAATGCGTGGTCTGGAAACTTCAGTCTTCAGGTACATGTGATGCCTATGTAGAAGTTTTCAGGACAGTTTCAGCTGTCCCGCAGCCCTGGAAAACATGTTTCATCAGTTCCTCGATAATTTCTTTCAGTCGGTTTACCTGTTCTCTTTCTGGAATTCTTGCTAGTTAGAGTGATTATTTGATTTTCATCTTTTCCTTCTATTTTCCTTCACTTAGCCTTTTGTTAGTCTTGCTGGGAGATTTCTTCAACTCTGACTTTCAATGTTTTTGTTGATTTTTTTTTTTTTCCTCTCAAACACTTTATTGATCTTAATTTCCAGTGGCTCCTTTCTGAGCTCATTATTTATTTTTTTGTGACATACTGTTCTTACTTCATGGATGTAGTAATAGAATACCTCTCTGGGAATATTATCCTGGGTGTTTCCTGTAGTTTTCTTTTGCTGCCACCTTATCTAAGTGGTCTTCTCGGGAGAGGAAGACAAGGAAGGGCCCAAGCCCTGAAATTGTGGGGCCCCTTAAATGTCAGTGTCTTAGTTGTTCCCTCTTGCGGCAGCCGTTTCTCTCAAAAGTGTGCAGCTCCGCTCTGGAGATGACGTCGGTGGTGCGGGAACTGCGTTGTGCTGACTTCCCTGCTGTAGAGGTAGGCGGCACGGATCAGCCCTGCTCCTGGCTGTGCCAGGGGACTGAATCCAGAGCCTCTGGACCCATTCGTCTGGAACAGAAACATTTCCTCTCCTGCCTGAGCCAGGCCGGGGATGTGCAGTAGGTTTTTTAAAAAGTTGTGTATAAGCTGAATGAATCACATTTGTAATTATTAGATTGGCAATATAAAGTTGCCAATTTTGGGGAAAAAAAAGTTGCCAATTTTGTAAGCTCAGAATAGTAATTATTCAATTGCATATGATTTGACCTTTCTGGACTCTTACATAAATGCTTTTATTAGACAATTGATTAATCAAATTCTATTTGTCCGTTTTAGTGTTACTGTTCATAGCTTATATTTTCATGTGTCAGATCTTCCTAAAGGAGAAACTGTTTACTTTGACCCTGCCTACTGGGCAGTGTTAGAAATTTGTTCAGAGGCTTTGAAAATGTGTAGGAGCAGAGGCAGTGATGGGAAACCTCCCTGTTCTTACGTGAGATGGTGGAGATACCTGCTCATACGTCACTTCCAGATTCTTCTCTCTTTTGTTTATTTGAGACAGGCTCTTGCTTTGTAGTGTCAGCTGGCCTTGAACTCACTATGTAGCCCAGGCTGACCTCACACTTGGGGCAGTCCTTTGTCTCAGCCTCCTGAGTGCTGGGATTGTAGGTGTGTGCCACCATGCCCAGATCTTTTCTTTTATCAGTACAGATGATACTAGAAAAAATATTTATGTATATCCGAATTGATTCAGTAATTGTCAATATACTTGCATAGTTAACCCCAAGAGGTATATAACTAGATTTTGTCTTAGTTTGGTTGTTACTTTCCTTGGTAAGTGTTCTTTGATAACTCAGAAAAGTAGCTTATGCTTAGTTTTTAGTATACCATTTCAGTATAATAAAAAAATGATTTTCCTCCATATATCATGTTTGGTCATTAAAGCATTTTTAGTAACCAGAATAGACTTTCAGGAACATTTTGTTTGGGTTAAGATAGAGTGATTAAAATAGGTGGTCACTGGATGTGTTAGGACCCTTTCCTATTGCTGAGCTCAAGTTGAATTTTTCCAGATGGTGTGTGGTTTCAGCAGTCTTTCCTTCTCTCTGTCCTTCCCTCCCTGCCTCCCTCTCTTTGTGTCTGTCTCTCTATCTCTTTTTGAGATAGGATCTTGCTGTGTACCTTAGACTGGCTCTTAAACTTGGAGTCTACCTGCCTGAGTCTCCCAAGTGCTGTGATCACAGGCATGTGCCACTAAGCTTAACTAGCAGTCTCCTTTCTGTTTAAGTAAAACTGGGTTACATATGGAGATTGGTTGGGGAGATTCAGAGGGAAAGACAAAGCAAGCCTTTTAAAACCTTGTAAAATCTATAGTTGAACAAAGTAAAACCATACTAGAACCCTAATCGGAGGAAAGAGTTAAATGCTACCAGAACCAAAAAATAAGTGGGTACCTCTGAGTCCTAAAAGGGATTAAAATACTGAATAATATGGGGAAAGATGAAATAGATTTAGTACATTTTAGTTAAACATGTAGAATAAGGAAATGTATTAAAACAACCAAGCTTAGAAACAAGCTTTATAAGTGGAGATTCTAGAGACTACCTAGAACAAATCCGTACCAGTGATAAGGTCACAGTTTAAATTTACCAAGCTCTCCTGGGTAACTTTCCTTAAAGATTAGAAAAAAAAAAGCGGTGCAGAATTATCCAAATACAGATGTTTCTGTTTTTCCTCTACACATGTTCAGACTGATATAGATTATGTTTCTGAAATATGTAGTTTGGATAGGCTCCAAATGATGTAATAGGATCACTTTTAACCCCTCCTAGCTGGAGGGTGTGTGGACTTTCCAGTTAGGACTAGTTACAGATCTTTTCTTACGGATGAAAAAATAATCACTGTTCCTTCATAATGATATATAAATATTGTTGCCGACATTTGAGGACAAAGCATGCCCTTTGTGTAGCTGTTTTTCCATTTTGAGTTACTGCCCATGATGCTGTGGATAAGAACTTGCACAGCTTGGGCTGAGGATGTAGCTCAGTGGTAGAGATTTAGTAATAAAAAACTTTTGTGGAGCACATAGCAATCAATTCTGTCCATAAACTTAGAGTTTAACTACGCAAAATGGCATATGCCTGTAACCTTAGCACTTCAGGGCACAGGATGGCTGTGAGTTCAGGGTCCAGCGTTAGCCTCGAGTATACAGTGAGAACTTGTCTGAAAAAGCCAAAACAAAACTTGGAGTTTAATGTTTTTGGAAAGGAAGCTAGGAGTTTAGTGTATATTAACAGTTACAGAATGAATTTAACGGGTAGCAACTAATTAGCTGTTGTAGGTGAGCTCTGCTGCCTGCCCCGTGTCACCTGGAGACCCTTGTGGTCACTAGTTGTCTTGGCTCGGTAGCTCAGCGTGTTCCCTTCTCTAGAACCACCAGGGGTACGCGGGTGGCTCCCATCTGGCAACTCGTGCCGCTGGGGCTGCAAACGGATATAATCGCTTTTACCTGTCTTTTTATAAGAAGATTAATAAAAAGGTGCCTGATTGGACAGTCATGCGTGTACCACCTGTGGTTCCAGCCACCCTACAGTGAGCTGTAGGAATTACGGCCGTGAGTGCGTTAAAGAGATTTATGTCTCATGCTTGTGAAGGCTCGGAAGTCCAAGATCAAGGTGCAGGCAAAGTAGGTGTCATGGAGGCCTCTTTTCTTGGCGTATAGGTAGCTGCCATCTTGCTGTGGACTCACATGAGCCACTTTTGACATGTGGGGAAGCACGGTGCCTGTCCTTATGAGGACACTACTTTCAGTGCAGAGTCTGCAGCGTTGGTTTAACTGAAGACCGTGTGCGTTGTGGAAATGTGTATTTGCAGGGCAACTGTTAGTGTTGTCAAGGGTCTTTCATTTTCCTTGGCACTGACTCATTACAGAAACGATTTACTTTCTCACTTCAATGTACCAGACTGGCACCTTACTGCTACACTTGTATATTTTTGTTTTTTGGTGGTACTCGGGATTGAATCCAGGCAATATTGAGTTATATCCCCAGCCCATTAAAAAATGTTATCTTTAGAGAAGGTCTGCCTAAGTTCAGGCCATCCTTGAAGTTGCAGTCCTCTTGCCTCGGCCTCCTGAGTAGCTAGGATCACAGGAGCGTGCCACTGTCACATATTATTGTACTCTTGATTTTAAAATACCAAGATAATATAAACCGCATTTTTACATCTCAGTATTGCTTTCCATGTAACTTGGAGCTATTATATTATCATGATATGCTGTGGGTATGCCCGCTTTTTTATCTATGAAAACTTTGAAATGCATATAGAGAAGAATGTATAAAACACTTCTTTCATTGGTTTTTTTGAGACAGGATTTCACTATGTAGTCTGGGCTGGCCTTGAGCTCACTATGTCGCCTGGGCTGTTGCTGGAACTCACGGGGATTCTCCTGCCTCAGCCTCCTAAATACTGGGCTTTCAGGCATGCGCCACCAGGCCCTGCTGTTTTAAAAAATGATTATGATGCAGGTGCACATGTAATCACTATCCAGGTTAACAAGAATATTGCTAATCACTGAGAATCCTTCTGTGTGCTGCTCACAGATCTCATTACTTTCCCTTTATTAGCGGTAACCACTGTTGGGACTTCCTGTTTTACTTTTTAGTTTACCATCTACATACATATCCTTCAGTTAGTTGCTACTACATAACAAACTATGCAAAGACTTGATTTTACGGTCTTGGTATATCTTAACAGTTTTTGGGTCAGGAATTCACTCAGGGCAGATGAGTGATTCTTTCTCATGTAGCGTAGTGCTGTTCAGCTGGCAGACGGGGTCCATAGCTGGCTTGCCATGGGCTTGGATGTGGATGGCCACAAGGCTGGGCTTCGCTGGGTCTCCCTGCCATAACCCCCAGCACATGACCTTCTGTGTGTTTAGGTCTTGGAGCAGTTGAATTTCTTACATGGCAGCTGAAGATACATAGAAGATACCGGCAAGCTTGGACAAAACTAAAGACTTTTGGAAGCTTGACCGTAGGCATCTAGTTCTCTTGGGCTGGCCAGTCAGTGACTAAACCAACACAGATTCTTTTTTTTTTTTTTTGGTTTTTCTCCGGTACCAGGAACCAAACTCACGACCTTGCGCTTGCCAGGCAAGCACTTTTGCCGCTGAGCTAAATCCCCAGCCCCCAACACAGATTCAAGTCATGGGAACTAAGACTTTGCAGTGGAAGGAATAGCAGAAAATCGTTACTTATGTGCCACAGTCCTTAAATCAGTTTTTCCTAAATTTTAAATAAATGATGCTGTGAATGTTTTTGTAATTTGCTGCTTTTTATCAACTTGGTGAGACTCATGAATATGAATGTAGTTCATTTTTGTTGCCATAAAAGGTTATTTTCACAGCTGCTGTTATATGACTGAGCCACAATTTAATCCATTCTACTCCTCTTCCTCCTCTGCCTCTTCCTTCTTTTGTTTTTTAGACAGGATTTCACTGTTTATTCAGGATAGCCTTGAAACTCATTTTGTAGCCCAAGCTGTCTCAGACATGGTGTTCCTCCTGCCTCAGCCTCCCAAATGCTAGGATACGGATATGCGCCAGTAATCCATTTTCTTCTTGAAGAATATTTTGGGTTATTATGTAATGATGCTACAGTGAACATTCATTTACATATGTAAAAATTTCTCCTTGTACAAGAGTTTTTCTAGGTTGTATATGAAAAATGGTGTTGCTTTGGGTCAGATTATGTACTTCTTCAACTTAACAATTCTAGTGATTGGAGTGAGGATGTAGCTCAGTGTAAAGTGTTTGCCTAGCACACTTGGGGTCCTGGGCTTGATCTCCCGCACCTCCCACCCCCTACCCCCCAAAAAACCCTGCAAAATAGGGCCTATATTTACTACTTTTCTGTGTTTGTACTGACATGTCATCATTGTGGTTTTGACTTATATTGCTAAGATCACCAATGAATCCCCACTTCCTGTATGGTTTGTTCTTGCTTAGGAGTCATTCCATGTCTCTAAATCCTAGGACATGGAACTACTTTTTTTTTTTTGTCTTTTTGAGACAGGGTCTTGCTATGCAGTTCAGGCTGGCCTTAACCTCACTTTGTAGTGCAGGCTGGCCTCGAACTCGCAACGATCTTCCTGCTTCAGCCTCCTGAGTTCTGGGATTGCAGGCGTGTGCCACCATGCCTGGCTTTGGAACTATTTTTCTGTACTTAAAAAATTTCATACATAGATCTTTAATGTTCTTGGAATTGACTTTTTTTTGTAAATGAGATGACTGTAGAAGCCCAGTTAATTTTTTTCTCTCCAATGGAGATCTAGTTTCTAGAACTGGATCATGAAAAGTCCGTTCTTTCCTTCTGGAAGGGATTCTCCCTTTTGTGCTTAGTAAGATGTGTACGTCTGCTGTTCTGTCCTGTTTGGTCTCTTTCTGTCCCTGTGCCTATGGTATTAGTGTAATTGTTTAAACCCTAGAACATTTTTTTAAAAAAAAATTTTTTTTTGGATCTTTTTAAGACAGGGTCTCGCTATGCAATTCAGGCTGGCTTTGAGCTCACTTTGTAGCCCAGACTGGTCTGGAACTCGCCATGATCCTCCTGCCTCATCCTCCCGAGTGCTGGGATTACAGGCATGCACCACCACGCTCGGCTTAAACCCTAGAACATTAGGATGTGTTTTGTAGTAGAAGTCTTACCTTGCCCTGCCATGACTATGATTTTTTTGTTGTATTGAAATTTAGAATTGATCTGTCGAATTCTACACAGGACCTCTTAAAATTTTGAGATTCTAATTATAGAAAAATGTGGAGAATTGGCATCTCTACACTAATAAGTCTTCTAATCAATGAAGAATGTGAACATCTCTTTTTTTCCCCTGCTTAATGTCAAAGTTACAGAAATCTAAAAATTCAGAACTAGACTAGGGTTGGAAACCCTTATTGTCCTAGGGCGAGTCACATTAACTCCAAACTTTTTCCTGTGTAAACTAAGGGGCCGAATTAGAGATTAGCTATCATGTCACAGTCTTCAGTGTAGAAACTATTGAAGAATAATCTTTCTGAAGAGACATTGCTATATTAACATTACACCACATTGCTCCCATAAAGTTTTTGGATATTCATTTTAAACTAGATGCTCTGTTATTTTAGTAACATTTCTTGGTAATAAAAAAGTTAAGCCTGTGTAACAAGTTCATCACATTCTGTGTGGATAGAATTTAGATGATTGTGTGACGTTCATTCCCAGTTTCCTCCAATCTTCCTGTATGTTTGAAACTTCCATAATGAAATTTTGAGGAAAAAATATATATGAAAAATATACATTGTTCAAAAGAGGTTGCTGGTTTTTTTATCTCACCCCCAAATGTGAGATCATAGTAAAGGCAAGGTAAATTTGATGTTTTAGATTGTTTTACTGAAATACTAGCATGCATATCCCCATCTGTTTTTTTGTTTTTTTACAGTCATAGAGTTCTTTTCCTGATATCATTGACGTAATAAGATCTTTTGAAGGTATATATAAAAGCTCCGAATTAACTTCTAAGTTTTGAAGAGGTAAAAGAGTTATATCAAGTTCTTAGCAGTTATCTGTGCTTCATTAACCGACACACAAAAATTCGTGGCATAAAACAAGGCTCTGCCGTTTGCCTGGCTCACCAGAGCTGTTTTGTCTGCTGATGTTTATTGTTTGGGGCCACTCATGCAGTTGTTGGGTCTGGAAGATCTAAGATTCCTTGCAACTTTCTGGGCCTTGGTGGTGATTCTCGGTCCTTTCTTTGCGTACGGTCTCCTTCATTATGGTTGGTTGGAACATTTCTAAATGGATTGTGGTGGAAGCTTTAAGGCTTCATTGTGCAATGTTACTTCTGTCACATTCTGTTGGCCAGGGCAAGTGACAAGGTCAGGTCAGATTCAGAGGGCTGTGAAACAGACTCTGCCACTGGAGCAGAGGAATTGAAAAAGACTGCACTTGAATTGAGAGTTTCATTAAACGATGTTCATGATAGAGAAATATCTGGAGCCTAAAAGGGGAGTAGAAGGTAACATCAGTGGAAAATAATTACACTGTTAAGAAACAAATTCTAATTTATGAATAGTGTACTCAAAATATAACTCAAAATACAAGGGATGCCATCAGATCAGTCTGGTTTAGGGCATTCAGTAGATTGGATAGAATATGGATTTTTGGTTGCAATTCATCATTTATATTTAAGAACGTGAATTCCAGTTGATACCCATTTGTAATTATCTTGTAAAATTCGACGCTGATCTTTTACATAACCAACCAGTGAGCTTGTCATGTTATTTATCTTTAGATTAATTTAGGCATGAATTCACATGGAAAACAGTTGTAGTAGAAACAAAACCTTAATTTCCTGGTACCTCCGTCATTTAATTGCTTTGTAGCTTTCTTCTCCTCCCTGAGGTGTTACCTTACAAAAAGTGTTCATTATTAGTTCCGAATTAAACTTTATTAATGTGCTGTTCATTGAGTTTTGATTACTTTGTAGTCTGGTAAGTTACCTGAATTATCAAGTGTGTGTACACACAGGAGGTGAGTACTTATAGTGACTTTAGAGTGATCGTTTATACTTACATTCTTTCTGCTTCCTGAAAGTGTTAAAACACATCAAACATGTGCAGATTTGTGGGTTTCTTATTGAATGAACCTTTAGGAATAATGCTTCACTGGGAGACGGTGAAGACATTCTCAGACGTTTAATACTGAAACTGAGTGTGTATGTCTATAAAAACAAGGTTTTTTTCCCCCTGTTCATGGAATTAATTATAAAAAATGATTTAATTCATTGTTAGTTTTTGTTAACTAAAATTTGATTTAAACAGTAAACCAGATTTTAGAACTGTGATTCATATTTGCAAAATGAGTAATGTGTAACATGATTAGCAGTATATCCCTGTTTTTCTTGACTTCAAAAAAAGTCTATGGTGATGCCTCCATTTTTGGTAGTGGAGTTGTATTGGGTCTATGTTGAGGCTTTATAAGAAGAAAGAGCAGCTATTTATGGAGCATTTCCTCAGGCCTGCAATTTGAAGCCATTATAGCAGAGTTGCTGAGCAAGTCAGTGATTGTCGGCCAGCAGTCATTGAGGCCCCTTCCCTGCAGCCTGTGTGGAGTAAGAGTTTAGAGTTACTGCTGTGAAGTTTGCCTTCTTCTCTTTTTGTCAGTTGTCTACTTTTTGGAGAGCAGGTTTTCAGAAAGCATGCTAAACTGTTTTGTTAACAGCTAGATTAAGTGGGGTTTTTTTCCTTGTTGTAGGATGTAGGTGGTTGTAGGATGTAAGCTGTTTTTGAGGTTTTCAGGAAATGGTTCATGCATTTAAGAATACAGTGTTTGCCCTGTCTTCTGCTCCCTTCTTAATCAGAATCAAATGCAGAACTTGTCCAGCAGTTTTGCTTAAATTCATACAAGCAGGTGTTGGATTGTTTTATCAAAGGAATTGATCTGAAGTATGTTTGGGTGAGGAGTTTATTTGTTTCCATTTTTTAAAGTAGTTATAGAAAATTAACTTGTCTTGTTTGTATTTTTTGTCATTAAAAGATAAAAGTGGCTTCTCTGAATATGATTGGGAAGTTACTAGATTAGATATCAGTGTGTAACTGAAAACTAGGGTCTTACTCAGAATAAAATTAGTAGTGGTTTCATCTTTAAGCAGGATATTCTTCAGCATCTCTATTCATTGTCAAACTGTTAAAATATAATAGCTTTTGTGTATAGTAGTCTAACATCTTAAAAAGTTAAGAGTGATTGCATAGTATTCTCTATCCTATTAAAATTACATTTTTTCCATTGTTCTGTGTTTAGTTTCAAGAAATTCTTAAATTACTAAAAAAAGTTTTTAAAAAAATGGCTACTGTTTTAATTTTAGGAGCATCAGTAGATCAAATGAGGAATGACAAGGTTTGAAATCTGCTTTTAAGCTAGGTGTGGTGGCACATACCTGTAATCCCAGCACTTGAGAGGCTGAGGCAGGAGCTGTGAATTTGAGACCAGCCTGGGCTACATGGTTCAAGGCCAACCTAAAGGACTAGTGAGATCCTACGTCAATACCCCCCCAAAAGCTGCTTTTAATTCAAATTCTTTTAAAGTGTTGACATTTAACTATCATAATCTAAAATACTTAAAATTATTTTTAATCCTATGAATATTATCTGTAAAATACATGTATTTCCTTGCTGTGATTTTATAATCCCCCTTCAACACCTATGGTAGCAGCAAAGTAAAACAGAGAGTGTTGTGACTGGATGTCCCCCAGACTATTAGATCTTCTAAAAATGACCCCCTAATGCACGAATAACTCCTAAACTGACAGTAAAATTGGGTGAGGTTGTTTCTTTTTTTTTTTTTTTTTTTGGGTGAAGTTGTTTCTTAACTTCCTTAATGGTAACTGAGAATTTTACTAGTTCTGTGTCATGAATTGAGATTGAGATAATTTCAGTTTAGCTAAATGGTGTTTTCTAAGGACCGCTTTTTGGATGTTCTGCCTTACCTTTAACCCGACTTCTCATGCACTTGCCTCCAGTAACTAATGTAATGAAATACAAATGGCTATTTATTTTATTTTGTCTTTTTGAGACAGGGTCTCGCTATGCAGTTCAGGCTGGCCTTGAACTCAGTTTGTAGCTCAGGCTGGCTTTGAACTCAGCAATCCTCCTGCCTCAGCCTCCCGAGTGCTGGGATTACAGGCGTGTGCCCCCACACCTTGTTCAAACAGCTTTAAAATTCAGCTCATATGTTAATTCCCTAGAGAATTTTCTAAAATTTTTCTTACCCTAAATCTGCCTTACAGTCAGACCCCTCTTTGTGAGCCATGCTGCGTTGGGAGGAGTTTCTGTGCTCAATTAACGCCAGATAGTAGCGTTTGGGGAGAGTTTTTTGCTTTAGGTTTGCTACTGGTGTCATAACCATGCAGCAGAGTAGCTCACAGTAGATACCCACCAAAACTACGCGGAAACTGCTTTTAAATGTCCAGCCTTTTCAGAAGTATTGCGCTGCTTTCAGCTGCTTCACTGTCTTCATAGAACTTCCGGCGTTGTGCTCAGAGCAGCAGGACGAGGGTTGAGGCAGAGCAGTCGTTACTCTCAGTTCATTAGGAGCCAAATTGGGTGAAACAGGAGTGGCATGAGAAAATTTCTGTGTTGGAATGGAGGTTTGTAGAGGAGTTTAGTCTTTTTGGTTGTATTGAAAGATGGATAGGATTAGATAAAGTAGGATTTTACTCTATACTGAAACTGTTTGTTGACTTCACTTTATTTGTGAATGGTTTTATAACTTGACAACATGTGATTTCGGTAATTCTATATCTAGTAAAAGAAAATTTCCCTCGTAATTGGAACTTTCGCTGCCTGCCTGCTCATCTCTTCCTCTGAATATTGCAAGGATCATTTAGTTCACCATTATGTCTGGAGTACTTCGCATGTCTGGCATACAGTAGATGTTTAATAATTGTGGCTTATTTTTTGGCTTAATTGTAGAGAATTGGTTTCCTCATCTGTAAAATTAGTGGATTGAAATGTGGAACCTTTCTGGATCAGATGTTACGAAAAAAAAATCAATGAAATGTTTTCTGTGAATTCTCAGCTGCCTACATAAATATCAAGTAAAATGCTTTCTGATTTTATAATGTACTTGCAGTATTTTCATTTATAATAAAGTATACTGTACAATATATAAATATTTCCCTTAAGCCAAAAAAAACGTTGCCAGTAGAATTTTTGTAGAAGAGTTTCTTTTTGTGATTTAGCTGGTATTATAGAGGAAAATTAAAAATGAAAGCTTCAACCATGACATTTCATGGTCTAGGTAGAAATTAAGATGGATTTGATATGACCGAAAGAGTGAGAAAGAGAGGGGCCTACCTTTGCAAAGAGAGTCAGGAGTTTGTTTTTCAGTGTGGTTTTGGTAAGAATGTAAACTGATTTTAAGTTCTCGTCCTGTTTGAAAAAATAGTAGCATATTATTAGCGGTTTACTCTCAAACTGTAGAAAAGGAATAAAACTTGAAATTTAAGTTTATGCTGATTCTTGTTTGTAAAACCGAGAGAAAGCGACCACCCCATCCCCACAGCAAAAAGGCCTTTCATGGCCTTCTGAGAGAAGAGTGTCACTGACATCAGAGCCACGACATTCAGGTGCTTTCCATACCCTTTGGAATCTACTCTCTATAATGTTTTCATTTAGGACTGTATTGTCAAATGCAGGGTAGAGTTTTTTCTAACCTATTGCAGCTGATAAGCAAATTATTTATTTGCTTTTATTCAAGAGTGTGGAGAAATGTTAATATTCTGTAAGCTCATGATTTATACTTTGAATTTCAATGAAAACCATTTGTGGTTCCAGTCTTCAGTAATTGAATGTTAAAGACACTTCTGAGCATGAGGTTTGTTTTTGTGTTGCTTTTGACAGTGCTGCTTTAGAATGAAAGAAACCGTGTCTTGAATACTTCGCTATTCATATGTCTGCACCTTACTTTTCCTTATCTCGTGTAATCCTCTTCATGAGTGACTCAGATTGGGGATTTGCTTTAGAGAAGTGAAGTTACACATATTCATCTAGGTCTGTGATACTGCAAATCATGAGCAATTTCTAGCAATCTGTGACTGCCTCTTTACAACCCTTAAAGGTTTTAAATATTGTTGGTTTTGTCTTAAGTTTTTTATAGGTTGTGTTAAATGTATTTCTGAGTTAAGTCTGTATGTCTCTCAGTGTCTTATTCATACTCTTTACTCATTTAGTGATCATAAGTACTTCTTAGATTGAACTAGGGTTCAATCTAGGGATTAAATTAATCATACTCCTTAAAAGTAGCCCCAGCAAGGATCAGTTAACTACTGGTTCAGAAGCTCCTCAGGTGATTCTGACACATATGTTCACTTGTCAAATAGTTACTCGGTGAATTGAAGCCATCTCAAACTGAGCACATACTTGTTACATATTCCCAGTAATCAGACGTGTGTTAGGCTGTGAGAGATACAGAGGCATTCACTGAACTTAGCCAGAACCCCATCTGTCCTCCCTAACCTGGCCTGAACACGTAACTGCTGCTGATAGATTTAATTAAGTTCGCTTTATCATTTTATACATATATGTAATAAAGTATGAGAGTACTGCTAAACTGTACAGAGGCATATAAATGTCTTTCATAACTTAGCTGTGTTTGTTTTTTTTAGTGCTGTGTAGTTCAGCCTGGTCTTGAGCTTACAAAGTGGTGCAGAACGGCCTCAAACTCAGCAGTCTTCTTGCTTCAGCCTTATGAGCTCTGGGCTTACAAGTGTGTGCCACTGTGCCCAGTGTTTAGCTTTGTTTGTTGGTAGCAGCAGGTCACATGGTACAGGCACTATAGTAGAAGTTACATGTCCATCTTGTTTTATCTGAAAACCAATGTTTTAATGGAACAAGTTACTTTTCGTTACTTATATATCAGGTTAGAATTTGATGCAGATTTTATTTAGGCTGTTCTGCTTTTGTATTGTAACTAAGAAAATAGCGAATCTAAGTTGGCACTCATTTATTATAATTTTCCTTAATGGAACTGTCTTTTTTTTTTTTTTTTTGTCTTTTTGAGACAGGGTCTCACTATGCAGTTCAGGCTGGCCTTGAGCTCACTTTGTAGCCCAGGCTGGTCTCAAACTCGCAGTGATCCTCCTGCCTCAGCCTCCCGAGTGCTGGGATTACAGGTGTGTGCCACCACGCCCGGCAATGGAACCGTCTTAGTTGGAATTTCTCACTTGTAGAAATGATGAGCAAGAAGAATGATTGCTTTCATAGTACCTAATTAAGATAAAGTGGCCTTCCTCATAAAGATGTGTAAGAACACTACGCAAAACGTGGAGGCTGACAACCTGCCATTGATGAGCAAGCCTAGGAGACAGAGCAAACTCCTGGTACCTCCCGGTGCCAGGCTGTGGACACGAGTTCATGACAAAAGCTGTCTGAGTACTGAAAGTAGTGGTGCAGAGTAAGCCTATAGTAAGTGACAATGGAAAATTCTTCACATTGTAGGAAAGCGTATACCTGTACATCAAGAAATACTAGTAATCTTTTCCAACCACGTACAAAATTAGTTCAAGTTATATGGTTCTTGGCGTGATCTTGGGGCCAAATTATCTCCATGGTAATTCAGGGATGTAATTTTAAGTAGAAGAAAATGTTTCATTTAAGGAAATTTACGACTTTCAGGCCCTCTTTGTGACTCTTTGGGACCTCTAGGTATTACTTAAAGTAAGTCGCCTATTGTATGAGTTTCAATGTGGGCTATTGATTTTCCCCGGGTGCCTCTTTTTAAAGTACAGAATAAGCTTCTGCTTTCAGGAGTTCAGCCTGGTGTTTCAGATGGGAGCTCATGTATTGCAACATTATTTATCTATTTTTGTCGAGAGCTGTTAATCACTTGGTGCCGCCCTGTCTGAGTTGTATGCTTGTGGATTGTCTACATGAAATCACTTGATAGGGCCTCTCATTTCTGTGAGAAATTCTGCTGTGTTTTTAGCCCACCACCCTGTGAGAAAAAATTATTTAATAGAAATATTTAGACACCAGAAGCTTACTTTTATAGTACAGATGTTGCCATATCCTTTTAAAAATAGGTCAGTGTTTTAAAACATAGTTGAAGGTAGTTATAACTAGAACTTATTTATCCTGCCTTTGACCCAAAACACACAGTCTCTCTCCTTACCTATTTTTAAGCAGGGTCTTTATTTTAAAAGGATTAGTATGTCTACTTTATCTCTATATTACATTTCTAGATTTAAAGTTTTCCAAGATACTTGGTTTTGATGGGACTGTCATTTAATGCCTCTTGAATTATTCTACAGGAGTGTTAGCAAGAGTTGTAATCTGGAGTTCACATGCGAAATGTGAAACTGACCTCTTGATCCAGAGGCCAGGAGTCTTGCCAGCTACACCAAACCGTGCTGTCTCCTAAGAATAGAAGTTCTCTGCGTAGTGGTTGGAGTTCAGCACAGTGCTGATGGTGTCCTCCAGTAACTGGTCAGAAGCCAGGATACACATGCTGGTTTTGTCTGTGTTCTGAATGAATGAGCAGGTGTTGGTAGGGCGTGGGGGAAGTAAAAACGCGAATAATTTATTCAGAGGTTCGTGAAGGGGTTCCAGTGTGCTAGCAGTGCCGCTTACCCGTGCTTTCCTCTGCCCCTTCTCCACAGAATTTATCAGATGTGGAAAGAAACAATCTGTTCTTTTACGTTAATCTGCTTGAAAAGAAACATGTAGTAAATATATTGTCTAGGTCCCTCAGACTTGGAAGTTTGATTTGTAAACTACAAACTGAACTGACAAAAAAATTGAAGGTAAGAAAAAAGATAATTAGGACATGTAAACAACTAGGTTATCCATGAAGTCGTATTTGTAAAATGGTGGTCGTACTTTTCAGTCTGTTGCTTTGAACTGTTCAAAATCAGAACAGAATAAGCCTTGACTCTTAAAGGTCTTCATTTGATTGACAAGATTAATAATACTTAATAAATTCCGGGCTCTTGTTTTCGGATTCAAGCTGCCTTATATCTGTGTCTACTTTTTTCACTCACCTAATTTTTTTTATCTTCTTCAAAATTTGCAGTGTTTTAGTGGATGTAGGTCAGTGGTAAAGTGGCCCTAGGTTCCATCCCCAGTACCACAATTAGAACAGAAATGCCTGGATCACAGGCACACACGTGTAGGAGATTGACATACTCCTGTGAGTGATTACCAAGCTGTAGTTACCGTGTACAGCGTGTCACGTGTGATGGCGTGTGGGTTTCCATTGAACTGTGTGTGGGGCCACCGGAGGGGAGGTGTTAGCACCGCCCAGCGCACCCTGTCCTACATGGTGTTCTGCGGTTGTCCACGCTATCTGCTCGCAGCTATGGCGCAATGCAAAGTACCACAAAAAATTACATACTACTTCTAAAAGTTTATGTTCTTGAGGGGCCACATTACTAGCTGTGCAGAACTACTGTGGGCCATGGATTGAACGTGCCTGCTGTCAAGAGAGAAGGTAACGTAAGCTCCAACCATGTATACTAGGAGTATTATACCAGCTCTACGAGTTCAGGCTGGCCTAGAACTCGCTTTGTTTTTTTGTTTTTGTTTTTTTTTTAACTTATTTATTATTATTGGTGTTTTCTGTTGTTGTTGTTGTTGTTGTTTTTTTAGTGCATGTGGTGCTGGGGATTGAACCCAGGGCCTTGTGCATGCAGGGCAAGAGCTCTACCACTGAGCCACATCCCCAGCCCTAGAACTCACTTTGTAGGCTAGCTGGCCTCAAACTTGCAGTGATCTTCCTGACTCAGCCTTCAAGTGCTAGGATTACAGCTGTGTGCTACCAAGCCCAGGCTTTCTAGGTCATCTTGATCTTTTGAAATTACTAAATTGAGTTGCTAAAGTCCAGGCTTTGCAGGAAGTGAACTAACGCTGAGCATCTTCTCCCCTTATGGAAGGTACACATTATCCTTATTTACAGATGAGGGAAGATAAAGATCAAAGGATTAAGTAACTTCACCAGCTGGCTGAGCAAGAAGCACACACCAAATTCAGCTTCATAAAATGGGATTTCTGCCCTCAAGAGCAACTTCTAAATAAGCAAGTCCTTTGTGGTTTTTCTTTTTCTACTGGTTTTGGTAAAGCCCTCTCCCCCATATTCCTTTTTCTTTTTTATCTCTTTAGTTAATTAATTATTTACATATTTTTTGAGGCATGGTCTCACTTTGTAGTGCAGGCTGGCCCTGAATTCACTATGTAGCTCATGCTTCCCTTGATCTCCCCGCAATCCTCCTGCTGTAGCCTCCCTAGTGCTGGGATTACAGGCATGTGTCATCACATCCGGTTCATCTTTTTTGTGCCAGTAGATTATCCTAAAAATCACTGGCTATTTATTGCTTTGTTTTATAATTTAATGACAGTCAACAACTCTGGTAAAAAATTTCACAATTTTATATTTGTACTTACAAATATTTATATATTTAATAGGAATCACATTGTTACTCGGCCAGCCAGGCCACGGACTTTAAAATATTGATCTTTTAATAGAGAAATTAGAATGATAGTCGTAAAAAGGAGAAAAGTTGGCTAAGGACATGTATAACTCAGTGGTAGAGCATTTACCTAGTGTCCATGAGATCGATGTTTAGTCTCCAGTGCCAAAAAGAACAAAAGTGTTTGCTATGTAGATTTTAGAAATTATCCAAGTAGATTATGGAATTTTGGTAAAAAATAAAGTTTAGAAAAGGTTTTGAAAACATTTTTGTGTATATTCTAAGTCTGTACTAACTTCTTGACTGCTCTTGATTGTTGAGAATAATTAGCACAGTACAGTCTGTAGTGGAACTCAAGATTTATTTCCAGTGTTCTTACTCTTAAATTCCAGCTAATTCCATAACATGAGATTTATGGAGTGTGCTTAGACTTGGGGAACTCTGGTATCTTTAGTGACTCAGAAGGAAGATTGCGGCTTTGATTTCTGTGCTGCAAGTACACATCTGATTTTATGGGGCTTCGAACGTTTGAAGAGCCTAGGAAGATCATTGGCTTACAGCCGAGATGAGTGCCCGCTTATGACAGCTTATATTTCTGGAAGAGAAGAGGAGGTTTGAATTCAGTACTGGTCTGGAAAATCTTGTGTACTGTGTTAGATAAGAACTGAAAAAACAAGACCTTACAACTAAGACCTGCGTGATTTCGCAGTGGTTCGTTTAGTTCCATAAGTCCTGTGTGCTAAGTGCCACGTGTGGATGGTGTCTGGATGGCCTTAATGTGCCAGGGTTAAGGGTGCCATGACAGTTAGTGCTACTCAGTATGGGTGGCAATTTTTGCGTAGCCAAATAGCACTGGAGCCATTATCTTACTGTTCTCTGAACAGTATGCCGATGTCCGAAGTTCCTTACTCATCTTGTGCCTGTTCTGGTCATTATATCAATCTACTTTTGAAAATGAACACAGGTTGTATTCTTTTGTAGCACAAGTAATAGAGATTTAATGTTGGGGGGAGATTATAAAACATGAAGGCCAAAGGAACGTATAAATATTTTATCACTCATTGATAATATGTTGGCCATATATTTTCATATTGTTTTTATTACAGCCTGAATATTGCCAAACAACTCTCCAGTAAAAAACTATTTGTCTTCCCACTAGCAGCATCTGATAGAGTCTATTTCAGTATAACTTTTTGATTCTCTTTGTGGCATTCTAATACATTGTCTTTTACCTCTTTACATGTTGCTTTATAGTTTTTACTTAATTACATTGTGAAGTGTGAGTTTCTTTCGATTATTAAAGTGACCACCCTGCGAAAAACTGGAAGTAGTTTCTATAAAGCGGGAAAGTAAAGGTGTGCTAATGTCTTACAGCCTGAGCATATTTAGATAGTAGGTCGCTAGGCAATGGGGAGTCAGCTTGTGACTTCCTGAAATGGATGTATTTTGGAGCCAGAATTTGAAAGAGCTATGGCTATAAGAGAAAGAAGCGCTACAGCTTAAACAGGGAGAGGGAATGAGGGGAGTGTGACCCAAGTACTAGATAAGAAGTTAATGGCTCATCTGCAAGACAGAAAAAAAGCTGGTGAGATGCAAGTTCCTAGTGAGTGCTTAGACAGGGAGTGGATGAAAGGGAAAGCCAAATTTTAGTAAAATTTTAGTAAAACTTCCGTGAAGTGACGGGAGAGACCAGACACAAATTTTGTTTGAGGGAATCTGGCCTGACGGCATGTGAAGAAGGTGGTTTGTGAGACAGAGTGCAAAATAAGTGTAAAGTGTATTGGAAAATGCTTGGCCAAACTTACTATTGCTTGGTATAGAAAATAAAGAAGGAAATACGCAAATGATATAGTATCGTTGTGATCATGGAAAAGTGGGAATACTTTATTTAGGAAAGGAAAAATGAATATCTTAACTTTCCGTTACCTAAAGTACTAAGTTTATCTTCCCTCCGAGTCCTTACTGTGTTTGTTGTGGACACTCTGGACACTAGGCAGGAACTGGGTCTCCCTTACTCTGTACACTCATCGCCCCACAGTGATGGCTTTGCCCGTAGTAGTTGGTGTTAGGAGTAGTCATTAAATAATTGCATAAATGAAAGACTAGATTATTGAAATTAATTTCAGCTCCTCTTGTTTTGCTAAGGAGATTATGAGCAACACCCTACACCTTGCACATGCACCCTGTCTGTCTTGGGCTGTGAGTTGAACCCAGGACCTTGTACCTAGGGCTTCTGCACTGAGCTATTCCCCAGCCATTTTCAAAAATTTAATTTTGAGGCAGCGTCTCATTAAATTGCTCATGCTAGGCTCAGACTTGGCTCTTCCTGCCTTGGCCTCCTAGAGTGTTAGGTTTATAGGGATGTGCCATCCTGTCTGGCTGGGAGCTTTTAAAATAATAGCATGGTGCTTAGTTATCTGACGTCGCCAATTGTTGAGGTATAAAACCTAATTACAGACAGGTTTTGGGGTCAGTTTAAGCCTGAGTTATATAATGTATTTGGTTATCTGATGGTTTCTCTCAAATCTTTTCCCTTCGGATAGATCTTCAGCTGTAAAAGGGTTCTGTCTTTTACTGTTTATATTTCAGCTCTCACAAAATCTGTCGGGCTGCACTTAGTTTTCCTTTGTCTTTTTCTTAAGCGCTGGAGGTTGGACACAGGGCCTTAGCACTGAGGTGCATCATCAGTTCTTTGTTTTTCATTTTGCAATAGTCTCACTAAGTTGCCCACGCTGGCTCAAATTTGTGATTGTACTGCCTCATCTTTTTTAGAGTGCTGGGATTACAGGCATGTGTCACTATATCTGGTTTATTAATCGCTTTTTATGGCTTTGGAGTCCATTTAGGACATGTTCACTTTTTTTTCCCCAGTAATGGGGTCACACTCAGGGCCTGGTCCATGGTAGGTGAGCACTCCGCCGACCAGCCTCTGTGTCCTTCGTAACTGTGTGTGTGTTACAGACAGTGCACCCAGTCTTTCTCTACTCTGTGTTACGCAGATCTGCTGTCCTCAGAGTCAGGATCATGCCTTCTGGGGTATGAAATAACCAGAAGCCTTCACCTAGAGGGAGCACGTCTCATTCTTGGTTGTTCATAAGGCTATCTAGCTCTCATTTTAGTTTTGTGGTTAGAGTTTGTTGTTGGTGTGCCTTAGTTTATCAGGAACTTCTCCTGCCTCGTAGCTGCCAGGGTCCATTTTTTCCATTGGAAACAAGTGGGTTTATGAAGTGATCTGAAGTTGCATAGACATCTTGATTTTCTTTGAATATTCCTTGTACTAAGTGAAAAACATTAACTCTCTTTGAATTCATTAGGTTTGAATTCTTGAAAGGTAAGATTTAAAAATGTGACTGGGTGGCACATTAGAAAAATTTTTACTAGATCTTGTGCTATGAAGCAAAGAAAAAACATGTAAGCTACATGATTAACTTTTTTTTTAAAAAATGTGATCTATACAATCACCATTTTAATCCTTTAAAACTACGAAGTTTGGTGCCGCCAAGTAGATTCACAGTGTGACCCAAGCACCCCGAATGCCACTGCCAGAAACCGGTTCATCGTCCCAAAGACGAGCTCTGTACTTCACAATTTCTCCTTGTAACTTCCTCTAGCCCCTGCTGACGTGTTTTGTATTTTGTGTCTGTTAATTTTCCTGTTGGAGGTACCTAATGTAAGTAGGAGAACAGTATTTGTCCTTTTCTGTGACAGGCTTTCGTTACATCATGGCTGAGTTCCATTGTATGTGAGTGCTACACTTTGTGTGTTAGTTTGTGATGACACTTGTCTCCACCTTGGGCTTCTACGAATGTTGAGTTCCTCTGTGAACACCGAGCTCCTGCTTTTAGCTCTTTAGGGGTGTGTATCTAGAAATGAGATTGCTGGACCTTGTGGTAACTTTATGTTAATTCTTTGAGGGGCTGCCAAATTGTTTTGCAGGGTTGCTGCAGCCTTTATGCTCCAACAATGTACAAAGGTCACAATTACTTAATACCCTTGGCCACTCTCATTTTCTGT
Organism: Chinchilla lanigera; assembly: GCF_000276665.1. NCBI lineage: Eukaryota > Metazoa > Chordata > Mammalia > Rodentia > Chinchillidae > Chinchilla > Chinchilla lanigera. The sequence continues at coordinate 5,452,713 of NW_004955412.1, forward strand.
ATTTTTCTGGTTGGTAGGCATTATGAGTGGTAGCTCGTGGTTTTGGTTTTGTGGGGGGGGTGTTCATGTATGTGGTGTTCAGGATCACACCTAGGTTTTGACACAGACTAGGAAAGCACTGTCCCACAGAGCTATGCTCTTCCCATATTTGGGATTTTAATTCGTCTTGGTTAGTGATGTTGAGCATGTTTGTATGTGTCTGTTGGCCATTTGAGTGTCTTTTTTTTTTTTTTTTTGTCTTTTTGAGACAGTCTCGCTATGCAGTTCAGGCTGGCCTTGAGCTCACTTTGTAGCCCAGGCTGGTCTTGAACTCACAATGATCCTCCTGCCTCAGCCTCCCGAATGCTGGGATTACAGGCGTGCGCCACCACGCCCGGCTGTCATTGTGTGTCTTCGAAGAAACGGTTATTTAAGTTTTTCCTTACACTTTAAATTTAGTAATCATTGTGAAAAATTTGAACCCTTATTTTTCTCTGTGTAATTGGTTAGGAATTTTGAACCTGTGAAGCTAACTCAGGAAATACCTTCATGTCTTAAACATCCCAATAACCAGAACAGCATAGTAACACCATTTTTCTGCACTATATTTTAGGACAGGCTAGGTTATGCTGGATAACTATTTTGGCGAGAGGGAGTGCTTTTATTTCCTCATTCACAAAATATTTTTTGTAGGATGTTCCCTCTTATTTTGATTTAGGCATCGTGGATGTATCTCTCGTCGTTTTGCCATTTCACCGTGCTGCCACTGTCACCACGAAGCTGACAGGAGACTTGAAGTGTAGCTGTGCCTCCGCCACCCAGCAGAGCCATGACTTCAGGCGTGGTTGAGTGGGTGTCATGAGTCTTCAGGAGAATTGGGCCGTATATACGTGGTCAAGAAGAGTGCTCAGCCAGTACTAACCCTAAACCCTAACCGAGTATCCCAGCCACTTAACTGAGGCCGGGCAACTCCACTAAACAGAGCTTCGTGTCCAGTGTTATACAGAAGAGGCCTAACTGCAGTTGCGGGGTATTTCCTTCATAATTTGAATCAGCTGATTAGAAACAGTGATTAATAGTAAATACCAGTACTAGATAACCTCTTCCAGATGAACAGGTCCCTTACCTGTGAAGGAGCTTTTGGGGTGTACTTTCTCTACGATGACCTGGGTAAGTAAAGTGTTACTGTACTCCACCTGCTTCACCTGTTATCCTCAGTGAGCATGTCACCTGACTAATCTGGTTCTTACGTGTTGATGAAATGGCTTTCTTGCGGGTTGTGTTTCAACTCTGAGTCATTGGTATCAGAGCAGTTGTGGGTGCTTCTCCCAGTACCTTTGGTGGTGTAGTTGAGCAGGGCACAGAAAGGCAGTGTCTGTGTGCTTTTCACCCTGTTCTGAGTAGACTGGACTTACTGCTTGGCGATGTCGGACTCAGTGTTGCCTAAAGAAAGATGTGCTGCTTTGTGAGCCAGCACATCTGTGTTGTTGTGCTATTGCGGCCCTTAGTTAAATGACTACCCATTCATTTCACGATCTGCAGATGAAGCAGTTGGTCAGATGGTCTCCAGCTTTCCCTCAGATTCTCACATTGTTACTCTGCATAGTTTGCCCTTTGATTTCAGCAATTCATGTATTTCTTTTGGCTTTAATCACCAAATTAAGCCATTTAATGATTAAGCCATTAAAATGACCTAAAAGATTCAGATGATGCCTGAAACATAATTGAATAATTAATATATTTTTGGTCTGTTTCAATTAGTGGAAGTTTTGTTATCTTTTTGTAATCAAAGAGAAACTTTAACAGCCCCTGTTGGAAATGCATCACAAGTTCCCCAGGGGATCCTGGAAACGATGGGTGATACAAACCCTATATATTATAATACACTTTTTCCGATTGCATAGCTATCATAACATTTTATAGGTTAGCCACAGTGAGAGTTTATAACTAATATTATAACAATATTTTTATCACAGTTACAGCATTATACTGTAATGTTAGATGAATGTGGTCTCAATATTTCATTGTACTATACTCACCCTTATGAGTGTGACGCAAGATGATACAGTGCTCATGTGATAGGGTAATAAAGCAAGGAAAATGGTGTAGGCATTTTCACATAGTGTTAGGCTACTACCTAATCCATAGTTTTGCTTTCTGCTGTTTTAGTTACCTATGATCAGCTGGTCCAAAATTAGTAAATAAATTCTAGCAGTATAACTCCTATCTGTTAATTTGCATGTCATTCTGTAGTGTAATATAGTAAGTAATATAATGAAGTCTCTTCCTGCCTCAACTCCTTCCTGCCCTAGGTAGCAATTGTGCCTTTGTTCAGGGTAGACATACTGTATATGCTACCTGCTCACTAATCAGGTAGCCGTCTCAAATAAGAACTGCCATGCTGACTTTAGGGTAGGTCAAAAGGAAGATCAGTGAGGGAGCCCTGCTGATACTGGTTTATCTCAGGTAAGCAAAACCGCAGAAAGTGAAACTGCAGATAAGGGGTTAATGCATATTCTGGTTTGGTTTTGTTTTTTTTCCTACCTAACCAATGCTTTCAGTTTGTTTTGTACTTTGGCGCAGTATAAGAGAAGATGCTTGTGAAGATTGTTAGTCTAGTTGGTGTGAAAAGTTGTATCAAACAGTTGTCCCAGAGTAGCAGGCTTAGATCACTTGGAACCAAAATATTTATACTCATCTTTGCTTTCCCCTGTGCCTGATACTATGCTAAAGGTTAGGAAATAGGATTTAATGATTGTATAGGTAACACACTGTAACTACTACCATGATTTTTGGAGGAAAAAAAGCTCAGTAATGACTAAAAGTCATTAGATTTTATGAGATAGATGAAGGAGATTTTGAATCTTTTATGCTGCCTGTGTAGTTGATTATCTTGTGGTTTGTTGATTGGCTTTGTGGTTTTGGAGGTTGCCTGAACTAGCAGTTTTTTCTTTCATTGCCCTTCCTCACCTTTATCAAACACAGAAACTTGTGTTCTTATTTAGACATCTGTGATTATGCAAGAAAAAGTCAGTTTTGTCATTTTCCTAATTTGTGGCATAAGTATGTTGGGTCAAGATTTCTGAAATCTTCAGACATTCATCTAACAAGTACTGGAATTTCTACCTGATGCCCCTTGGTTGATCACATAAAAACTTACTTGGTAAAGGTGTATTTCTACTTTAATTTCAAATGTTATAATTTATATAATAGAAATCAATTTGGCCTAATGCTGATAAAGCTGTCAGATCCTTAGCTGTATTCCCTGCCTTAATATTTATTGTGGTGCAGTATTTTTTAATAATGCCTCAAACTTCATAGAGTTGCATAATGTGTAGGAAGATTTCATGAATGTCTTCTTACATCTATGAACGTTACGTTATGTGTGGAGAGTTCTTGGCCTTACTGAGTTGTGGTATAGTGGGCATTAAAAGACATGTATATATAATCCTCTGATCAGCATCGTGGTAGCTCTTTAAAAGATTTCCGTGAGAACAGAGGAGGGAGCATTTGATCGCATAGGGGGCTGAGTAGACAGTTGTGCTTGCCTCAGAGACTTGAGAAGAGTGGGGAAGGGAGCGAAAGTAAAGGCAGAAATACTGTGTAAGCAACAGTGATCAATGGCTGAAATTTTCCTTTAGGTGTGAAGGATTTTTTTTTTACTTTTTTTTTTGGCAGTGCACCTAGAATTGGGTGCACTGGGGAGTGCACCTAGAATCTCTGTACTAAGCTACATTCCCAGATGCATGTATCTATTTAGTTATTTTTTTATCTTGAAAGGGGATCTTGCTCAGTAGCCTAGGCTGGGCTTGATCTTGGCATCCTCCTGCCTCAGCCTCCCATGCGCTACCATGCCTGGCAAGGACACTTTATATTCTGAGAAATTTAGTGTTCATTTCCAAATGTGATTTAATCACATCTGCACTTGAACTTCATCTTTATTAGCTGAGTTTCCAATTTCAGTCAGTCCTAAACTTTGCTGTGTGCCTTAAGCCATTTTCATAGTTCCTCTTCGCAATTACATTATGTTAGTCTTGAGCAATAGTGACCAAAACTTTCCACAGTATCACAGATATGACTAACTCTGGTTTTGTTTTGTTTTTGGAGTCTTGCTGTATATTCTGGCTGGCCTTGAACTCACTCTGTAGTCTAGGGTGGCCTCAGACTCCTGGTAGTCCTCCTGGCTCAGTCTCTTGGCTTATAGGCCAGCTCAGATAGGAGTAATTGATAATGTGAGAAAGTTACCACCCACCTCACCACTCTGTCATTGTTCTTTCCTGCCAGAATTGTAGTGGACAAAATACATTGTGAAAATTCTTCTAGTTTATTTTGAGATGGTATTGCTGTGTAGTCCTGGCTGGCCTTAAATTCATAATCCTCCTGCCTCAGCTTCCCAAGTGCTGGGATTACAGGCATGTACTACTATGCTCTTGTCAAAACTTTCATGGAAAACTCTTGCCCTCCCTTCCTGTCTCCTTCCCTCCCTTCCTGCAGCCACTGGGGTATCCGATGCAGGGCTTTGCACACACTAAGCAAGTCCTGGAACGCCGGACCCCCCTCCAACTCCTTTTGTTGTTGTTTGTTGTTTGAAACAGGGTCCTGCTCTGTAGCCCAGGCGTGCCTTGAGCTCTTGGTGACCCTCCTGTGGAGTACTGGGATTATAGGCATGCACCACCGTGCCTGTCTTGTTTTTTTTTTTTTTTTCTAAGATGAACGAAATCTTTATAATTCTTAGATACTTTGATTTCCTCACCTTAAAACCCAAGTGTTTTCTGATAGTATCATTAACGAATCAGTTATTTTCTATGTGTATATTAAATGTGAATTAGAAATTTAATGAAACGAGTTCAGGAGAAACTGAGTTCCTGTTTTAGGCACCTTTTTTAGCTATTGAAATAGAATTTTAAAGAAAATTTCAGGGAAACTGGAATTTGCTCCTTCAACTACACTTTTTCCAGTCTAGTGAACAGTTTGTCTGTCTGTCTGTCTTTCTCTTTTTTTAAAAAGCAACTCTAGATTTCCCGAACATGTGTTCTGTTGGTGATGAACTCTTCCAGATGTTCGGCATCTTCACGGGAGATGAGAGGTGTGCCCCCTACATACAGAGGAACTCCTAAAAAAAAATTATAAGAACTGGAAACCTGTGGAACTGCCCTTTGGGCAGTGCTTTGTGTGGTGTAGAAGATCCATCCCGGTAGGATGGTTCTGTAACAGATTTAGGCCATCCCTAAGTGATCAGATTACTTAGTGTTAACATTATAACCTTCTTATTAATTTCTTTTTTTGTTTGAGTCAGAGTTTCCCTATGCAGTTCAGACTGGTCTTGAGGGGCTGGGGATTTAGCTCAGAGGCAAAAGCGCCTGCCTGGCAAGCGCAAGGTCATGAGTTCGGTTCCCGGTACCGGAGAAAAACCAAAAAAAAAAAAAAAACCAGACTGGTCTTGAACTCAGTATGTAGCCCAGGCTGGCCTCAAACTTGCGGTAATCCTTCTGCCTCAGACTCCTGAGTGCTGGGATTACAGGTGTGCACCACACCTGGCTGTTAAGTTCTTATTTATTTATTTATTTATTTATTTATTTATTTTATTAGGTTCTTTTTAATGACCATGACTATGACTCTTTGTAACATTTTCTACCAATTGTCTGTAAAAATCCCCTTCAAAAAGATGTTAATATATTTTATAGTAGAACAGAATTTCATAGAAAGGCTCAAAGAAAGAAAGTTGTCATTTCATTTGTGACAGGTTCACATTTCAGTTGTAGCTGACAAAAGCAAGTTGAATCCTGATTTTCAGCTTGAGAAAATGTTCTGATTTTGGTGAACTAGGGAATTTAAGAAGTGACTTGATCTCTCCTGCCTTCATAAATGCATAAAGCTCAGAGGAAACAGAAGGTACACATTTACTGTGTATTTATAATTTACAGTTGATAGTTTGGATCAATGTCTATCCCCTTCCCCTTTCCCTCTCTCTTTCTCTCTTCGTCTCTTTCTCTTGTTTTAAAGGCAGTGTGAAATCATCATACAAAGAGAATTCAGTGGGTGGAAGGATGGTGCATGACTACTTGGTCGTGACTGAAGGAATTCCACAGCCTCTTTCCCCACATAAAATACAGGGATCTGACAAACCACCGTAGTGTTTGTAGTAATCCTCTCTGAGTAAAATTTACTCATTTACTTATTTTCACCAGTAACTTTATTTTAGCTAAATGTTTCCATCACTTTTTATTATTGGTAATTTGTTATACCCTGATGCATTGATGCCAGTAGAAAACTTGACTGTAGCCCTAAATATTTAATGGATGTAGTTCCAGGTTTGAGCCAAAAGGCTGACCAGCATTGACATCAGATACTACTCCATTTACTTTAAAATAGTTGCATAGCTAATGCTTCATTGAATTATAGCAGGCAATCTATAGGGTGAGTCCAAATTTGTTCTTTTGTGTGTAGGCAGACTGTATATCACAGTTGCTAAAGGCTGAGCACCAGAAAAGCTGAATGACCTGACTCAGACTGGGTTTCTCCAGTAAATCTGTTGTCTTTCCATCTGTGTCTTGTTGTGTTTTGTGATTGTCAAGCTCCTGTAAGCATTAATGAACTTTTAAAGTTACCAGATAGCATTGCTAAAATGACACCTAATACTGAAACATTAAAGTAGATTTTTTGTACCATTTAATGAGTAATTAAGACAGAGTTAAGACAGTTTATTTAATAGAACCCATCCTGATGGTTTGGTATGTGTTACATTGTTTCATCCTAAAATGTTGTATGGAATATGGAAGAGTTCATTGTCTTAGGTTTTGCTGTCTCCCCTAGTTATTTTGCTAGCTTTGGTACAGCTTTGATATGTATCTCTTTAGCTAGTGGAGGCATTTTATAGTGTTATCCAATCCTTGAAAGTAAATGATAAACTGTGTAAGAATGATCTTCTGTTTATTTTTGTCAAAATGGGTAGGTGAGGCGTGCCGGTTATTTATGTTTAAAATCCTGTATGTGCTTTAGTTTGATACGGGCTTTCTTGAGTACCTTCCTGGTGATTACCGTTTCGGAATTGTTTCTCAAACCGTGGGACTCACGCTGTATTAACCTGCTGAAGCCGTGGTGTGTTTTAACAGTGGAAGCCTTGAGTGTAGACACACGTATGTAGTGAAGACGGTTCCCTTGCAGTAGGCGTGAGCCAGCGCATGCACGGACCCTTATTTGGAGGCCACTGGTGTCTGATGTAGCCCCAGAACCTGATACAGCGTGTTGTGCTGCCCAAGCCTGTCTTCCTTCCTGATCTGCCTGTGACATGGCAGTCAGGTCAGAGTTGGTGGACACATTGTTTCCTCACCTTTACAGCTTTTTTTCCCCTGCCTGTGGATTGGCAGTTGTAAAATGAAAAAATAATACTGTCAAAGTGTTTGACCTGTTAAATTCACTTCGTTTTGCTACCTGACACATAGTAGTAGTTCTGTTTAAACAGTGTTTGCTCAGAATTGTCAGTGTAAGCAAAACAGTGGACTATGAGAAAACCATCTTTTGAAGTGGTTGACTTCCTAATCTGGCTCTTTTGGGTAAATGACTGTCCTGCTGTATTGTGTGGACCTCAGAGCATGAGAGAATAAGTGGCTGGGTCAGTTCTCCAGTTTTCAGGAGCAGCAGGAAGCAGGGAGACAGATACTTCTGAGGTGGTAAGGGGATCAGCAGGTGGCGGGCCGGGCGGGAAGGGGAGGGAGTGTACGAGGAGTGAAGAGGTGCTGTACACGGGTACCAGCTCACACAAGAGCTTGGAAACATTATGTACTGCAGATGTACTATGAAAAACTCAGCGGCTAGTAAGTCGTAAGATTGGGTGCCGGGGATAGAACCTGGGGCTTTAGTGAATGCTAGACAGTAAGCTACGTCTCCTGACCCTTCTCAGGGAGTTATGGTACAACTTGTTTGATGACCACATTTTGTATACTGTTTATGGTAGACTTTCTCTAACTTAATTTCTCAGACCTTCTCTTTCGCCCAGACTGTGTGTGTGTGAGAGTCAGATCTCCATTGCGGTGACCACGCACCGGAGAATGTCAGTTTAGAGGAGGAAAGGTTTACATCGGCTCACAGTTTCAGAGTTCAGTCACGGTCTGCTTGTTCTGAGGCAGAAACATCAGGTGGAAGGGCGTGGTAGGAGGAGGTCACTAACCTCATGGCAGCCAGGAAGCGGAGGGAGAGGAAGATTGCCGCAGGAAGGGGCCGCACCAGATTTGGTCCCCAAGGTCATTTCCCCAGGACCTAGCCAGGCAGGCCCAAACGTGCTTTATGCTTTACTGATCTCCTAGGTGCTCTCTCAAGCCAGTCAAGTGGAGAGCCATGATTAACCTTCACAGTTGGCTCTGACGAAGGGAGAGCCATACAGACCTTACTCTGGCGAGTGAGAAGCTTGAATTCTGGTTTCTGCTGTTGCATCATACTGTGATGACATCATTTTCTGCATCGTAAAAGGACAAAGCAATGGCAGTTTTTTAAATTTAATTTTAAAAGAGTGTAGTATATGAGAAACAAACAAAAAAATAGAACAGTAGGAGCATACCAGTATCACAAACATAAACAAATCAAAGCGAGAACATTCAGTGATAAAGGGTCTCAAGACAAAATAACACAGATCGACAGTGGTTGTTACATTACATATTGCTATCCTCAACTACTCTGCTCAGATTACCGGATGTGAGAACGAAAGATTGCTCAAACTATTAAAGAGAACAAAAAAAAAATTCTTCAATAAAACATTGAGGTAATACAGAGTTTCACTAGACAAGATGGTAGGAGCTCACCACTGTAATCCCAATGCATATTGTTACCTTCAAATCAGAGCAACGGCAGCTTTTAAACTTGGGTGGAGAAATGGTTTCAGCACTATGGCATTGTGAAAAGAATGTTGCTGAACATAACTTCAGATAAAAGCCGTTGGGTTCGAGATCGAGAGAACTGTGTGCAGTGTTCCAGGGGGCTCCCGCTTGAGTTTCGGCGTTATTCTTGTGAGGGCTGCATCCTCATTCCTCCCTTAGAGAGGACTTGGATACAAGCGTGTCACTCTTCCATGGCAGCATGCTGAAATTGGACTGAGATTGGTTTCCTACCTGTGAGCTCGTATTAATTTTACTCAATTTAAGGCTATAGAGTCAGATTACAAGATGGTATACAATTTGCAGAGTATGATTCTAATTGACACATTTGCTTGTATTTTTGTCCATACTTGTTCCTAATTTTTACTCATTTTAATAGCTTTTAGCAGTAGTTCATTTATTTAAATCTCAGTAAGATTCTAATTTCTGGTGGTAAGAAGACTATTAACTATAAATGTGTAAGTTATCTCATCCTTATTAAGGAGTTATACTGTGTGCATATATCTGAACTTCTGAGAGCTCTAAAAATAGTCTATGATAGACATATACAAATATAAAAAGCATATGCTTGTGGCTTAGAAATTGTAGCTCATAGAAGGATTAGATAGAACAATGCTTCATTGTTCCTCGAGTCAATTAAGCCTGTAGGTTTAGCTGGATTGGGAACAGCCCCTAGCATGTGACTCTATAAATAACACTTGCACAACAAACATGGGCTTGATAAGTGAGCAGTAAATCTGGGCTGACTGCCCATTCCCAGTACTGCTGTTAGAGTATTATGGGGGCCTGACACAATAATAAAAGTTTAAAATTAAAATTCTTCATACTCGTTTTGTATTATTCGTCACTTTGCAGTTTTAATCTTGTTTTTCCAAAAGCCAGGTCATCTTAATAAAAGCAGACTTCGATTTGATCCCTTGGTTTCTCATTAGAAACAGTGCTTGTTTTGTGATCTTACATATATTTAAGTATGTATTTTCTCACTTTTCTTCTGGGATGAAGGTGATTTTTTTTTGGCCAGATATCACTAGCATAACAACAGCACAGGTTTCTGTCATTTTATCTTTGTATACTTTTACTGGGAAAAATTCAGAATTTCAGTCCCCATAATATAGATGTCTTTTCAATCTAGCCAGCAGAGAAGAGTTCACAAAGATAGTTTATTGATGTCTTTGCAGGTCACTTTTGTCCTAAAGTCCCCCCTCCCATCCTGCTTTTTTTCTAGAAAAACAAAGAATAAAATACAGAAGATGAATCATGTTAAGGGCTTAAACAGTTGCTGACTGCATTTTAAGATGTTTCTATTCATAATTGAAGGTTATATTGTTAGATTCTTACATCTAATTGGGGCCAGCTAACATCACAGAGTGTTGAGGAAACTGTGCAGTGGAATAGATAGTTGATATTCCACAGATGGTTGAAGATAGTGTTGCTGGAATTTTGTAAAAAGGAGGTTTTACATGTTTTTTAGTTTAGAAGGAAAACATTTTCAAAAGTGGATTATGAGGAGCTGGGGATATATAGCTCAGCAGCGTAGCACTTGCCTGGCAAGTGTGAGGTCCTAAGTTTGATTCCTGGTATCCAAAAAAAAAAAGGGATTATGAAAGCAGGATAAAACATTAGGTTTTGTTTATAACAGCTTCATTTTCACTTGTATTAGTTGAAAATCCTAAGATTGCATAATTTTATGAATTGAGTTTGAGAAAACCTATTATGTACACCTCAAATTACTGGTTTTGCTTTCTTTATGTCTAATATTTAAACCATATTTTTTTGTGTACACAAAATGTTTACGCTCCATCGATTTTTTTTTTTTTTTTTTTTCATCCTTAAAACAGTATAGGTGGTCACGTCTCAAGGGTCTGCGGCATTGCTTCTCAAACTGCAGTGCACGTACAGGTGCATGTGCGTCTTGTTAGGCTGCAGATATTCCTCCTTGTGGGTTGGTAGAGCTTGAGGTTTGGGGGCTCCACAGGCTCCCAGGTGTTTTCAGTGCTTCGCCCAAGGCCTAGTTGTTGAGCAATAGGGGTATAAGAGAATTGTAAGTTACCTATTCTTTGAGATTTATAAATTTTGTCACACTATCAGCATTGACATTAATCAGTAAATTGGTTTTACTGACCTTCTTCAGTTCACTGAAGTAGTAGCATGAAACTAATCCTAAAATTTGAGAATAGATGTAAGAAATAATGATTGTTCTGTTGCTGTCAAACTCCTTTCCTGTTGTGTTGCTCAGTGTCACATACATAAGAGCTGTCAATTCAGTATTTAAAAATAAAATGCACAACGAATTTGAAGAGTGTTAGAATTTATTGTGGTAGACTTTGGCTGTTACTTTAAGAAATGTTGCTTATTCTTTATCTTAGTTTAGGTTGTCAGAATTGACTGTCTCACGGCTGAATTAAGGAACACTTATTTGTACAAGGAAGTTTCCAAAAGTTAATATTTGACATTTGGTTACAGACATTAATTTTTTTATTCTCAAATTATTTTGCTGCTTTTCTCTTAGGAGCCAGTGTATCTACATTTCCTAGTTTCTTTTTCTAGTTCATTCTTAGTGCTACGCTGATAGCTCTGTGTAGGTTGGACTAATGGTCCAGAAACTTTTTGTTTCTGTTCCCTACCACCAAAACCTGTAGTGTCTACCTACTGCATCTTTTTTTATCACTTAATATACTAGGTGAAAACCAAGGTCCCCTTTAAACTCCTAAAGCCCTGGATCTGTCATCTTCCCTTAATTGAACTCTTAGCCTGTACTTAATATGTTCTTGGCCCATCTACTGTAAAGTTTTTCTTATTTTAAATACTGGCCTAGCAAAAGAATGAACTTGGGAAAATCATTTGAGGGCCTCGTTACTTTTCTGTATGCTGTTGAATATAGTGCTCATAACACTGGGAACTTTAGCAAGTAAATCAGTCACATTTTAGTGAAGATGTAGGAAATGGGTAAAACTTGCCCACACAATCCAGATTGCTGTTGACAGAGCTGGGTTTTATTATACTGTACGCCTGTCAGCTTGCCTGCCTTTTTCACAGACGTTGTTTGTAAGAGGCGGCATCTTGGTCTTTCAAGAATTAGGTAGGAATTAAGTGCTTTTTGGGCCAGTTGGGGAAAGGTTTTGTAAGGTGGACCTGTAGCCTCTAGTAAGACATTGGATGTTTCAAAAGAATCAAAGAGTATATGGGTTTGCATAAAGGAGTTTTCTAAAGTATCATTTTGTCTAAGCCTACGCTGAGTTTACCACTTGTCTCATAAAACAATATTTTCAGAGTTAAAAATAGAAAATAATTAGATTAGTTCAACGTATTCTAAAGATAGTCTAACTGCTGGACTTCCTACAGGAAAACAAATCTGAAATTCTACATCTTAAGATATGTAAATAAATTCTTTGCTGTTATTTTGGGAAGAAAAAAACAGTTGGATTTATGACACCGATAAACTGTGATCTTATTGCAGAGCAGGTAAGGCTGGGAAGCAGTAACTTGTGAAAATTTAGATTGATGAAATTTATGCAGCGTTGAACAAAGTTTGTGTCCAGCATTAGTGTCACCTGCTGGCTTTTGTATTTTGATGGATAATGTGATGTTTCATATTGGAGAACTTAACAAAATAATAAAGAAATCCAAACATGGGTAGAAGTGAAACATTTGAAAAATAACTTTTTGCATAATCCACTAATTAAGGCCAGAGTATACCGAGATACTTAGTTTAATATCCTCCTATATGATACGATCCTGTGAAACTCACTCCTGGGCCTTAAACATGCAGAGGTTCTGACTTTAGGAGGAATAGCAGTGTTACTGTCACCATCATCAAATTATCCTGGAACATTATGTTCTGTCCTCTGTGGGAACATGAGAACATTAAGGGCTACCTGAAGTCTTAGATCCCCAGGACTAGACTTCAGCTTCCTCCTCGGCTGTAGGAAAGATGGTGTTACATTCTTTCATGACTCACTCCTAAGAACTGGGAGAAAGTCACTTCCAGAAAGGGAGGAGGCTGTGGGTATACTTCCATCCAGCACATTGAAGGGCCAGTGCTTGATCCCCAGCACTGGGGGTTGGGGTGGGGGCTTACACTGTTACAGTTAAGTGATGTGTCCGAGGACAGAGGGCCCATGTGGAGGGTCAGAAAGGTGGGAGAATGAGCTGTTACTGGGTTTAGTGAAGACTTGATCTTTTGGGACAAGGTACTTAGCAAAACTTGAACCAAACACTGCCTGTGTTGTCTAGACCTGAGCAGATGCTAACGGTGCTGCTACAAGGTAGGTATAGCCATTAGTGAAACAAGAGGTGCTGGTAAGTAGCGTCATACTCCAGTGAATAAATGAACATTTTTTTCTTCACATTTACATTTAGTCTGTAATAGCTTTAAAGTGAGATTGCCATTTCTAAGTATATAAATCCTTTTATTTTCATCCATTTTTCTACTTGCTGAAGAAATAAAACCTAGGAGATAATACTTAGGGCCACTTCTAAGTCAGAGACCATTGTCCTTTCTTACTTGTTAATAAGATGCTGTTGATGAGGTAGCGTTCCAGTTTCATTTCAGGATAATGGCAGTGTTGTGTCTTTATGTGGCTGTCAAGGGGTGAGTTAGAGAGAACTCAGCTTTAAAACTTAAACAGCTACAAAAAATTATTTTGGAGGGTTTCTTTTTAAAAATTAACCATTTTCTGTCTCCTTTTTGAAAATATGAATTCCTAATTGTTTAGTAATAAAGAGTTTAGTGGAGTTGTAATTTTATCATGTAGAAGTAAACACTGTCAAAATAATTTTGATGACAGTTCTTCCCATATACTTTAACAGCACACATATATTTTAGAAACAGCCTTGTACTATATGTACTGTTTTATAGCCTAGTTATAAAAACTATATTATGCATATTTTCCATATTGTTAAAGTATTTTTCTGAAATATCAGGTGCAGAGTAGGACATTTGGAACCACATTTCTTTAACCAATCCTCTTATCATTGTTACCTATTTTTCAGACTTTTGCTTTTAAAAGTGATAGTGAAGAGAACTTCATGAATAAATTTTTGAGTAATTACCTGGCTATTATTTCAGGAAAATTGTTCAGGAAGTTTTATGTGTATAATCTGCAGTGTTGATTTCACTGAAACAATGAAATGTGGCTAGAAAATGTTTTATTGAAAGTGTTTATTGAGGGGCTGGGGATTTAGCTCTGCGGCAAAGCACCTACCTGGCAAGTGAAAGGTCGTGAGTGTTCAATTCCTGGTACCGGAAGAAAAACAAAAACAAGCCAACAAAAAAAAGAAAGTGTTTATTGAAAGCCTGTATACCAGATATTGTTTAAGATGCCTTGTAGTTTTATGTTTCATAAGATCTTAAGGTGTTTTCATCATGTTTTATGTAGAAATCTATATGCATACATAGGTTTTGCTGTAAGTTATTAATATGTAAAAATTGTTGCTAGGTGCTGTAACACATGCCTGTGTTCCCAGCAGTTTCAGAGACTGAAATAGGGAGGATCATAAGTTTGAGGCCGACTTGTACAACTCAGGGACAACTCTTCTCAAAGTAATTAATAAAAAAGTGCTGGTTATATAGCTCAGTGTGAAAGCCCTGCATTCAATTCAAGAAAGTCAGAGAGCGATGTAAGTGAAAGGGAAGGAGGGAAATTAACAAAAGGTTTTATGTAGAGACCTGTTGAAGTCATAGGAGACATGGAAACTTATAGATGGCATTTTAAATTGTGTTTTGGCTTTTGAGTATATATTTACAATAAAGATCTTGTTTGTTTGTGTTTTACTTTTTTTAAAAAGAGGTTTTAGGCATTAAAATATGTTATTTGGCCTTTTTAGATCTAGAAGAAAAAAGTAGGTGATTCTCAGGAATCTTGAGTTTTAGTGCTGGTTATTATTTTAGATGATTAATTTACAAACTGTATTTTATCTTGAAGTTAGTAGTGAATAATTGCCTATTAGGTGAAGATGATGTCTACTTACTTAAAGTTCTACACATAGGTTTTTCAGACCTTGCACTTGAAAGATCTAAGAGATAAACCAGCAATTGTGTGGTGAACAGCGTCTTACAGAGGAAGAGTAGGAGCTGAGAGATGGTGACTCTGCTTTTGCAGAGCTCATCTAGCATCCTGTGATATTAGCCTGCAGAACTACCCTGCTTTGATAAGGAGAATTGCTTTTAGGACACATAGTACTTGGTGTCTAACAGAGTGGTTTGTTCTGTCTCAGTCACATCGATCAGACAACGACATGGCAGGACCCCAGGAAGGCCATGCTTTCTCAGATGAACGTTCCAGCCCCCACCAGCCCACCCGTGCAGCAGAATTTGATGAACTCGGCCTCAGGTGAGCAAGACACTACAGTTAGCCCGCACAGCAAAGCTTGTGCTTTGGTAAAACTTGTGGAAAATGATCATTTTTTTAAGAAAACTGAAGCATGAATGGTGTTAACTTTCTAGGCAGTTTCATTTGGAGACATTTTTATTTCAAAATAACACGTGCTATATGGTAGCCTTATTCAGTTGTTCACCCATAAATGGCCCAGTAACTAAAAGTTGGCAGTTTACTCAAGGGTTGGCTCTGAAGTGTTTCCAGAGTTCCGATTTTGTCAATCATGACATGTCTGTTTCATTCTGCTGCTCTCTTGCCTGAGGTCTTCCACTGAAGCTTTGCTCCTCTTTTTGTGGTTTGTATGGGCCCTGCGGTAGGCCCTGCGGTAGGCCCTCCCCCCCGAAGAAAACGCAGTTTATTTCATGCCTGGTTATGGGAATATTAGACGCCAAGCTATGGTGTTCCTAACCTACCTTTTAAAACTGATACTTGTTTTGCCTTGGAAATAAGTTGTGAAACGCAATGAACCTTACTTAGCTCTAGGTCTGATATGTTATTAAGCACATCTCTAGCATATTCATAAAAGTCAAACCTTTAAAAAACCCTGGGAATTGAATTATTTGGTAATTTACTTGAATCTGCAGGTTTTCTCATCAGGTATGTAACAGTGCTCCTTATGACAGAAGAAGCAATTAAAGAAAATTAGATATATATACATGAAACGTGTATATAGATACTGTCTGACCACTTTCTACTTTAGTGGGTGGAGCAAGGCCTAAGCTAGTTCATTGTGCATCTTTGTGTACTATAGGAAAAAATATGTCTTGATCTGGACTGGTTCTTCTGAGCACTTCCCCATGATTCAGGGCATCAGCTTGTCATAAACCTGGTCCAGTGGATGCACCACTTTTCTACTCTGAATTTGTACTTAGTGTTACAATAGCCAGCAGTGCGTCTCAGTCCCTTTCTCTGAGGGATATACAAAGCAATTCATGTGTTTATCCACTTGGTATGATGAATGGCAAGGAGTGCCCATGGGTGCGAAAGGGTTAAAATGGGATTTGGACCCACCTTTATGCTCCATCTAACTGGTTTTGCAAATCTCGTCTGGGGATCACAGACCTGCACCACTCTGGGATCTGTTTTAAAAAAAGTTTTGTTTTGACTTTTCTGGTAGAAGTAGCCCAGTTCAGTATAATGGCACATGAAAAGCCAGATGTGCATGTTTTGGAGGAGGTCAAAGGTGAATCATCTGATTACTTACGCATGGATGATGAAGATGCTCCATTACGGTAACGTAACAGAAGAGTGGTGTGGGTGGATGATGATGGTGATGATTTGACATTGGCCGTGTGAGCGAGTTCTGTGACAGTGAAATGAGCAAATTGACTGATACACAGGCAATGCAGATTTCCTTGTAGATGAAAGAAGGAAAACAGCAGCATGAGTACATGTTTGACTAGTCGAAATGTTGCAAAATGGCCGCCCAACCCAATGGATCGGTCCCTTGTTAGAATTGGTCTAAAAATATAGTGAAGGTCTTGACAGGGGTGAAACATACTGGACAGAACGCCAGCACGGCCTTTCAGTGTCGGAAATTGTAACAGATCAAATGCTACAAGGTGCTGTGAAATGCAAAAAGGATGAAATTCAAGTAAAACGTTCTGTATACTCCAGTACCCATTTTGAAAAACGTATTTATTTTGACACCCCACTAGCTGAACTGAAACCATTGGTAGGTCTGCTGTGCCTAGCACAGATTTCTCACGCTGATCGCAAGAATATAAAAACCTTACGGAAAAGCGAAGGGTCAAAATACGGCATAAAAATTCACGCCTTTATCGATGTGAAGACTTACTTTTCTCCGGTTTAGACATTTATCCCGGAACTCAGCCACCAGGGCCTTGTTCGTGTAGTAATAAACCGAACAAGGCTGGGAACAGACATGCTGCTCCCATCTTCAAACTAATCGGAAGGTGCATTTGAAACTGGTACCGGTTTCCAAGCCGTGTCACGTTTGCTAACAGAGCACATGTCGACCGGCACGGGAGGTACACAGGAACAGGCAGAAATTCCAGTGAAATGCTGCCGTTCACGGCAGAGAATCACATAGTGCAACCTTTGAATTTCAGAAATATATAACATGGCCTCGTAAACGGCAGAGGAAAGCAAACTGGTACTGCTGATGGCAACCTTTCACCGTGATGGAAATCTTGGTAGGGAGACCTCGACAGAACAGAAGCTTGAGGTGGAACTTTCTCCAACAAAAGCAGACGTGGAGTAGAGGTTGCTGAGTTACGCAGCAACCATGATGTCGCTTGAAACCGAAAGCGCTGGCCAGTGGTTGTGTTTTCTCTGACCCCACACGTGTGGTGGCATCAACAGAGTGATACTTTCCGAAGGAAAGCACAAGTGCAAAGTGTCACGGGGAAATTTCCTTGGAGGACTGGGACTGCAGCTGGCAAGAGACCGTTTATAGCAGAGGGAAAACAAAATGCTTCTGGCCAGCGAACTACGCAAAGAAACGGTGGAGCGCAGCGGCGAGCTGACGGGTGGACCGGCAGGCCCGGCATCCCAAAGACTGCTAGGACAGCAGGAAAACCAAAAAGATGTCACCGTGTCCTGCAAGAAAATACAAGACAGCAAAACACGGGCACTATCCGTGTGAGCAGTACTTGTGTGCGGAATAAGCGGTTGTCCCGTGTGAAGACTGCCTTGGGGGTGACGGGTGAAGCAAAGCTTATTTCTGTGGTAGGGTTTTATTGGTATTTTCATTGTAGTTCATACGGGAATTTATTTCTGATGTTTCTTTCAGGTTTGTAAGGAAGCACACAGCCGATGTGAAAATGGTGATGCCTTTTCTAAACCCACAATTCCTATTAAGAATTTAATAATTTATTTTATTGCTGTTTTATGTTCCTGTTAACTATACACTGTGTAATATAATAAGAACCTCCTGACAAAATGGCAAGACCACTGGGATGCCAAGCACGTCCTACAAAAAGGCCAGGACAGCAGAAGACGTGCTGTCACATGCTGCTGTCATGTGTGCAAACTGCCTCAGGTGTGACAATTGAAGTAAAGATTTTTTTTTGTGGAGTGCTGTTGATATTCTCATTGTCATTTTGTGGGAATTATTTTAGACTTCATAAACGGAAAACGAGTCAATGTTGAAAATTTTGATGCTTTTTTATAAACAATATTAGAAACTCAGTACTTTTTGTGATTTTTTTTTTCTGTGAGATACTCATTGTTGAATATAATAAAACTCATAACATTTTAAGTAATAATGAACTAATAGAAACATTCTACACCTTGATGACAAAATTAGTGTTATGCTGCAGGGGCTATGTAGCAGCTCTGGTGGTCTTGCTGGTTTTCTCTTTCATAGCCTGTCCACTTCCTCTATCCATAAGGTGACCATAGTGTTAAAATTAGGGGCTGCCCTCAAGATTTTCCCAAGCAGCAGCCTGTGTGAAGGATGGTAGATGGTGGGGAGGGTGGTACTGGTAGTTGTCAGGAGGCCCCTCGACCGAAAGGGTTCACAGAAATTGACCTGTTCTTCCCTCAAGACGATGTCTCTGTAAGGGAGTATTTCTGTAGTTCTGTAACTCTGCTTTCCTAGCGGATGGGCTGAAAACCTGGAGTATATAGATTGAAGAGGTGAAAAGGAAGAGCAAGGTGGAATTTATAATTGTGCTTTTCTGGTTA
Source organism: Chinchilla lanigera (assembly GCF_000276665.1). Taxonomy (NCBI): domain Eukaryota; kingdom Metazoa; phylum Chordata; class Mammalia; order Rodentia; family Chinchillidae; genus Chinchilla; species Chinchilla lanigera. The sequence goes on from NW_004955412.1 coordinate 5,471,587, forward strand.
TAAATTTACTCTTGACGAAAAAATACCTTGTGTCTTTATTTGAATGTTTCATTTACATATTTTGAAAATCTGCTTATATGTAAGATTTGATTTAAATCTTCAAAAACTTAAGGGACAAATTATACAAGTATTTTTAATTAATATTTGTACTTGATAACCTAGTTTTTTAATTTCCAAGTTTTCAATAAAAGTTATAAAATTTGCCTTATATTTGTGATCCAATAATGACAGTTTACATTATTTATTTTGTCTTACTCCATCTGAAAGTATATGTGGGAAATTAGTAACATATAAATCATTAATTTAAACCTTACTTTGGAAGATTAGGCATTTTGTCTCTATCAAGGTTGATTGTGATTCTTTGAAAACATTGTGGTTTTTTTCTATTCTGATTATAATGGCTTAAGAAAATGAGAGAATTTGGGCTCAGACTTAGGTTTAAAATCAGAAGCATGCATCATCTTGGTTTTAGTGAATTTAAAAATAATACGGATGTTATCACCTGTCTTGTAAAATGCGTTTGTGCACTAAGTATAAATTAGACATGTTTACTGAAAGATGTATTCAGCAAAGATGCAACTTGTCAGGAACAGTGACGGGCGTGGCCAGAAACAGGACTGTGGTGAGTTAGTGCCTTATGAAGAAAGAGTTCTGGGTAGAGTTGGAAGGAGAACTGAAATGGAAAGGCAGTGTCCAGAGACTTGAGTACATTTACATAATGGCAGAAAATAATAACAAGAATAAGAAGTCCGTATATGCCAGGCATTGTCCGAAGGTCATTTTGGACTATCTCTTACGATAGCCATCAGCTGCTGTTAGTAGTCACTCTTTGTATATCAGAACACCTGAGTATTTGTCCCCAAATCACACTTTTAAGTGACGGCAGACAGATTCAGATTTGGTAATGGGCTTCTAGATCCGTGTGAACCATGGTCGGGATAAATGATAGCATAAAGCTTTAGACAGAGCAGATGGGGATAGGACCTGCTAATGCACTTAGTTACTTTCTCATTGCTGGAACAAAATACCCAACACCCACAACTTAAAGGAAGAAAATTTTTAGCTCACAGTTTGTAGAGGTTTCAGGCCATACTCAGTGAACTCCCAAGGCAGAGTGGCATGGCAGAGGAAAAACAGTCTGTGGCAGGCTAGGCTGGAGGCAACAGCAAAAAAGCAACAAGCCTTTGTTTCTGTTTTACTCCATTTAGGCTACAAGCCTAAATCGTGCCACCCATACCCAGGACTAATTTAGTTGTCACACACCCTTAATCCATATTCACACACCTTAGATCCGGCCACCCCCGCAAAGCCTCATCTATGAGCACAGGAATCTTCAGGGAGACATCTAGATACAAGCCACAACAAAGTACTCGTACATATACTGGGAAATGGCTTCTTCAGAAGGTGGGCATATTTGCTGAAGGAGGCTCCTTTAAGGCATGGGGAATGTTTAGAGAATATGGTCATTGCCTTTAATGGAGATGGTCAGTCTGGTTAAAGTTAGGAAAGGAAGAGCTAGCTGACAAGTATGAAGAGCCCATGTAGCTGACCCTAAAGCAAAGTAGCTAACAACGGTTTGAAGATGAGAGTGAGGTGTTACGTTGGGTATGCAGTCATTTGCTTGATAGGTACAGGTGATTGGTTCCAAGACTCCCATCACCCTGTGGACACCACAGTATGTAGATTTTTTAAGTCATAATGTAAAATGGTGTAGTATTTGCTTATGACTTAGGTATATTGTCGTGTTTACTTTTAAGGTTTCTGTCATTACTTTTAATATTAACACAGTATAATTAGTTGTTATACAGCTAATTGTTCAAATAGTAGTAATGACAAGTCTGTAATGTGCTTAGTACAGGCACAGTTTCTTCCTCAGATATTTTCCTTTGGTGCTTGGCTGGATCCAGGAATGCACAGCTTCTGAGTAATGGGAGCCAGCTGTATGTGGTAGTTCCTAGAATCAGAAAAACGCAAGCTTGGATTATTCTGAATTTTGTCACAAAAATATAAATGGAGATGCAGCTGTCAAATCAAGCACTAGGGCTACTGGAAATATCTGTATATTATGAGTCTCTTTCTAAATTACAAGAACTCTTGTGTTCTTCATATCACTAGATATTTAGGAGTTAAGAGGAATTCTGCGTGGTGTTGGAAAGCTTTGGAATGCGTGTCACAGGAAGGGAATTGTAGTCTTTTTGGTGTTGGTGATCCACCCTAGAATTTTGTACATGTTGAGCGTGTGCTGTAACACACAACGGTACTCCACTCCCCATGGGAACTGTAATCTTGATATACCTCATCTCACATAGAATTATAACCATAAATAAAAACATGCTAATAATGTTTCAGTCTAGAGACTTTTCTTCATCTGCAAAGCAGCTATGCCACGTAATGTCCATTTATTCTCTAGTGAGATTCATGTCACAGGTTCCTGAACGGCTTTAAGAGAAAATGATGTTACTGTTGGTCAAAGATTATACAGAATGTTGTCACCTGACTGTCTTTTTGAGAAAACCAGCAAAAGTGATCCCCTTCTGTGCTTCAAAAATTAATCTTCTAAAGAATCTTTAAAGCCTAGAGACAGTGAAAGGGAGTTGTAAATGCATTTAAATAAATTTGAAGGACATTCACTGTATATAACAGAACAGCAAATAACTTGGAGTTAAGCAGGCTGTCTGCATAAAGTTTTCACCTTGAAGGGAATGCCTTGTGAATCTAATCATCCGATACCCCCAGATAAAAGAACCTGAAGTATTTTACTGGGTTAATCAAGCTAAATACTAATTTATATTTTTATTACTTATTTTAACAAAAACTTTCTAGTTTTAGTCTTTTTAAAAATTGGCCTTGCCGGGCGTGGTGGCACACGCCTGTAGCCCCAGCACTCGGGAGGCTGAGACAGGAGAATCGTTGCGAGTTTGAGACCAGCCTGGGCTACAAAGTGAGCTCAAGGCTAGCCTGAATTGCACAGCAAGACCCTGTCTCAGAAGGACGGACATACATACATAAATAAGAAATGGGCCTTATTCAAAATTTGAATGCAGCTTTGTGTTCTGCTCTGACTTACTCCAACTATGAGGCTAAAACGATGTATTTCATTTCTAGAAACTTATGGTTTTGTGTTTGGTCAAATTTGCAAATATATATGTGGGAAATTACTCAAAAACAAAGGTTTACCAGGCAAGGCTTACTGTGTCCTATGAAAAGTATTAATTTATAGGTATTATTTAACTATCATTTAATTAACAGGTAAATGACAATGTATTTTGTGAAAGGATTTTAAAAGATGGAAGGTAAGAAAGGGGAATTCTTTTAAATTAAATTTTATAAAGGCCAGGGTATAGCTCAGCAGCACAGTGTCTGCCTGGCAAGTACAAGGTGGTGAGTTTGATTCCCGGTATGAAAAAAAATTAAATCGTATATATGTATGTATTGCAGTACTGGGGATTAAATCCAGGGATGTTCTACTACTGAACTACAGTGAAAAAATTAAATCGTATATATGTATGTATTGCAGTACTGGGGATTAAATCCAGGGATGTTCTACTACTGAACTACAGTGTATCCTCAGATCCTTATTATTTGGAAGCAGGGTCCCACACGGTTATCCAGGCCAACCTCAAACTTGTGATGCTCTTGTCTTAGTTTCCTGAGTAGCTGCAGAACCATACCAGATTAAGAGGAAGTAGGAGGATTTGAATAATTCATTAAGGTAATAGTTTAGTTTTCCTATTTCTGTGTTGAAATAAAATAAAGCATACATATGCGTATATGAACCTATGTCCATAAAATTACTTGGTGATTGCCCTTTAGAAGTTTTTGCTATAATGTGATATATTTGTAGTACATTAGTAACTTTTTTTTTTTATTTTAAAGATAAGGATAACATAATAATAGGGGGGACTTAGCAAATTACAGACAAAATG
>NW_004955412.1:5477342-5547864 GCF_000276665.1 Chinchilla lanigera
AGGCCGGGAGTGAGTCGCTGGTCCGAAGACCGGCGCTCCCCGCCCGAGGCTCCCCTTGCGCTGGGGGCCCACCCTCCGGGAGCCAGCAGGCAGGAAGCTAGTACATTAGTAACTTTTTGATGTATCCATTGAATCTAATGAAATACTTCTTCACATGAGATTCTTATAAATTTTATTTATTTATATTGTTGGTACCAGGAACCGAACTTAGGACCTCACTGTTACCAGGCAGGTGCTGTGCCACTGAGCTATCTCTCCAGCCCACATTGACATTTGGGTAAACATTTTAGTAGTTTTTGTGTTCTACATGAAAATAAGGGCTTGGGGAGAGAAGAGTGATACTGTTTTAACTATCTCTATTTGTATAGTAGTTGCTTATTTACATTGATTAATGAATCTTAAATCGAGGAAATGTACCTTACTATGATTCCAAAATAACTATGCCAAAAATCTGATGACTATTTAAGATCACAAAAAAACTATGCCAGCTGGGTGACATATTCCTGTAATCACAGGTACTCAAGAGACCAGCCCACTAAGTAAGATATCAATACTGTCTCAAAGAATAAAATCTTTCACCTACATTAAGCAAAATTATTTAACTTATGTATCTACTTTTTTAAAGTAAACCTTTGATAATAGTCCAAAATTAAAACATGTTATTACAGGTGTGTTTTAAAGGATTTATCCATTATTTTTATACTTTAAAGTTACTGGCGTTTATGTTGAAATTGTTGGCATTTGTTTGACTAATTACCAGATCTGCCATTACGGTGGTTTCAGATTTCCCTCTTCTGAAAAACTGCACAGAATTCCTAGGAAATTACCTCAGGATGGGTGAGGAAAAATGCACTCTTGATCATGAAAGTGTGCATGTTAGAGGAATGTGCTAACCTGCATTATAAAGGAGAGGTAGATACGAAGAAGCCCAGTGAGTAGTATAAACCTGCTGTGTGTCTGCCAGTTTCATTACTGCTGCTTTGTGTGATCTGTCAAAGCAGAAAAGAAAAAGTAGAAAAGAATTTTACTGAGAAAAATGACAGGCAAAATACTGAATAAGATTTTTAACCTTAGAAGCATATACAGATTATGAAAAGTTGCAGTTGACAAATTTTAGGTGTTGATTATTCCTACTTTATATACCGTAATTCAAGTTTCACCTTTGAAACAGATAGTTTAGAATGAGGATTAAGACCAAGGGCTCAGTGAGTCACGTGGGCCTGGGTTTGAGTCCTAGCTTTCACTGTCTGAGTTTACTGTGTCTGCCTGTGCCTAATTTTCTTCACTTGGATACTACTGAACCCAGAAAGCTGTTGTGAAGATAACATGCTCCTTATCATGTGATTGGCACACAGTTAAAAGTTATTCCTGATAATATACAGTATTCGATATAATATTTTGCATATTTAATATATAAATGTGACGTGATCTTTTAAAAAAGTTTCTAAATGACTAATAGTTATTGGATTCAAAATAAGTTTAAAAATCTTAACCACACTATTTAAGCTGTCATCAAAGTTTACATAAACTGTCATCAGATATAGGCTAGGCTGAGACTATTATCTCACTTGTTCTTAAATTTTCATCCCAAGCTGCTTTAAAAATTTTTTTAAGAAGTTGGGTTTTCCTCTCCTGCATCTATAAATTTAGGTAAATTAAAATGGAGGACTAGGGGTGTGGCTCAGTGACAGAGCACTTGTGAGCCCCACTCACTCACTCCCTTGGAGGAGAGCAGTGACGGAGTGAGGGGGGTGACGAAGAAAAAGGAAACCTCTGCTTTTTTTTTTTTTTTAGCAGTTATCCTCTAAAGCAAGAGTAAATAAATAGAAACTCAAAGATTGTTAAGTTCTCTTGACTTGATCTAATAGCTCAACTAATATTTTTTTTAATGTATTAGAAATGTTTGAAGTTAAAGTTTATTTGAATTAGAAAGTTTCTAAGATTTTAGTATAAATGCTCAACCTAAGAAAGAAGAAAAGCATATGGTGTAGTGTTATTTAGAAGAGTAAGAGGATATTGTTAGAGAACATAAAAAATTTTAGATGCATGGGTATCATTGCTACTGGTGCACTCTCTTAGTAAAATGAGTTGTTGAATAATAGTTTAAAAATACAAATGTCTGTGTTCAGCTTTTCTTCAGCAATTATTTGTTGATTTTGGAAAATGCTCAACTTTAGAAGTGAAAAGATTATTTAAGTACCGAATCAAAAACCTGTTTTATTTCTTCTTGGTAAGTTAGAAGATTATGGTATTTTTGTCTTTCCCACTAATTTCTAAATCTCTCTGGTTACTCAATGCTGTAATAATTTTGTGATTTGTAAGAGGAATATTTGTGTGAAAGATTAATTCTTTAAAAATGATATCCATAGGCTACCATATATAGGCAGCATAAATAAAATGTAGTACATCCAGCAACAGTAGTCAGAATAGCCCAAAATACGAGTTTCTTTCGATGTTACAAAAATCGGTAAAGGAAGAGAAAGCTGTCAGACTTGCTGCAGGTTTCGCTGTTGTTGTCCGGGTCTCACTTGTGTGCAGCCCTGCTGGCCTCAAAGCCACTCTCTTCCCGCCCCAGCCGCCTGAGTGCTGGCATCACGGGCCTGTGCCACTGCACTTAGCAGGGTTAAAGTTTTAATTAAAAGTGATTAAAATCTTAATTAAAGGTGATTGTTTGAGCAGCCTGAAGTCTAAATCCTATTTATTTTTGCTTCAATAAAACTTTGCAGAAAACTTATCTTACTACATTTATTAAGACTCCAAGTTACTTCATTAGAATAAAATCTGAGAGACTCAAATTGCACTAAAGAGTTGCATGTTCAAAGGTTATCTGAGCATATATTTGTCCTTCCAGGAAGTTCATCCAATTGTAGCGTGACAAACAGGAATGATTTTTACCAGTCTCATGGTGTTATCCTGAGACGTTTGTATTTTCTCCTTCTGAAGTTACTCATAACAGCAAAAATACTCCGCTTTCTGCTAGGCACGGGGATGACCACTGGGCTTACAGAGTCCAGACAGATTTTCTGTATATCAGTGAGTGTTACTGCATATGTATGTACTGAATGAGGAAAACGTAGGAGGAACCACATGAGTCAGTGGTGGAGGAGGGGTGAGGGGAGAGGAGTTCTTTAAGGTGGCAGATGTTTATTCTTTCCCTCAACCAAGTTTGAATACTTACCATGTACGAGGCATTGTTCTGAACCATGAGAATACAAGTTACAAATAAAAAATGTTTCAGGTAGTTAAAAACAGAAAAAAGAAAAGTAAACCAGTTATGACTTGAGTGATTGGCTGGGATAAAGGGAGGTGATATTTTGAATGAAATGAAGGAAAGAGCCATGGGAGTGCCTGAGGAAGGAGAAAGAATGTTCCATGAATGACAGCTCACTCAGTGGTCCTCTAACTGGAAGAATTGGAACAGCAGCAAGGACACGGCACTGCATAGCTCTTCTGAGTTTTGAACAGAGGGTGATAGGGTTTTAGTATACTTTTCAAAAGAAGGGAAATTGTTGAGGGGGCATTTGTAGTAATCTGCAGAAGAGGGTGACGAGGGCGGTAGTGGGACAGATGTGAGAAGTGGATGTTTCAGGACACCATGAGGAGGACTTGGTCTGGGGAAGGGCAGGGGCAGTAAAAGCAGCAGTACATAGGCAGTTACTGAGGCCTGAAACCCCGAGCTGTGTACCCCTTGGTAGAGTGGTAGGGGAGTGAGACTGCAAACATCCTCAGAATGCCTGTGTATGTTAATTAAGCTAGTAAGAATTTTGAGCTTTATTGTGAGAAATCTGAGACACTGTTAAAGACATGGCTCTTCTCTAGGGGTCTGTAGCAGTGATTTTTCCTGTTTGTTATCTGATCATCTGATCTATGAGATTCAAGTATCTCATTTTCTTACAGTTAACCTACCTTTTTATGAATATTAAACATGAATTTCAATAAGCTAAAAAGTTACTAGGATAAAATAGTAGCGCTATTCTATGAAAAAGTAGAGAGTTGACTTTTAGGCATCTACAGTGATTCCTGCCCTGTGTAAAGCACTTCCTCCTTTCATTTTCTCAACAATTCATCCATTGCAACGCTAGAGCCTGTCTCAAAAAGGAAAAATAATGGACAGAAATATGAATTCGTCCTGGGATTTAGAAGTGCATACCTCAGGTCAGTTTTCACAGTGGTAGTGGCAGTGGGGGTATGCTGTGGAAGCCAGAGGAAAAATCCTTACCATAACTTGATGTGTAAATTTCTCTTACTTTAATAAGTACATTTACTGTCCTGTGTTTGGCTGGCTTATAGATGCCACTAAAAAATTTGTGATAATTTTAAAGTTCTTCAGATTTGTCTATGATAGCTTCTTCCATTGAGTCTACCTAAAAATTCTAGCAATGTGAGTCGAACTTTACTAGGAGTTGTTTATGGCTTCCGTGGTCAGGCATAGAAATTTCAGATATTTATGTTTGTGGAAGATTGCTATGTAGACAGTTCTGTAAACAAAACTGTGAAAGATTCAGGCGAAAGTATTTTAATCCCTCTGTATTTTGAAAGGTGCAAGTCTGTGCAGTGTGCAGGCTAAAGCAGTATTAAAACTAACGAGGCAGTGGTTTCTGTAAATGTTTGCTGCCTTTGTCCTGAGCTGCTGCGAAGTCATGTGTACCTACTAGGGGTGAGAGCTGGGGGGAAGCAAACTGTCTTCTAGGGAAGAATGATAAACTGTTCCCGTAGTATCCCACATGGCTTATAGCTGGACTCGTTGCAGAGGAGTTAACACGAGACAGTATGTAATGAAAAGGCAAAAAGTCAAAGCAAGGGTAATTGCCGTTCATAGGTGGAGAAGATCCATAATAAAGGGACAGAATTGTGAAAAGCTTCACAAAAAATATGGCATAGGGATAGAGTAGAATTTCAGTGGAGGCAGACTAGGGGCAGACACGTTGAGAATGCACTGCTAGGCACTGGGAAGACAGGCGTGAACAAGCCACGCTGCTGGGAGGACTGATGTTGGGTAGGTTACTAAGACACTACAGTGATGGAATAATTTTACAAAGAGACAGCAACCTGATGAAGCAGGAGAGGAAGCTGTGTAGGCCAGCCATGAGGAGGAAGGAAGTGGCGTTCCAACTGGAGAGGAATGAGTAGGTGTTGGCTATGCAAAGACGTGTGTGAGTGAAGGTCTGCAGGGAAGAGAGGTGGAGGCATTGGGTGCCCAAAAGGAGGTGGGGAAGTGGAAGGTGTGAAACGGTGGCGGGGAGTGGGTAGAACCTGAGGTTCTGGATGCATTCAGTACTGATGCAGTGCTATGTAATGCATGATTGTAGAGGACAACGACCGCTACAGATCTGAGGATTTTTCCTTTGAGCTTTCGTGAACTCAGTCAGAGCTACTTCCCCAGAGGAAATGAGACAGGACGATCTTGTGGGACACAACAAGGTTTAATTTAATGTTGGAGTTGGGAGCAACTTAGTAACGTGCTAAAATTTTGTCTTGAAAATAGGTGTTTACATTAGTTTTATTTGAGGGATAAGTGGAGATGGCATTTTCAGTAAAACTCAGAATACAGGGTACCCGTTTTGTGACATTTCAGTACCCAGTTGGTAAAAATGCGTTAAAGATGAGGGAAGTTACCTATATAAATGCCACAGAAGCCAGAGGATTTTGTGAAAGTTCCAGAAGGAGAACACATCTAAAATACAACTTTTGATTACTGTTTGTCATACTTACGTTTTCTGGAGAACAAGGCTGTCAGGGTTTGAAGGCCAGCTCTGCTACTTACAACTTGGACTGAGTGATCTTGAGCAAGCTAACTTTCTCAGCTTCCTTTTCTGTGAAATGGGGATAACAATTATACCTGTGTTGTGGGGCTGATAAATGAGTTAATATTTGTCTGCAAAGAACTTAGTACGGTGTCTTCAATGTTGGGAGAAGTTTGTGACTCTTTCTTAAATACAAGAAAATGGAATTTGAAGATGGAAATTGGTCAGTATTTTAGAATTAGGTTCCTTTAAAAGGACATCGAATCTGTTTTCTAAGGAAACTATTTATTGATAGTCTTGTACTTTGAACCACTCACCAGGGTGTGTTTAGTAAGCATTCAGTGTCCTGGCTGACTCTTTATTCCTGAATTGTGAAGCTAGTAAGAGGGAGAGGTTGATTATTTAACTTGATGTAGCTAATCAAGACTTTCTTGTTTGATTAGACGTTGCAAATGGTTTGTCATTACTAATGCGAGAGGGTCCTTAGGCAAGAGCAGGAAGTTGATGTTGCGTCACTTTCAGAGTTATGACATAGAGTATTTTCTTTGTTTTTTAAGTACTACAGGAAGTTACTACTTGGCTGCAGTGGATAGGTTATCATTCAAGTAGTCTTAGTAAATCTTATATAAAAATTATTTTTGCAGGAATATTTATGAATTATTGTAATTATAGCTTACCACTGTCTTTTGGTTATCCTAGTTCAGATTTCTTACCCTCTTTACATATCAGTGAAATGCTGTCCTCTTTCTCTTTCCCTTCTTGATTCAAGGCCTATTTTATTGTCATCCTCCCACAAAGGCTGTGATGTGGGGATCAGGCAAGATAGGCCAGCCTTTAACCTCCCACATCTTTTTGACACATAAAGCCCTAGCTGTAGACTGTGTTTATTGCCTGTTTTGACTTGTCTGTAGGTTATCCATCAATTCAGGGGGAATTGTTACTACCCTGTAGTAACTGTAATCCCTTGTAAATATTACCCATTCAGCTCTTTTTTTTACTGATTGAAATGATGAAAAATTTTCTAGTTGTGTTTTTTTTTGGGGGGGGGGCTTTGTGTTTTTGTTTTGTATTGTTGGTTTTTAGGGACAGGCTCTTGCTGTGTAGTCCACGCTGTCCTCGAACTTGTTGCAGTTCTACATTAGCCTCCGAAGTGCTGGAATTATAGTAATGTGCCACCCTGCCTGGCTTCCAGTTAGTTCTTAATTGTAAAAATCTAAGTGAGCCACCATACCTCGTTATTACCTGTTTTGCCCCATTCACTCATACTAGTTTCCTCAGTTTCCGTTGTCTGAAGTGCTCATGTCTCAGGTCATCACATATTTGGATTTGTACTGTATTCTGGGCTGAATGTAAAAGTCACCTCTCAAATGCTGCTATTGTTGTTCATTTCCCCTTGCTCTCATGCTGCTTTAATTTTTCACTATGTTTATCTTTAGTTTATGTCTTCCTAGCTAGAAAATAAGTTCTATGAAATAGGGATTATTTTGTTTATTACTGTATCTCCAGGGCCTGAGATAGTACTTGAATATATAGAAGCTTAATAAGTCCTTGTTGAGTGAAAGAATTTGCCATATCCCTGTGCTTTCAATTTAAGTGGTGTCAAGTAATAGAGACATTGAGCTTACATAGAATGAACAGAATCTTTTATTCCGTAAGAATTAATAAAGGATTTTGAGTTTCATTTTGATTGAATGCATTTCAACCAACATTCCCACATCTTCTAAGGAGTAGAAGGCATACTAGGCAATATGATGGGAAAAATGCACCACATACATGGTAGTGTTCAGGAACTGCATACAGAAAACACACTTAGTGAAACAATACTGCATTATAAATGCTGTGACTTAGATATAAAGAAATTTTTCTGCCTCAAAGAAAGGGCTCTTAATTTGTTTGCGAAAATGAAGTGTGCTTGATTAAAAAAGGTTTGAAGCTAAGTGGCTAGTAATAATTCCCAAAAGTCACATCAGTTCTTCTTTTCTCCAGGTGCTTGCTTTTGATTTCCACCTCTCTCTCTCTCTCTCTCTCTCTCTCTCTCTCTCTCTCTCTCTGTGTGTGTGTGTGTGTGTGTGTGTGTGTGTGTTTGACACAGGGTCTTGCTGTGCAGTTCAGGCTGGCCTTGAGCTCACTTTGTAGCCCAAGCTGGTCTCAAACTTGCAATGATCCTTTGCCTCAACCTCCCAAGGGCTGGGATTACATTTGTGCGCCACCAGGACCTTGCCCATTTTATTCTAGCAGACATCGCCACGTGCCTTTCTCACACATGCAAGCCTCGATAGATTGACTGCTAAAGTGCCCTGTTGACTAACAGTGAGTAGATACAGTTGTGTATAAAGTGAGGACCATTGTTTTAGATCATTTTGCATAAGTAAAATTTAATTCATGTATATACTTCATTTCAGAGAAGTTATGATACAACAAAATCAAAATATAAATTGAACCTAAAGACATTTATATTTATTTGTTTTAGACTTACTAACCTTACTCCATTCTATCTCTAGCTTATATAGATTGCTTGAACTAGACTTTCAAAAGCCTGTGTAACTTTTTTTTTTTTAATTTTTTTTTTTTATTTTAAAGAGTAAAAGAAGGATAAAATAGTCGTGGGGGTGCTTACCAAATTACAGACAAAGTAGTAGGAAATTATCAATCATTATCGTGTTTTACATATTGTTATCTACAAGATAGTTTCTCAGGAAGACAAATATACAAATAATAGTGAGTTATAGACAGAAGAGATAGGAGATTATCAATAGTTATTGTACTATACTTTGATATCTTCAAAGTGGCTTCTAAAGAAAATAAATAGAGCTATACATGAGTGACCAATTGAATAATCATTAACTATTCTCAATGGTTACTCTAGGAAACACATAATAATAAACATACATACATTTACGAAATAGCATAGGAACAATACAAACATTACAGAGTTATGGACAGATTAGTAAGAAAATATCAATGGCTGCTATAAGACATGGTAGTAGCTTCAAAGTAGTTTCTCAGGAAGACAGAGATACCCAAGAAAGATCTAACAAGTAGTTATAGCCTAAGGGCTGTCAAAAATAGCATATTACTTCCTCTCCAGTGACTTCTTTCACTGAGGTGTGACGGCTGGAAGGAAGGCCAGGATTGAAAAGAATAGCACCTGTGTCTAGCAACAGGCTGTTTTTTTGTTCCTCCATAGTCATGATTACCCAGGGCTCCTCCATGGAGATGACAGTCTGGCCAGAGGGAGAAGGCAGACTATGCCCCGGGCCCCCTCATTCCTGTTGGACTAACTGGTAGGATGGGTCTGAGTTCTGGGGCCTCCGCTTCAGAGGGCAGACCTATCTCCAGTGGTCACCTTCCGATTCAGGGCATGGCCCAGGGGGCCTCTTAGGGCAGTTCCTCTTGAGGTGGCCTGGCTTTTAATATCAGTAGCAGATGAATGCAGTTGTCGAGTTGTTCTTGGGGCCCTGAGAATCAGACTTAGGGTCTGTTTCTCTTAGTGCTGCAGCAAAAGCAGCTGCTTTTTTCTCAGTCTCTTTGTTTTCTCTCCTTGGCCACCTCCTTGTCATGGCTATAGAATACTGAGGAGGAGCCATCTGGGGCAAAAGCCATTTTTTTGTAGCTTTTTCTCTCCAGCCTCCCATCGCATTGGGACCCCACAACCAGTTAGCCTGTGTAACTTGATTTAGAAAACATATCACTTTCTTTTTCATGGTTATTTAACAGACTCAGTTAATGGGATGAGTTGGAATGAGCTATCAGAATTAAGTCACTGAATCTCAGGGTCACTTGACAAGGAGGGTTTTTTTGGGGGTGAATAAAGCATAAATTTGTATTTTATTTAATTGACATTTAAGTTTGAAGTTTTTTGTTTCTGTTCAGTTTTCTCTGTTTTGATTTGACTAAGGATTCCTTTGTGGTACAACGCTATTTAAATCAGTAGTAATCTACTTCTTGTCTTTGATGAGCAGTTCCCTTCAATGTAAAGAAACCATCCCATTTTGGGCTTATCTTTTTCCATTTAACATTCTGTTTATATCCAGAAAGTGTTAAAGACATAAATGAATATATACAGTGTCCTTTTCTGTATAGCATATATTTTTGGCATAATTTGTGTGTTTACAAAGTTACTACTGTGATTGTTTGGTATGTATTTGATATGTACATTATATCATTCTTTAGTTGGAGATATGGTGACAAAATATTCAGCATTCCCTAGGCTGTTGATTTGTGCTGGGCTTGTCTTATGTGTTCATTTCCAAAACTTGTACATTTAGAAGTTTGTTTCTAATTGTTGACCATAATATACAAGAAATAGTATTTGTAAAAGGGCTTCTGAATATAATGTTTAAGTTAACCATTTTTAGTGAAAATAATACTTAATAATTAAAATGGGTGTAAAAGGGTTAAAGGTATAATTCCATCTTGCTAATTTAATCTATAGAAATACTGACAAATTTAGGGGATGTATTTATATCTTTTTGAAGTAGCGTATTGTATGAGTTAAAGTAAAAGCAGAAGCTTGATGTGAGAGTACCGGGTTTACATTCTAGCTTGAAATTTGCTGTTTACCTTGGGCAGGTTACTAAACCTGTGTGAATCACACTGTGTTTATTTGTGTAATAGGGACAGGAACAGTGAGTAGCAGATGGAGCCACTGTGAATTTTGATACGACAATGGAGATAGTGGTGGAGATGCCGGTGTTAGCACTGCCCCGTGGGCTGTGTGTGGTACTGTTACTTACAACTCCCTAAATAAATATATGTATAAAAGGAACATTGTGAAAAGGTGGTGGGGAAAATTGGGTGTCTGAAGACTGTATGAAATGAGACCAGCTGGTAAAAGCCATTTTCTTCTTTTTTTTTTTTTTTTTTTTTTTTTTGGTTTTTCTCCGGTACCGGGAACCGAACTCACGACCGCCATTTTCTTCTTGATGGTGGAGATCATTGGAAATTTATGTAAGGTAGTGAGTGACATATAAAAGTTGGGCGGAAAGCATTTTAGGGCTGGGGACATGACTCAAACGTACAGCATTTGCCTAGGAGGTACCAGGCACTGGGTTTGCTCTCTAGCAGTGCAGGGTGGAGGTGGGGGAATGGTATTTTAAGAGGAAAAACCCTAGTGGCTTTTAAATCAAAGATACTGCAGTGAGAAGAGGTGAGAAGTCAGTCACCAAGGAAGGAACTCCGGAGGTTAGGTAAAAGAGTTGGTAAATATTGATGGCTAAATTCTTAGAGATGGATGGGTTGAGTGGGGTGCATCAGAATATAAGTAAGTGGAACCTTCAGGATGAATGAGTGGGGGAGATCTGATTTATATCCAAGGTACATCTTGTGGTTCTTACTAGTACATGGCTGAGGTGTGGAGTGAGGCAGTGTTAAAGTGGTCCAGAATCAGGGCCACCCTTTAGTGGTAGAGTGCTTGCCCAGCGTGGTCAAGACTCCGGGTCTGAGCAGCAGCACTGCAAAGCAAAGCCTGTACACTCACGCAGGTTTGAAGATCCTGTGGGACTGTGGGTCTCCCTAGGGAGCCCAGTAACTGTTGTTGACTATACCATGTATAGCATGGTATCTTAGGGTCTTAGAATTGTTTTTTTCTGGTACCAGGAATCGAACTCATGACCTTGCGCTTGCCAGGCAGGCACTGTGCCGCTGAGCTATAAATCTCCAGCCCCCAGAGTCTTAGCATTTTTAAAGTTTGGGTTTTTTTGGATGCATTTTACAATTTTGCCATTTTTACAATTAAGGGTACTGTAATAGCAAATCATTAGTTTTGAGGTTCTGCTTCATTGTGGGCGTGTTTAAATACTTTAATAATTTATTCTGTACTTTTTTTTCTAATAGTATTACCTCCCCAAACCAATTTTCTGGCTTCTATAACCTTACGAAAGTAGAAAAATCTTAAAGCTAACTATATTCTTTAGTTATATCTCACAGATGTTCTTTCTTCAGTCTGTAGCTTTGAAATGGTTTGCCTTCCCCTTTGTTTTTAAGAAATTCGCCTTCCAGCAGCCTTAGCACTTACTTGCCCTCTTTGAAACTAACAAACTTAAAATTTCCAGCTAAAATCCTTTCTTCCTGTTATTTCTGATCTGCTTTAAAGTAAGCTTATTTTTAAAGTACTTTTCTGTATTACAGTTTTATGTGTGTAAGTGTAATCCAGTCACATTAAAATGTTAATGATACTTCAGTTGTTCTGAAACACTTGCATGTATTTCTTTCTGAAGAATCTTGAAGTCGCTAAATGAGGTATGGTCACAAAACTGATTGAATTGGGGATAAGTCCCTGAGCTGTGGCACCACTTTGTCTTATATTAACAGTAATAATTATTTGGGTCATTACCTGCAAAAGGTTTTTTTTTTTTTAATGTGACTTTGCCCCCCATTGTGTCTTTGGGTATGCTGTTTTTTACTATTTAGCAGTTTCTTTTTAGGGGAGAAGAGCCAGGTATATGGATTTACCTTCTCTGAACACAGACTTAAATCTGTTTTAATGAATTGTTTTATATCAAGATGTATTTTTAAATTAGTGCCGCCTCCTACTTTTTTTAAGTATACCAAATCAAAACCAACCATGTTTTTTTTTTTTTTCCTTTTTTTTCTGTTTTTGTAGGTCCTCTTCCTGATGGATGGGAACAAGCCATGACTCAGGATGGAGAAATTTACTATATAAACCATAAGAACAAGACCACTTCTTGGCTAGACCCAAGACTTGACCCTCGTTTTGGTAAAGGTTCATCTCAAAACCTTTATTGACATTTTTTAAATACTATTTTTTGTGTTTGAGTTTAGAAAACATTTAAATAAAATTGTATTAACTCATAGTACTAAAATATAACTGCCTACCCAGTGTTTCCCAGTACTGTTTTTTTATCTTTCATTTTCACCTTGAGAAATTCAGGTTTAAATCTGCTTTTTAGCCTGTGTCGGGCAAGGGGAGTGTCATAGTAGCTGACTAACCAGAATCACTGACATTTCGGAGGAGGAGCACAGCAACCTTTTGAAAATGATCTTTATAACTGTAGTAACAATCAGGCTGTCATACAGCATTTAAAATGTAGAACATCAGCTTTTGCAAGGGACCTGGTGTCTGCTTGCGCTTAACTTCTGAGAATGCCGAGCACCGTCAAGTGCCTGGGGGAGCTAGGATTTCCCGTTCTAGATGGGGGGGGGGGTCACCCTAGGAATGGTCTGATGAAAGCATTTTCCCTCCTCTCTGTTGGCTTTTTTTTGTGTTTTTTTTTTTTTGGTAAAGGAAGGGTTCTTTACTTTTTATGTAGGAAACAAAAAGTAAACCATATTTCCTTCTAAGTTACATAAGAAAATCACCATTTTCACAGAACTCTTCCCTCCTAAATGTGTACATTTTGATGAGTGTACAAGTTATTTCAGTGCCTTTCTATCCATATTTTCTTACTATTTCAGTTGCTTCAGTCGGGTTTCTGAGATATTTTTCCAAAGCCATGGAAAATGAATTTAAAAAGAAGCAGATAATTGTGGTTTTGAAGCTCTCATCTTGGACTAGACGCAACTAAATGAAAACAGTGTGTAGATCACTGAGTGGGTCGGACTGAGGGATGCGGAGCCTTTGAAGCTTCACAGGGGCTGACCTGACAACAACCGCGGGGCCCTCCGGGGAAAGAGGAGCTAGCTCTGTGAACGCCGGGAAAACACAGTCCTGGGTGGGGGAGAAAAGGAGAGCTATCTGGAGCTAGTTGGATAAAATAACTTCCCCGCCAGGAGCGTTATGAACACTTCTCCTATGTCTTAGGTATACCTTAAAAACAAAACAAAAACCAGAACGGCCCCAAACAGTTACCTCAAAATTCCTGACTGGTCATTTTTATGGACTTACTGAACCCGATATTATTCAAAGTAAAGTCAAAGGTGGGGTCAGGGCAGAGACCGTCATTTTGACAGATACCCGGTTTGGCTTAAATGCCAGCCTTTTGAGCTTCAAGATTTGTTTGGATGTTTAAAAAGTAATGTGTCATGTTAATAATTTGCAACTTTAGATTCTGTTTAGTACTTGAACAAGCCTCTGTGGTTGAAGCAAGAAGCAAAGTACTAGCAAACTTAATAAATGTTGCCATTTTTGTGGGCTAGGACGATAACAATCATGTCTCCTTAAATCATATTTAATGAAATAAATTTTACTTATCCATGTTTTGGAAATTTTAGAGATCCCCCGCCCCAACAAGGTTCTAAAAGATAGTGAGTAGCTGTTAACGGCACAGGGTAAGAATGAAAGCAAAGCTTTTTAAAAATACATTTTTAAAAAAAGATATTTTCAGTGCAAGTGAAATAGCATCGCTGTAATCTTATATAGGTCTGTTGGTTACACTCATAGCTTGGTCTTTTGTTTTGAGGTGTAAGTTTTTTTTTTTTTTTTTTTAAATTTCTGCCCCCCTCCAGCACACATACACACAAAGCACACAATTAAGATATGCCCAGGAAAGTTTCATGAAGTTCTCTCACTGCATTCGGTTTCCCTTTCTGGGCCCACTGTGTATGTGTATTCCAGACCAGCTTGACAGCACGCCAGAGCTTTTTATTTTGTGGCCCAACTTTTAATCTGTTCCAGACCTTTTCAGTCAGAGAGCTCAAGTGTAACTGAAGGGGAGGAGGGAGAAAAAATGTGTGGGTTTGTCTGATCTAGAGTGACAGCAAATAGAGACAAGCTGTTAGCTGCTGGATTTGAAGTTTCCCTTGAAATATGAAGTTCTATATAGTGAATTATATTTATCTCTGCCAAAGAAATATAAACTGTCGCCTTATTTCTGACCCTTTGAGCCATGGAAACACAAATAAATGGTGAGGATTACAGTTTTCATAGATTTGAGTTTGCTGTCTCACGTTCTCTAAATGTACTAAAGTCTTGGCAGTTCTTGGCTAAGTCAGCATGTATATTTTGGCCTCTTAGAACGGAAGATACACATCTCTGTAGAAGAGTAATTTTCTTATCTCCTTGAAATGTCAATTCCTTCTATATTTGTATTTTCTAATCAGATTTTTAAATTTGAATATTAAAATAATTTACCAGTCCTTTCATATTCCTCATGAAATTAATAAGTTCCCTATATAGTATAAGAAACTAAACACGAGTTTGTTGGGGCTTGGTTCTTTTTTGTCCGATTTTCTTGTTCTTTTAACACTGAAAAACTATGTTGTTTAGAGACTTCATTAGCAGTTTGTAGAAAATGGTATCAGATGGCAGTGTAGATGCATTAATATTTGCTGAGCTTTTCTGAAGAGTTTTATATTGTTTTTTTAAAATTGTTTTTTTAAGGGGTCATATTAAGAATCTGTTTATTTAAGCATATGGATCCTTGAATATTATGTGGACCTGTAAATTATTTCATGTAAACATAAAAGAGACTTATTTTTGTTTCTGGAGATTTTGTACCAGGGTCTCAAGTGTAAATATTAACTTTATATTGTAAAATTACTGTTTTCTGTAGTATAGTTATATGAAATATTTAACTCTTAATGCTCTAATGAAAACAAAGGAAAATTACAGTTCTTTTTCTTCAAAATTAAAAACTCTTGGAGGCGGGTGTGATGACACACACCTGTAATTCCAATACTCAAGAGGCTGAGAAAGGATGATCACCTGGAGTTTGAGGCCAGCCTGGGTTTTAATGTAAAGAAAACATAGAAACCACAGATTTGGGGTGGCCGGGGAATATACCTGTGATTTTTTTAAAAGAAGTAGCAAACAATTCTGGTATGTTAAAGAGAGAATAGCCTTTAATTCCTAACTATAATTTTGTGTATAGAAGTGTCAAAAGCAATTAAAACTCAGATGTTGATTAATACCTATTGAGCAGTTTAACTATTGAGACATTTGTTAACTTTTTCCTTCTGAAAGACCTAGTATTTCTGGTAGCTGTTATAAGTAACATTTTTCTTTTGATGAAAATGTACCTAGTGAAGGGTAAGCATGTAGCTCAGCTGTAGAGCTGCTGCCTGGCAAGCCTGGGACCCTGGACTCAGTCCTCAGTACCAAAAAAGGAAAAAAGAAAATGCACCTAATAACCAGGTAAAGACTTAGGTACCAGTGGATCAGTAATAAGAAAAAACACCCAAGACTTTAGAAACTAAATCTGTTCTTTCACAGACCAACTCATTAACTTCCTTACTGCTGTCTTGGGTCCATAATTTAGTTATTTGAATTTTATCCAGATGCAAATCTCTTGACCTCTATGCATTAAAAGCAGTATTGTTTGTTTACATACAACAGAAGCTTCCTGCCCCTGGGCACAGCGACACACACCTGTAAACCCAGCTATTGCACTTGAGAACCTGAGGCAGAACAATCACAGGTCCTAGGCCAGCTTAGGCAATTCTGGGAGAACTTGTCTCAAAATTTGAAGAGGGCCTGGAGATGTAGCTCAGTGGTAAGAGTGCTTGCCTAATTGGCATGAGGCCCTGGGTTGAATTTCCAGTTAAGAACCACCACCGCCCCCACAGTCTGTCAATAATTGGTTGTGGTGTAGTCCATATTAACTATTGAGAATAGAGAGAAAATGATGTTTCACTATGTTTTAGGTAAGAAGAACTGTTACTAACTAAAACTTACTGAGTTTTAAACCCCACAAAGTTTGTGTTGAAAAGAAATTTATGACTCATCTGACCTGCGTTTCTCATTGAAAGGGTGCTGGCATTGTGGGTGTTACAGGACGTTCGCTAATTGCCTGGCTCATAAATGCCGTAGAGCCATGCAGTCACTATGCTGCTCTAACCATCACCACCTTAAAAATAGTGATGCTGGGAGAGGTGAGAATATTACCCCAGACCTGAGTTCCTCTGAGATCTAGGGAAGCCGTAACCTGTCCAAGGTTATATAGTTTAATGACAGAACCAAAAGCAGGATTTCTTTGACACCTAGAATTTATAAGACCTTTAGATTGCATGTAGTTATCTTTTAGAAACATGCCTACCATACCAGTACTGATGCATGGAAATTTCACAGGGAGAAAGCTTTAACACCTCTATCCTATATTGTGACTTTGCTTGAGGGAATTACCCAATGATAATAAGTTTCTAATTACAGGAGAGAGTTACAAGATCTCTGATTGGAACAGATTTTGAAACTCTATTTGAATTATCTATACAGTTCATTCCTCATCACTATCACCTTCTTAAGAGGTCTGACCTTTCTCTTGATTGGCATCCTGCTTTACAGGGCCATCTATTCTAGTCAAGAAAGTTCAGCCGGGTGTGGTGGTGTATGCTTGGGAGGCTGAGGCAGGAAGGTCACTGGGAGTTTGAGGCCAGTCTGGGCTACAAAGTCAGTTCAAGGCCAGCCTGAACTGCATAGAGAAATGCTGTCTCAAAAAGACAAACAAACAAACTAATGAGCAGAAAGTTTGTGTCCCTTTATTGCCCCCAAATTTACTTTCCTTCACATTTGTGAGTATAGCACTCATCCTTTCAATATTCTCTTCTAATTGCGGTTTCCCAGTTCTCCCTGTGTTGAATGTGAGGGTTCTCTGTTCTTCTGGGCATTCACTCAGCTCTTCTGGTTGCCTCTCATGTTACTCTAGTGCCTCTTTAAACACGATTGTCTGTGGCTTTTTATATGTGACAAAACTAGTTAAGGCATTCCTCTGACCTGGCATTTTCTGTGTCTCCCCAAAGACCAGTTTTCAAATCTATTGTAAAGGCTCATATTCTGTTTTCTACATGATAGTTTCATAACGTATGGTGTTGAACTAAATTATGGTAGAGAAAAGTTTACTATTCAGTTGGGAAACGGGAGCCAGGTTGTCCTGTTACACAAAGCAACCAGCTGGTTCTGGAAGATAATTTTTCTTGACTTAATTTGATTAGTGTATATATGACTAAATTAGACTAAGTAGTTTTAAGAAAATTTTCAGTTTGTAGCTGAACACAGTTATACTACATTATGTATTCAGTAACTTCAGTTTTTGCTTAAGATTTTTTCTGAGTAGCCTTGTTCATTGAGGTTTCAGAGATAACTGTTGAACTATTTATTGTACTATTTAAGTTTAGCTTTGGTCTTGTGGCCACCGTTGGGAATGACTTTAGAAGAGGAGACAAATCTCAGTCTTTAAAGATAAGCCCCGTCACATGATGAAAATGGCCAGATCAATGAATCTGGTTAGGCAGGGCGTGTGCTGGATCCAGTAGTTCAGCTGTGTCCACGCTCTCTGGAATCATGAGCAGGGTCAGCTTTGCTGCTTAGAGATGGGCCTTTTTTATGTGCTTTCAGTTTTAAAATTTAGAACTCTCCAAAATTTGTTGTGATAGCACACAATTTCCTTATGTCAGATTTTTTTAAGTAAAGCCTGATTTAAAATGTACTGTTACAGATTCTAAGTTGCCTTCAATGCAGTTTTTAACTTCAAAAAAATTGCTTACATGTGTATTTTGTTATATATGTTTTGAGTGTCAAAATTAAGTCAGTGCATGAGCTTTGTATGGATTTTTTATTGTTGTTTGTGAGTGTTTTGTTTTCAGCACTGGGAATTGGATCTAGGACCTTCACACTAAGCTATATCCCTAGCATCCCACCCTTTTCCATTTACTTTTTATTTTTTGAGACAGGAAGATGAAGTTGCCTAGGCTGTGTTTAAATTTGTGATCTTCCTACCTCAACCCCTCGGAATGCTGGGATTGCAGCTGTGTACCACCATGCCCAACTTAGTAGAATTGTGCAAAAATAATCAGTTATGGTAAACAGTTTCTCTAGTGTTGAACATGGGCAAGTAGGTACACTGTATATTAATGAAGGCAAATTAATACATAGTTTCTACTGGATGGATAGTTCAGTGATCCAAATAGTTGACAATATGTTGAAGAATGTTCTTTTATATAATAAACTATTCATATAGGATTTTTAAAATTTGAATGTGTAATGCCACCATAGTCACTGATAAATTAATGGCCTGTTTGTGTTATTGAAGCCCATAACGTCAAGTGCACATACATACACATATAATCCTTAGTTTTTGTTTGTTTTGTTTTTTAGAGGCAGGGTCTCTACATAATCCTGGCTGGCATTGAACTCACTTTGTAATCCAAGCTGGCCTGGAACTCCCAGCAATCCTCCTCCCTCAGCCTCCAGAATGCTGGTCTTACAGGCATGCACCACCATGCCCAGCTCCCTTCCTTTTTAAAGGACAATTTTAAGTTCTGCTTATTTTAATTTGATATTACCTACAAGGCTTTTACAAAACATGCTGGAGAAAAGTAGTCATGTGTTGCTTTATATTGTTTGTACAGAGGTTCAGCTAAGAAAAAAAAATCTGAATTCTTAAGGGAAAAGTCAAATCTGTTAAAGTAGAATGATATAAAAGAAAAATGGTTCAGATGTTTTGTTTTGTTTTATATTCATTTTTTTTCTGCTACTTTGGTTGCTGAGGTCCTTTTAGAGCTCATTCTGAACTTGCTTCAATTTAGATTCTCCTGTGTGTTTCTAGTAGCACCATACTAACTTGGGATAGGAACTGCTTCAGAATTTATTTATTCATTCAACAAATGTTCACATGCCAGAGACATGCACACAGCATTAGCGATGTGGAAGAGACACGCACTACGAAGAGGTAAATGAATTATCCTGTGTGTTCCATGCAGTAAGTGATGTAAAGAACGTGTGATGGGAGGAGGCAGGTTTCCGGGTGGTAGTGCCTTTTTGAAGGAGGAACATTGAAAAGGACAGGACAAAACCAACTCTTTAGTTGTGCATGTCTTTGCAGTTATAAATTCCTCCAGTGAAAGAGTGTTTTTAGTAATAAATTATGTGAAATTAGAATTAAAATTGTATTTAATCTAAATGAGTTCATAGTGGCGGGTATGTTTTACAGCGTGGTTCCTCTTTTCTGTAAAGCAGTGTAACATTCCAAACCTGACTGTGGACCTTATTTCACAGTGGGGAGGAATGTGCTTGTGCTCTGGAAGCAGCTGAAAGCTGAGAACACTTTCTGCTTCCGCCGCCTCCCCTCATTTAGCAGCCCTCCCGCCCGGCCTCACAGTGCTCAGTGAGGTGACGAGGAGAAAGTGTCCTGTTGGAATGTTGTAAAGCTCCATCTGCAATTGTATTGTTTGAAAAAGTACCACCATAATGAGTTTTCATACCAACCTTTGATAGAAGGGTTAAGGGAGAAGAAATTAGCTTGACCTTACTATTGATATGCTGTTATTGGTATTTTTGAGCAAAGGTGTGTATACTTTAGTCCAGTGTTGGGAACTTGGGAGTTAGTGCTTGGGAGAGAAGAAAGGGCAGAGTGTGAGGAGATACTACTTTCCCTGGCGAGTGGTCTTTTACCAGGTGCTGGTCCCTAGGAAATGCACATCAGAATCACCAGACATCAACTTTACTCACATTAGGATGGATAGGGGCTGGGGATTAGCTCAGCGGCAAAAGCGCCTGCCTGGCAAGTGCAAGGTCATGAGTTCGGTTCCCGGTACTGGAGAAAAACCAAAAAAAAAAAAAAAGGATGGATAAAAGGTCATAACAAGTATGGACCAGAATGTGGAGAAGTTGGGATCCTCATACATTGCTGGTAGGATTAAAACACGACACAACCATTTTGGGAAACAACATTATAGTTTTAGAGTTAACAATAACGTTCCCGTATGTCAGGCAGTCCCATTCCTAGGTATATGCAGAATTGAAAACATGTCCACACAAAAACCTGAACGTGAATGTTCACAGCAATATTATTCATAATAACCAAAAAGTAAAAATAATTCACATGTCCATAAGTTGATGAAAGGACTAATAAAATGTGGTTTCTACAGAAATGGAATGATAACCTGCAATTTTAAAAAGGGTTCAGCCAGGTGTGGTGACACTACCTACTGCAATCCCAGCACTTGGGAGGCTGAGGCAGGAGACCACTGCAAGTTCAAGGCCAGCCTAGACTATATCCTGAGTTAAAGGCCAGTCTGAAATACATACATACACTGTGTTGTAAAAAACCTGCACTGATTACAACATGAATGAATCTTGAAAATACTAGGTTTAGTGGAAGAAGCCCATCTCAGAGGTTCAGTATTGTTTGAGTCTGTTTATATGACATCTCCAGAATGGGCAAATCCATAGAAACCAAAAGCACGAGTGGTTGCCAGGGCCTGTGGGGAGGGATATTAAGAAGTGAACTCCTAATAAACATGGAATTTGATTTGGAGTGATGAAAATGTTTGAACTTAGTGGTGCTTGTTGCATACTACTAAAAACTACTAAATTGTTCATTGTATGGCTTATGAATCATCTCAGGAAAACTCTCAGATGTGGAGTTGTCATTTAAGCGCATAGCTCAGCTACAGTGCCGGGAAACAGTTGTGCAGCGATAAAGATGTATTCAGTCGTTCGGTTAGGGCTATCTTCCCCTGCTTCTGTGAGACAGATTTTTGCAGTGCATCAAGTAGTAACCACGGAGAAGCGAGCGCTGTAAAGTGCTAATGTGCAGATGAGTTGTGCCAGTTTGTTGCAGACTTTTGCAGATAAATTCCCTAGGTCACTGGTGAACCTGTGGCATGCTTGCCACAGCAGGCTGTTTATATCATTGAAAGCTCTAAAAGGTTCTCCTTCACTGCTCTAGGTGATGTAGTGTGTGTGTGTGTGTTTACTGTTTTAAGACCAACAGATGGACTGTTAGTTTGTATTTTTAGAAAAGCACTGATGTAAGTATTAGATAAAGTAAAGAAGTGCCTACACCCTGAAACCCTGTCCCAGAAGTGAAGCTGGAGGGAGCAGGGAGCGGGAGGAGCAGGAACAAAGTCTTACGGGCACTGAGGGCTCTGCCGGAATGAAACTGCTAACCCGTGTAACGAGTATGCACTAATAAGAAAGATGTGCAACAAAGTGCTTTTGTTTTGAGAGAGTTGTTGCAAAGTTTTAGTAGTTAAAATTTTCTGATTGTAAATTTGTACTTAATAAGCTACTAGAATCTGTTCCAAAGCTTTAAGGTTAACAAATCTGTAATACTTCATAATAGTCCAAGATTTCGTGCTAACAGATTACTTAAATGAAAAATTATCTGCAGTTTGAAAATTGAGAGACTTAGAATGCAGCAGGTGTGGAAACAGGGAGATGACTGCCTTTTCTGTTCGGGAAGGTGGTCTTCTTTTTCAGCAGTTGCTGAGTGGTTGGTCTGCTACCATCAAGCTGTCAGGCCTGATTTCTTCAGAAAAACTTCAAACAGTTACCATGTCATAGTCCATACTGACTGTGAATTTTTAAATGGCATATTATAATTTTTAAAATTCTGACATTTTTATACGTCTTTTCCTCTTTAACGTTTCAGAAATTGTAATAAAACTGGAAGCACTGGTGTTTCAATAGTTGATTGCAGAGCGGGGAGAAGTTGGTAATTGTATTCTTTTCTTTTCTAACTGCCCTGCCCCCTTCCTCTTGGAAACAAAGCCTGTTTTGTTCCTTCCCTGCTTGTGAGGTCTCTGCTGCACCCCATGTGGGTGCACTGCTCTGTGCTTTGTTGAAGTGCTTAAGATACTCAGGGGTGAAGAGCAGCCTGCTTCTGGGGAAGAGTAAGTCCCAGCTTCAGTAGTCAAAGTGTTGTTTGAATTGGTCATTTAAGGGAGCACTTTCTATGGACACCTTGTAGCCCTGCTTGTATCCGTAGGTAACAACATTTAGGTGAATACAACCCGAAGTGCTGTAGTAGTCACCAGACCTGTTGCGTATTTTGGACTTGTTTGTTCAATTTTGTGGACTATTTTAATTTTCTTCTCTCTGTTGATACCCTGTTTTTCTCCTCAGTTCGTTGGTTCTGAGTAGTCAGATTGGTAAAAGATCTGCCAGGAGCAGGGGTGGGGTTTTTAGGTGTGCAGCAGTTGTCTAGCATGTATGTGTCAGGCTCTGGGTCTGACGCTCCAGGGACACACACACACACACACACACACACACACACACACACACACACACACACACACACACCCCATAAAGAAGTTGCCAACCAGTTCAGTTTGCCACCAGTGGTAAAAGTTGTCATTAATCACTGCTGCATGTCATGTCTTAATTCTGGGAAGCTGGTGAGAAGCAGAGGATGTTTATCTCTGTTTTCATGCAGTTTTACTGTCTTAATTTGTTTTCACCAGGTATATGTTACTTTATAAATAACTCATTAAATGTTTAAGCCTACCAGCTGGGCGTGGTGGCGCAGGCCTATAATCCCAGCTGAGGCTGAGGCAGGAGGATCACCTTGAGTTCAAGACCAGCTTGTGCTACATAGTGAGTTCAAGGCCAGACTGAATTGCAGAGTGAGATCCTGTCTCAAAAATTAAAAAATAAATAAATAAAAGCCTACTGTGGAAAGCTTAAAAGCCTTTTCTAATATTTTTTAATATTAAAAAAGTTTAACAACTCTAGAATCTGTTTTTAAATCAGTCACATTTTATAATTTGAGCACTTTTCAACTTAATATTGGGCTGTTTTCTAGCTTTTTAAAGCAATTGCTTGGATTAGAAAACATCTTTTCCTGGTAGCTGTTTGTCCTAGGCTTCAGTTTGTAACATTTTCACTGTACTTGATGAATCTGAGATCAATCCCCCAATCTGTTGTTTACCTAGCATACCATAGTGTGTAAAACTGTGTGAATGTATTGAGTGCTTGCTTGTAGTGCCAGGAGCATACTTCCCGGAAGAGGAAGGGGGAGCTCCCGAGCTCAGTCTGCTGGGCACCTCTCTCCGCTCAGATCTTACAGTAAAGGTAAAATTGCATCATCTTGGCGAATCACAGAAATACTGAAACACTGGCTGGCATGGTAAAGTGGGAGCAGAGGGTAAGGGGGGTAGGAGTGGTATAGTAGTTGGATGATTTAGAAAGAACCCAAGAAGGGAAGAGACTAACATCTATGGAACACCCCAGGTCTGATTAGAATACTTAGTCTCCACAGTAATTCCAGAAGGGGGATGCTAGTAAATTAAGGATTAAGCCAAGTCTGCTGGTACATGCCTATAACCCGGCTACTAAGGAGGCTGAGACAGGAATATCACGGTTCAAGGCCAGCCTGAGCAGTCTTATCAAGGTCCTGTCTCAAAATAAATTGAAAAGGACTGGGATGTAATTCAGCGCTCTCTGTATTCAGTCCCCAGTATGGGAATTAAATGAATTATTGAATTGATACACCCAAATCTAACCCAGTTTTGTTTCACTCTGCAGGCCGTGCTTTTTATATTATGGTGTATCTGCCACTTGTTCGTCTGTGTTGGTGATGATTTTATTGAGCAGTGTTGTTGGTGCTTATCAAATCTTAGTTCTCAAAAACTGTTAGCTCTTTTGACTCTGTCATTCCCCTATAAAATGCTAAGCTGCAAGCTGTTATTCCAAAAGTTTTC
The DNA here is from genome assembly GCF_000276665.1 of Chinchilla lanigera. Classification (NCBI taxonomy): domain Eukaryota; kingdom Metazoa; phylum Chordata; class Mammalia; order Rodentia; family Chinchillidae; genus Chinchilla; species Chinchilla lanigera. The sequence continues at coordinate 5,501,405 of NW_004955412.1, forward strand.
ATTATTTTCTCTAATCAGTAAGTGTGATTCATTTATTTTGCCTAACAAAAGATGAATGAGACAGAACAAGATTGAACCGTACATTGTGTTTGGATATTTCGTCTCTGTTCTTCCAGACAAAATATTAAAACAGGATAGCCATAGCTGACACAACCGGGATCATAGATTTAAAAACAGAATCTTCATAGGTCGGAAAGTAAAACCACACACAGTAGTGAGGGTAGTACTGGAACCTGCCATGCTTGAGGGCCGTTCAGATTTAGCTCCTGAAGATACCGGGAACTGAAAGTGTGAAGAATACGAAGGCGATAAAGAATGGGGCTCTGTGGTAAAAGCCAGACACAGCAGTTGACCCGGCACCAGTCTAGTTAGAAACGCAAGGATCGACTGCATGTCATGTCACAAAGAAGCCACACATTTTCTACCATCAGTACCACACCAGCTATCTAAAGTTGAAGGTTGTGCTGACAGGAATATATACACCGTATAGTAACATATACTTCAAAGCCATGCTCTGGTAAAAGTAGTTAGATTAACAATAGAAAATCCAGAGGTAAAATAACAAAATGTGGAATTGAGTGTGATGCTTATTAGGGCAATATATGTGGGTTGGGGATGTTGGTACCATCGTGTATGTAAAGTTTTATATTTAATAAATCTGAAGATATTGCTAATAAAAATATTGTTAGGACAAAAATACATTTTTATACAAGTCTCTAAATACCCTTTGCCACTAAAAGAAACCAGGACTTCTTCAAAAAGGGACTGACTGATTTGGGGGAAGGAAGATACAAAAGGAACGCGGAACAGCTGTCCATGACTGCAAGCAAGCAAAGTGATCAGCCATCCACTCCCACCATAGCCACGGCGGAAGAACCCAGCTCAAAGGGCTTTCAGTGGCCACATGGCCCTAAGGGTTGTTCAGAATAGTTCTGTTGGATTAAGACATATCGTAAACATTTTAAAAATCTGTGCTACAATTTTTAAAGTAAAACATCTTACTGTCTGCCTTTAAAGGATGCAGTGGAAGCGGCTCACCGCATGGACATTACGAGAGGAATCAAACAGACCTTAATCCTACAAACGAAGTACCAAGTACCCGAGTTCTTAGATGGAAACATGCCTGTGACAGTTAGTGTCTCAATAGCCCCACAGTTTCATACAGTCAGCAGTGGCTGAATCACACAGTGTGATTGATTCACGCTGCAATGCCAGGGTTAAGGGTGGGTGATTACTAAATCGGTCCCCTGGTTGGATTGGCCCCACCCTAATCCCAGTAGACTGGATACAATATAGGGGATAAAAGAGGCTTGTCTTTCCCTCCCTCCTTGATTTGCTACCTTTTGGCAGTGGTGAACTGTTGCCTCTTTGCCATGTACCACCGTGCATTAGTGCCAGCGATATGGACAGAAGCCTCTGCGAACTGACTGTAAGCCAAATAAACCTTTCCCCCTTTAACTTTGGACGTTGAGTATTTTGTCTTAGCAACGAGGAAAGGAAGAATTTGGAAGCAGTGAAGTGGGTCATTGCTGTGATTGTACCTGACCACATGGTTTGGGAACCTTTGGAGCTTGTGTGAACAGTTGGGAAGGGTTCACAGTTACCAGCTGGGACGCCTTAGTCTACTTCATGGGAGGTTCTGGTCAGAGCTCGAGAATGGCCTGAATGCTGACAGGATCCCAGTAAAGACCAAGGTGGAGAGGTCTCTGCTGGGAAGAAATGCACTGGCTGCTGGATTCCAGATGGTGTGTGTTATGCGTTGGCCTTGCAGAATTTTTCTGCATTTGCTTGTGTCCAGAGACTGCCTGAGACTGATATTAAGGGCAGTGGACTAATTAATCTGTCAGAAGGAATTTCAAGGCAGTCTAATGTTGAGGTGGTGGCATGGCTACTGCTGGAGGCTTTTAGCAGGGTTTACATTGAGAACTAAGAGCAAAGAGCCCAGCACAATGATTTTAAATGTTGTGAGTTTGGCCAGAAAGGAAGCTGCAATAAGGCTGTGGGCTGCAAAGATAGAGCGGAGATCTTGACTGCTGAGGAGCAGGAAACTAGAAAAGGTGAGCTGAGGGCGTCACTGGAAGCAGCAGGCCCCACCCTTTGCAGCCTCAAGACTGCAGTGGTGAAAGACTTTTTGGTGTCTTTTTGAGACAGGGTTTCACTATGTGGGATCAGCCTTAAACTCACTTAGGAGCCCAGGCTGGCCTTAAGCTTACAACAATCCTGCCTCAGCCTCCTGAGTGCTGGGATTACAGGTGTGTGCCACCATGCCCAGCAAAACCTTGCTTTGAGAAGACGGCCCCAGCCTAGAGAATTTGTTTCTCAGAATTGGATTCAGAGTGCTCAGTGAGCAAGGCACTCGACCCCTACAGCCAAGAGAGAGGGAAGCTTGGCTCCTGCTTCAGCTATCGGCGGAGTTTGGCATTATCCACATAGCACTGGTTTTAGGTACATACAGAATGGAAGAGTTGTCAGGTCGGGAAGGTTTCCACCCAGATATCAAAATGATGAGGCAGTGTGCCCATGAGGACAGAGTGAAACCAGAGGTACAGTGGAAACCCCAAATGTTTGGAGAAACCAGGAAGATGGATCATCTGAGGAAAACTGAAGGAGGGAGGAGAACCCATCCCCAGAGAGAAGCTATGGGAGCGATAGCTACGGGCAGTGCCTTCGGGGCCGAACCATCCAAACCCTTTGGAGTTCACAACTTGCTGCAGATTGCCTTGGATGCTGCACATGGAACTGCAGGACTTAAAGTTTGCCCTGCTGGGTCTTGAACTTCCTCTGGTCCCATTTTTTGTATCTCTCTATTTGTACCTTTTGGAATGGAAATGTTTATCTTGTGCCATTGAAAGTTGGAAGTATGTAATTTTCTTTTTGTTCAGGGGCTCACAGCTAAGAGTTTTCCTTAAACCTCAGACAAGACCTGGGACTTGGACTTTTCAGCAGTGCTCTAAGCACTTTGGCAATTCTTACAGATGGACTAAATGCCTTTTGCTTAAAGAGTGTGCCTTAGTTTTGGGGAGACAGGGGTGCCGGGGCATGGTCTGTGTCTAGATGTCCCCACAAAGCTTCATGCAGTCAGAAGTGGGACTTTTTCAGAGGTCTGAATCTAGCGTGTGATTAATTCTTGGTGCAATGCTAGGATTAAGTGTGGGTGATTATAAATCATCTCCTGATTGTTTTGGCACCACCCTAATCCAGGTGGGTTGGATATAGTATAAGGGACAGAAAAGGCTTGTCTTTCCATGCCTTGTTTTGCTACCTTCTGGGAGCCATGAACTTCCCTTGCTGCCATGTGCCACCCTGCCTTGGAGCCAACTGATTGTAGACTGAAGCCTCCATGAACTGTAAGCCAAATAAACCTTTCCCCCTTTAACTTTGAGTGTCACGTATTTGTCTCAGCAACAAGAAAATAAGACAGTTTCTATCAAAATAAACCTGTGCCAATGATAGAATGACACTATTTTGGAGCCTCTAATAAACAGTGGATGTGGAGGGGGGTCAAGAGCTGCTAAAAAAACACTGGGTAAAGGGAATTTAAAACGGATATAATAGATTTACTGCATTTGTACACATTGATCCATCCTTGATTCTTCAGAAGAAGGACTAGATATCTTGTGCATCATGGTTGGTTGGTTTTTGGTCTTTTTGAGGCAGGGTCTTGCTGTGCAGTTCAGGCTGGACTTGAGCTCACTTTGTAGCCCAGGCTGGCCTCAAATTTGCAATGATCCTCCTGCCTCAGCCTTCCAAGTGTTAGGAGTACAGGTGTTTGCCACTATGCCCGGTTGTATCATCTTACCAGTACTGTCATTATAGTATTCTTGCCAGAAAATTGGGTCAGCTGTCTACACTTCGCTTGTTAACAGTACATTGAGGTACAGACAGACAGGTTAACTGTATTATGAGGATGTAGTCAGCAAAAGTTACACTATAAAAATTGTGTAGGAACAAATAAGTGGCAAAGGGAAAACGGAAAGGAGAATCTGTATATCAAACAGGTTCTCAGACATTTGAGAAACATCACATTACCAGAGCTCATATAAAACACGTTCGACCAGGTATGCATGTTGGTGGCAGCACAACTCAAAAGCTGTATCTTGGAAGAGGTCTACATGTCCATCAACAGAAGAATGGATAAAGAAGATGTGGTGTTTATACATACTCAATAAAGAAGGGTAAATTTGGGTGATTTGCAAGAAAATCACCGTAATGGTATATGAAGTAAGTCAACATATAAGCTGAAATGTCATGGTTTCTTTCATATGAGAAACCCCAAATATAAGTAAATTAGCAAAAGAAAAGATATATAATAGGAAAGGGTGAGGTGGATCTTTTGCAAAGAGGATCGGGACCAAGAAAGGGAGGTGAGGGAATGGATGATGAGGAACTAAGCACGTGCGCCACCTTCCTGTGATGGGTGTAGTCATGGTGTGCTGCACACGTACTACAGAAAACATTAGACCCGGTGTGGTGCACGTTTGTCCCCAGCACTCCGAGGCTGAGGTGGGAGGATCACTAGTTTGAGCCAAATCTGAGCAATTTAGGGACTTGTCAGACTACGTCTCAAAACTGAATAAAGAAATCAGAAAGGTTAGGATGTAGCTCAATGTGAAAGCCTTGGGTTCAGTCTTCAGTACCCACCCCCCAGCCCCGTCCTCTGATTACTAGGTTTCACCCTCCGCCTCTCACTCGGTACCTTTGGGTTAGGGCCCATGATTTTGCATTTCTAAAGAGTTGCCACATGTTGCTGACTTTCACGATTTTCTGTTGGTATGCATGTGCAGTACGTGATGATTGTATTCCTCATGGGGACTCGGTATGTGTCCATAACATCTTCGTGCTTCTCATCCTGTTCCTTCCGCCTCCCCCACTCCTTCTCCTTAGCCCCTTCCCTTTTGCAAAAGATCTGTCTCCCTATTTCCTATTATCTTTTATTTTGTTCTTCGTATTTTGGGTTTTTCGTGTAAGAGGACCATGCAGTATTTAGGCTTGTGTGACTGATTTATTTCACCTAAGACTGTGGTCTCAAGGTGCATCCATTTCCTACAAATGACTTAAATTTGGTCCTTCTTATTGGTGAAGTAATACTGCATTGTGTATAAGTGCCATGTTTTCTTTATTCATTCTCCTGTTGAAAGACACATAGGCAACTTCTAGGGTTTACGTATTATGAGTTGTACTGCTGTAAACATGAGCATGTGTGTCACTGTAGTATGATCTCTTTAACTGTGGAAGATACCTAGAAGCACACTACGTGAGTCAAAAGGAATTTGTTTTTAGCTTTCTCAGGAATCTCCATACTGGTTTTTCATAGTGGTTGAACTAGCTTTACATTCCTACCAACCATGTAGAGGGGTTCCTTTCTCCCCCACAGCCTTGTCAGATTTCGCTATTTGATTGCTTCATAATGCCATTCTTGGGTTCCTTTAATTTCTGTTTCTGTAATGAACAAAGATGTTGAACATTTTTTCATGTATGTATTCGCCATTTATACAAGAATATCTGTTCATTTCAGGTGCCTGTTTTTTGAATGGGTCTTTTATTTTGATGGTGTAATTTCTGAGACTTAGATCTTGAATCAAATACATTTTAGGGACCTTGTTTGGATTTTGTCAAAATAAAAATAATCCCATTAATAACAACTGTAAACACATGGTAGACATTTTGTGAATTAAGGAATTGGCAAATATTGACAGTGTGATCAAGGTACTGTAATTGCTTTTTAGAGCTACATACTGAGATTATGGGCAAAAGGCCATAATATTACCTGGAAGTAACTGGAGGAAAATGTGAATGAGGATGAAAGTAAAACAAGATTGACACTGTTGAATGTCTATTTTGGAATAGGACACTCATGAATTACAATATTTCAAAATATGCTGTACATGGTAAAGCAGGATTTGAAGGTAAATTTATTAACTTAATCTTCCCTGACGGGGTTTACGCTAAGACAGTTAACTCAAAAGTGAAAAAAAAAATTTTTTAAAGGAAAAAAAACAAATGTGGGGGTACTTGGTAATTCTGTTGTCTTAATGAGTAGATTGGATTGAATTCAACTAAGCTTTTCTGAGAGATTGGTTTGTAATTTTCTTTTTTTTTTCCCCGGTACCGGGAATCAAACTCACTACCTCGTGCTTGCCAGGCAGGCGCTGTGCCACTGAGCTAAATCCCTAGCCCTGGTTTGTAATTTTTTTAATGGTTTTGTCTCAGTGTTCTGCTGACCTCATAGGAGAGTTGGGTGTATGTAATCTGTTTACTTATTTGGTTTGGTTTGTTACATTTTTTGTTTTGTGTTTTATCCAGGGTCTCACTGTGTATTTCAAGGTGGCCTTGAACTCACTGTGTAGCCCATGCTGGCCTCAAAGTAATGGCGACCCTCCTGCCTCAGCCTCCGAGTGCTGGGCTACAGGTGTGCGCCACCATGCCCTGCTGAGCTGGGCAATCTGAAGAGAACTAGGATTCCTGTTCCTATTAGCATGAAGCTCATGTGTTCCAGGTTTTGAAGTTTCAGCTTGTCCAGGATCCACTGAGGGAGGAGGAACTGTCTAGGGCTGCATATAAAACATGGAATAGAGTTAATACATGCAGATGACGGAACTGCCTTTACTTCTATCAACATGTTTAGAAAAGGATAACAAAGATAAATCTAGTGGGCGGTTTTTACCTCATTTTTGTGAACCTAAACAGTACATCAATGTCTAGTTCTATGGGTGTTGTAATTTTTAGTGTGTTTTCAAGGTGCTCCTCGGAAATTTCTTACATAATTTTTCTCTTCATGTGCTTCATCCTTGAAAGTAATTCTCAGATGTATGTACTGCCAAAAAGCATCCACACAAATAAAGCATGATTGTGAAACGAGATGAATTTTTTTTCTGGAAAGATAAGTGTTATAAAAGTCTAGTAAAGATAGGATAAAATTTTTCTTTAATTGAATGTCTGATTGCCACTTTATACAATCCCTTTGAAAATTTGCAGACTGTGTTTTTGTCAACTGAAAATGGCAGTGCAGATATACCAAAAATTGATTTTGGGAGGGAAGTCCGTTGCCGTTGTTAGGGTTTGAAACAGAACAGATACGTTGATTTTCTTTTTCTTTTTCTTCTTTTTTTTTTTAACCTTGAAGGTGCATGTTTAACTTACTTAAATGAGTCAAACCACCAAAAATGGGTCATCTGTGAGCTGTTTCTCATTTTAAAGTTCTGGCACAAATTTTCCTTCTAACTGTATAAGTGGGTTGATTTTATTTCATAACTTACAAAATCTTTTCAACGTTTTAGCCCTACGTAGTCATCTTACTTTCAAATAGTGTACACATGTCCCCATCCATACTTCTAAGGAACTGCTGGAGTTGACAATGTTTCCATCCCTTGAACCTTGTGAAATTCACACCTTTGAGGACAGTTTTTTAAATCTTTCATGCATAAATTTTCTTGTTGTAGGGTGGAGTGATACTTCATCAAATAGGAGTTCCTGGCAGCAATTGCATTATCTTCTGTTAATTTATAAGCACCCCCCCTTTTTCTCTCCAGACATCGCCAGAGCACCATGAGTAGCTCTGCTAGATATGTTGACAAAGGTTACACACAAGCGCATTCCGTTTCACCCTTGGGAGGCAGAGCTAGCACTGCCCTCTGCCCTCCCCTGCGCAGCATTCCATTGTTACCCGTTCGGTCTTTGCTTTAGCAGCATGCATTCAAATTGTGAAAAATACAACTAAAAATCACATAATGATGTTAAACAGTGTATCATCTTATAGAGCCACGTTACCAGCTGTCCAGGGCTGCATGCAGCCTATGGGCCGTGGACTGGATGCATCTGCCTTTGTTTATTTTTCTGCCTCAGTGAATATTCAAAGTAGAAATAGTGAAATGTTTTTCAGAATGTACTTCGTGTCAGACACGATGCTAGGCCCTGAGAATTGATAAATGAGTATGTGCTGCCTCTGTTCCTAAGACGGTCTGTGTTAAGCTTACAAATGTGTAATTAAAAATTATACTCAGGTGAGAAATATCAGTAGACAAAGCAAAACTATTTGGAGGAAGTGCTCCGAGGGAAGAAGATTCTTTTGTTCTGTGAGAGAGTGCTGGGGATTGAACCCTGGGCTGTGTGCGTACTAGGCACACACGGTATGACTGAGCTGTTTTCAGCCCAAGCAGGGTGGTTAACTGACTCTAGGAAAGACTGACAGGTTTGCTCAGGGAGAGGAGGCCTTCATGAAGCACCGCTGTTTTACAAAGAGGAAATGCGGGAAGTCACAAGAGCTGCCAGTAGCTTGAAGTGCTGTCAGTGTGTGCTGTTTAGCAAGGTGAATGAGCGAAACAGGGTCTGTCATTTTCCTTTCTTTTGATGTCCTTGTGTACATTACGAAGTTTACTCTGGCTTCCTAAGTATTGGGAGTATTTCTTCATTTTACCCTGAAAGGTGTGGTACCTTACAAGATGGATGTTATTTCTTCCTTGAATTTATGTGAAGAAATTTGAGCCTAGGGTTTTTTCTGGTCAGGGTAGAATCGGTGACCAAAAATTTCAATTGAAAAGGTAAATACGTGTCTCAAATGAGAGTCTGTCATTTTTACATTGTATCAGTGGCAGAGGTTCACTACTATAAAATTCCAGTGCGTTTTTCACCTAAAGATAGTATATTACATGTTCACATAAAAAGAGCTGACTACCCAGACTGTATGTTGTGTGCAGTGGTGTTGGATGGGACAAGTAGCAGTTGCTTGTGGATTCGCTTGGTACAAACATACCTCAGATCGTCTTAATTTATTTGCTTGATTAGGGTGATACGTGTGGAAGTAATAAGGATGGTTTTGATGAGTTTTCCTACTGAGAATATTTTGCTCCAGTTTTTAGAGATGAATTATGTATATATGTCATTTTTTAAAAATAATGTGCAGTCATACCTTGGGTCTCAGTTGCTTTGAAACTCTTACTTGGTACTTGATGTGTTTGACATGAAAATTTTATCCTGGTACTGATCATTTCTTTGATATTTGCCCACACAAGCTAGAACTTACTGCTGTCAGTTGCCTCATGACTGTATTCCCCTGCCAGCCAAAACAGTTTGATAGTCATGGGTTTTGGCTTGAGCACCTCCTGGAATCGGTCAGTACTGAGGTACCGCTCTGTTTACATGATTCGGACTTGAAAAGTTGGGGAAAGTCTGTCTTGAACTCAGTGTGTCAGTTTCCTACCTTCAGAGCCAACCGATAACTAGTTTTCATTTCATTTCTTCAGTTCATACTTGCTGTAGTTGTTTATGACTGCCTGCCATCCTCTTCACAGCGATGACAAGGCGTTAATGTAACATCATGCTACTGATGGACTGTTAGGTTGTATTTAGTCATATTACCAAAAACCTACATTGGACATTGTCATTTGCTGCTTATAGCTAGGTCGTCCTTCTCTTTAACTAGATTTTTTTGTCTTTCTGTTTCATTTCAGCCGTGAACCAGAGAATCAGTCAAAGTGCTCCAGTAAAACAGCCACCTCCTTTGGCTCCCCAGAGCCCACAGGGAGGTGTTATGGGTGGTAGCAGCTCCAACCAGCAGCAGCAGATGCGTCTCCAACAGCTGCAGATGGAGAAGGAAAGGCTTCGGCTGAAACAGCAAGAGCTGCTTCGGCAGGTGAGGCCGCAGGTTAGAAACCAGCCTTCTACTTCTGGGGTTTGTTTTCCTTTGTAAACGTGGGCAGATTTCATTGTAGCATTTATTAGTTAAGGAGGACTATTGTTTCTCTAAAATTAGAGCAATACATAAATACACAAGCATGCTGTCTGGTTGATTGGCTCTTGATCATATGGGCTGTAACTTAGAAAATCCTGTATGTTAAGGAGCTTTTTTGGCCGTGGTTATTGCAGTTGAGCAAAAATTAAAGGAAGCAAGAATGCTTCCCAGGTGTACGTGAAACTGTATTCCTGTGTGTCTGAGGGCTTTGCTGTGGGGATACTGTAAAGCATCGCTTGGGGAGAATACCTTTGAATGAATTCTTCGTGTGGGGGAGGGATACACCAATGTGACTTTCCTTCAGTGGCAGATACGTTTTAGTATTGCCAAATCTGAACACTTCTCATTTAAAATACGAGTTATACCCAAATTGAAGAGATCCCAGTATATCTTAAAATGACTTGTGTACCATGCACAGGGCCCTGGGTTCAAACCTCAGCATGGGGTGGGGAAGTGGGGTTCTGTCCTTACAGATGTTTTTTCTTTGGGGGAAGGGTAGTATCTGACAATCAGCAAAGAGCTTGAAACCCTTCGTAATAATTGCCATCAGTTTTCTTTTAGAAAGTACTATTTATCGGTCTTTATATTAAATAAAAGTAGATGATCTCATCTGAAAATTAATTTTTGCTTTATCTTGTTTCAGAATATTTAAGATAATCTTCAAATATTAGGGATGTGATCTTATATACTTATCAATTTTTAGATAAAAAGTTTTGAATAGATAATAGAAGTAAACTGAAAGTGTACTGGAAGGAAATAAAATGTCCTTTTCCCTGTTTCCTAGTTTTTTCTCTCAGAGATACTGTCAACAAACAAACAATAACATGTATCTGTACTGTTTACCCCATTGAATCATGACAAACCAAATACAGGCATTTAAAAATCAGTTCTACTCTACGTTTTTATCAATGAGAGCATAGAAAATTAAAGATACATGTTTTAAAAGACTTTCTAAAGTGTCATTTGAGTGTACACAAAGTCAGTAATGTCTCAGCTCTGAGTTAGGACGTGAGCATCTGGTGCCTGAGGCATGAGAACACAGTCGTGCAGCCTGACACAGGCTCGGCTCCTGTTTGCGCACTGTCGGTGTCACTGTGGGGTGGCTGGTGTCAGCGGTGAGCCCTGACGAGAGTTTGTGCTAGCATGCGATGTCAGGATGCATGAAAAAGATGCTTCTTTCCCTGCATAGAGGAGATGGAAAGTGCAAGCATAGTAATGCAGTCTATTGTACCTTTGACTGACTTTCTAATGTAGAAGAAAGGTATTTTTCACTTAGATAAAGCTGCATTATCAGAATAAGGTAGCATCATCAATAATTTAATTACATGGCTACTACAAAAAGTAAAGCATTTAAAAATACGTTTACATAGGCCTGTTTTCATTGTTTGCCTTTCATTTAGTTGTGACCGAGTATAAGTTGATCTAAGTAAGTGCGAGTCTCAATTTCAGAACTACCCAAATCAGGAAACGTTAATAAGAAAAAGTTATTTAATTGGCAATATTGAGGTGTTGCTGTTCTTCAGGTAATTTAAAGTTTAGAAACGAGCCATTTATTTTGTTGTATACCATAGATCAGCCTGTTTGGTTTCTGTCTGTTTGTTTTTGGTGGGCAAAGTGCTACTACATATGAAACTCTCCGTTCTGAGGAATTTTTCTAAGTCTTCTTCTCACTCTCTCTCTGGGTGGCGGGCCCTGGACAGAGTGGCTTCACTCTCTTTAAAGGTGCCTCTCTGTCTCTTCTTTATTGCCTGTTGTGTTGTCTTTCTATACTGAAGTGACAGGCCTGCTCTGTTCGCATACTAATCATTAGCATTAAGAATCTCCGTTTCTGTTTTAGCAGTCTGTAATTTCAGTACAGCTGAAGTTGTTTGGCTTCCTCTAAGCTTCTTCCATTGACAGTATTTCTTATCAGTGAAACATCAAAGTGTTACTTTTTTCATCTAATACTTAGACGCAAAGAACCTACCTGACCGTTACCAAATGTTCAGTCCTACGCTGTCCTCTCCTCACCGCTGAGGTTTCAGTTTCATTACGTGGTGACTCCAGTGGCTCTTGTCTTCCTCAGTCTGCTGCTTCTTGGGTAGCTTGGGAATTCTGTGCTATGGTGATATGTCTGGATACAGTTTGTAACTCAGCCTACACAGCCAAACCATGTGGCTTAAAGTAATTTTTATCCATCTTATTTTTTACTCTTAGGCAATGCGGAATATCAATCCCAGCACAGCAAATTCTCCAAAATGTCAGGTAGGCTCTTATATGATGTTTTAGCATTGGGGAAAAAATATACTAGGAAAGCAAGAAACTTGTATTCTAAGATCCTGTCCTCATTGAAGATTAGCCAGAGTATAACTTGGAGTCATCTTCTACCGAGACACTTACCATTACTTTTCCTGCAGAATCTGTACTGTCTCCTCCCTTCCCCCCTCCTCCCCGGGTTTCTAGTGTTCAGTTTGACAGTTGAGGTCTTTTTAGTCCACATTTGAAGTGTATTGTGTCTCAATTGTACATCCTGTCAGTGTCAAAGTGTATCTTATTTTTATGTGTATAGCCTAACATTATATCAATAGAGTTAATAAATTGAACAGTAGCAAAACATAGTACAGGTTATTTACTTGAGTAGGCTAATTTTGGAAATCCTGCTCAAGTCATGAGGCTATGAGGAAAGGAGGAATTCTTTCTAGTGGACATTCCGGAGGAAGAATATCAGAACGGTCAGAAGGGGAAAGTTCCATCTGGATGGTGTTTCAGGTTTCTTGATGGCGTTTCTCCCTGATGAACGCCAGAGAGCATGGGTTGTAAAGGCATCTGGTATAGATGGAAAGGTTGTGGCCTTTTTTTCTTGCTAACACAGATTCTCCTGTATGACTCATAAAAAGAATTACATTCTTCAAATTTAAAAAAAACTACCTGCATCTGTAGAATCCAAAAGGTACAAAGAAATTAGGAGCAAAGATTCAAAGAAATTGTTCTTTTCTTGGATAGAGAGAAGTAACCATAGAACACCTTTATGTTCTGTGTAGCTCTTTCCACAGTAAACTAAGTAAGTGCATTGCTTTATAATGGACCATAAAAGTGGAAATTGGCAGGATTTCGCTTGTCCATTGGAGCACCATGCTAATAAAGTTCAGTACAGTCTTCAAAGACCAGTTACCGTGTAATAAACTAAGTTCTTTATCTGTCTTAAAGAATGCCTCCATTTCATCAAAAAACCAAGTAAGGGAGTAACTCAAGTTACCTTCACTAAAGAACATAGACATTGTTAGGGTGTGAGCACTGGTACCACATTTGACTAGGAAGGGCAACACAGATTTGGAGTTTCACAGTGTGCAGACCTATTTTCTCTGCATTATGTCTGAGAGGAGGCATTTACTAATGGTAAATGAAGTGCAGACTAACACAGAAGCAGAGACTAACTCCGGTGAGATGTGAATTAAAGTCCCTCCCCTATTCAGATGTTAAACCTTCAGTTGGCAAATGAATTAAATGCTTTTTTAGATTGTTTTGCATTTGAAAGTAATTTCTACTATTAAAGCTGTCACCAGGAATTCTTAGTTTTTTTGAATAGTGAAACTATAGAGAAGAGGAAGCCAAAGTTGTAGCTTAGTAGTAGAATGTGAGTTTAGCATGTGTAAGGCCTTGGGTTCCTTCCCTGTTGGCATCACCTGCCCAAAAAAGGGAAAGAAAAGATGAAGCTTATAAGTAATAAAATTTTAACATACTAAACTTGCAGATTTGCTTACTTAAATTTACATAGGACAGAGCAAAAATCCTGAGGTACTATTTGTTGTTGTGTTTTGCTTGCAGTACCAAGGGCTTGTGCATGTGCTTTATTATGAAGCTAAATCCTTATTCCCTCTTTATAAATTTTTTTTAAATTTTGAGACCAGGATTTGCTAAGTTGCCCATGCTGGCCTAAAACTTGTGATCCTCCTGCCTCAGCTTCACAAGTAGCTGGGGTTATAGATGTGTACCATCGTGCCCGGTGAGAGACACATTTTTAGAAATTCATATTGCATATTGTGGAGGCTAAAATATTGATTTGTTACTTTCATTTGTTTTGTTTGTGGTGCTGGGGATTGAACCCCGGGCTAGCACATGCTAGGCAAGCATTCTGCCACTAATCTATTTCCTTAGCAGGTTTTAATTGTCAACAGACTTAGTTGATACAGTTGAGAAAATGTCATTGAAAGTGCAAACTTTCAGTACAGGGTTAAATTTGAAGTAGTTCAGTTTTATGAAATCTGGTGGTATTTAGAAGAAGCTATATGTGTTTGTCTCATCCTATATATTTTCTATGTAATCTTAAGTTAGATTTTGTGGGACAGAAAAGTGTCACAACTTTTTCCAGCCATTTTAAAGATCATGGCTGATGCCCCTATAACAAAAAACAGAGTCACAAAAGAAAAGCATAATAAATTTAATCAAAATTTTGTGTCATCTGGGAACCTTGAGAAACAAAAACTCAAAGATCCCTGGAAACTCAGTTCTTACGTTGAGGTCTGATGAAGGATGGACAGCCACGTGGGATTTGATTGCACAGAAGCGTATGACCTAACGTTACACAGTAGGGAAACGCAGCAAGACCTGACAACTTCACCTGCGGTCCCCCGGATACAGAGCAGGGCCCCTTCTGAAATGAGTTCCTAAGATCTAACAGGCAAGGCAGGTCAGAGAGAGTTTCTTTATAGCCACTTCTAACGTAGAAAAGCCGAGTGAAGTTAGAATTAATATTTCTAGGTTGCATGATTTGCTTTGTGGGAAAGGGGCTCTGTTTCCTGTGACTCACCACAGGCAAAAGGACTTCTTGCCCTGGCCTGCGTCTGGGGGGGAGCAGGGGGTAAGGAAAAGGTCAGGAGGGCGTTAGAAAGAGACTGGGCTTCCAAGCCCCTGCGTCCTGCGTGCCAAAGCCGCGTGCTTGGGGGTGCCGTTTCCGAGTCCCGGCAGTGTCGGGGAGGCTTCACGTAGGGTTCTAAGGGTAATCCTGGAAGTACCTTCCAGTCCGAAAGAACGGACGGTGTAAAGGCATAGCTCAACATTGGAATACCAGGCACTGTTCTCCAAGGTTTTTTTTTTCCTTTTTTAACCTTTCTAATAGAAGTTAGTGCAACAGAGTTGACAAGCAGCAGCAGCGTCCAAGCCATTGTTTTACTTACCGACCTCCTCCGTGGCGGGATATGGGATGGTACCAGATTTCAAGATAAACCTGGGTTAAATACTTGGGTAGGGTTAATAAATCTGTTACAGGATTGTGTAATTGTTTACACTAACATCAGTATGAGTGAGGTTCATGAAAAGTCCTGAGATACAACTTAAAGGTAAAACTGAAGAACAAAGAAAACTTGAAACCTGGTGTGGTGGTCCACAGCCCCGTAATGCCAGCCAGGGGGGAGGCCGAGGGAGGAGGGTCGCAAGTTCCAGCCCAGCAAAGGCAGCTTGGCGACTCAGAGAGACCATCTCTCAAAAATAAATAAAATTTTAAAATGTTTTTAAAGGATTGAGGGTGTTAGTTCAGTGCAGAGGCCCTAGGTTAAATGTCCAGTACCAGAAGAAAAAGGAAAAAAAAAGATATTTAATATATCTTCTTAGGTAAATGTGGAAATTTATTAATTTGTTATAGTGTGTTTATAAAATTTTGGAATTTGTCTTTCTGAAAGCTTAAGATTTTAGTTTTAGTTATTCATGCTTTTTATGTTTCAAAAACTTCTCAAAAGAAACTTTGAAACTATCAACATCTTTGTGACAGTGAGCATTTCCTGCTGAATTTCCTGGTCATAGCTTTCTTACACGTCCAAGCCCCTGGGTAGATTGGAGAGACTTTGGAGTGGGTTTAGGATACATCTCCAGCTGTTTGTTGGAGAGAAACCATTTGAAGATAGTCCCTCTTGAGTGTAAGTGTTTTGCCTTCTTACGTTGAAGAACGGTGTTTAATGTGTAGCATTGCCTTCTCCTGTACCAAAGGATCAGGTCTGCACTCTGCAGCTTGGCTGGAGGAGTGTGTCAGTAGTGTCTTTCTTACTGACTCTAGGTAGGCAGCTCTCCCCCTAGTCAGAGCCTTCAGCATCCCCCTTGCCTCTTACCAGATGAGGCTGTCCACTTTCCCTTACGATGCCTGGGTCAGAACTCCCCAGGTGTCCTCATCAGTCTTGAAACGATTCACAAAATTAAAAACAAGACATATATATAAAGATACCTTAACTCAGCAGCCAACCAGTGGCATTCAAGTTTAGGTGGTCAAAAGTGTGATACGAAGTTGTTTTTGTTTCTGTGCAAATCATTGTCTCGGTCTTCATAGAGTCACTATGCCAGTACTTTGCAGCTAGTGAGCATTGGTAGTTGCCGTTCTCCAGAAAGTATGTGTCGCGGTCTTACTGGCTTGATGGAGGATTAAACCCACAGTGTTGCTGTTGAGGACCCTGGGCTGTGCCAGTGTCCTGCGGTGGTGGAGAGGTCCGGGCGTCCACCGGTTAGTCAGCAGAGCCAAGTAAGCTACTGCTCAGAGTCGGTGAAAACAACTGTCAAATGTCTTTCTCCCCTTTAACTTAATAACAGAGAAGAATTAGGGCTTTTTCTTTTTCTGTTTAAACTGTGTTTCATTTCAGCAGATGCTAAAAGTTATTTCAAAATCCTTTTAATTCTTTTTTTCAACATTATCTCTCTTTAAAGTCTTAATATAAATGTAAATACACTTGAATATTTCCCCATAAATGGGTTATTTTTGGTTGCTATGTTGAAAACTTTGTGTGTAAAAAAAGAGAGAAGATTCAGCCTTACACCTTGCATACTCTTAATAGGTCATTTTCATTGTTTTATTAATTGGTTCATCCTTGCTGTTTGACTGACCCTGAAGTAACTTCATTAGTTTGAGACATAAATTACAAGAGATCTAATTCCAGAAATCAGAAACAGTGTTGAATCTCAGTAAGCTGGAAACACCAAACTGCAGTTCCTGTTTGGAATACACTTACCTGTCAGAGTTCTTCTACCTGTCCCTAGATCTGTATGCATACACATATTCCAGTTTAAAGACAAAAAGTTGTCCTGAAGCGCAAGCCAATTTGGTAAATGACATGAAAACACTAGGGGTGTATAGCTCAGTGGTAGAGACTTGCCTAGCACGCCTGATGCTCTGGGTTCAGTCTCTAGCACCAGAAATTCAGACAAGCAGAGAGCATGCTAAGCATTAGCCGAATGTTTAAGTGACTTTATAAATTACAAAATAGTAGATGACTTTTTTGAAAGCTGTGTCGGCATGTTGTGGTGCGTGGGGAGTGTGATCACTGTGGGGAGTTGGCACATGTACACACCACATGCAGGCCCTTTCTGCCTCACTTCCCTTCCCCTCCCTTTCACCTTCCCCGTCCTGGACCCCTTCCCGTTCCCACAGAGTCTGCCTCCCTGTTCTCTGTCATCGTGCAAGCACGCTGTGCTGGAGAGTACGGTATACAGCCCCCTTATTTTGCATAGGTGGAAGAAATCTCTTTCCCCTGTTTTTAGTACTGACATAAATTTTTATCACTAAGACAAACTATTCACAAACTGCATATTTCTGAAGTTATTTTCCATTTCTAAATTTGGATTTCAAGTTATCTAACATAATCTTCCTTAAATTGGTTATCACTTCCTTCCCCGTGTGCCATGTATTATCCCTCAGTGATATCCTCAGATAGCTTGGTGTTTGCTAAAAGCAAAAGTGTTTTCAGGAAGTAGTTAGGGTTGACTTGACAGTCTCTTCCCCAAGTCATTAATTCTTGTTAGTATTTTCATATGCAGTGAATATACTTTGTTGCATTGGATTCTGTTTGGCAAATTTTTAAATTATGGTTATTTAAAGAAATTACAAATGGGAGGGAAATTACATCTGTATATGTAGAAAAACAGACCAACCTTTTCTCCCCGTTTTTATTTTTGGTTTTGGTTCTTTGACACAGGGTGTGGCTGCAGTGCAGGCTAGTCTCCAACTCACTGATCCTTCTGCCTCAGCGCCCCCAGGGCTGGGATTGCAGGTGTGCAAAGTCACACCCCCTGCCCCTTTTCAATACATGTGTGTCTTTGGAGTGCATTAGAGCATCAGAACAGTGGTACCCTCACCTTCCCCCGTAAATATCACACGTGCACTCACACCCACGTGCCCCACATCTCAAAATCATTGTGCTCATCACCATTACTGTTCAGAATTTTAAGGATTATTGTATAGGTCTTGTGTCTATTCCTAAATCCAGGTGTACTTTTTTTTACTGGTATTGAACTCAGGACCTTGTGCTTGCAGACAGGCACTTGTGCCGCTGAGCTGAGTCCCCAGCAGTGTGTACGTTTTTTTAAGTTCACACACACACACACACACACACACACACACACACACACACACAGTTGTTGATACTTTGGAAATTGTACCAAGAGCAAAAGAAAAATTCTGATTGGCGAGCTGTTGCTTGTGTTAATTTGTTAGGTATTTTGTGGTACTGGGATTGAACCAGGGCCTTCACGCTGAGCTGCATCGTCTGTCTGTCTATTTTTGAGACAGTCTCTCTAAATTGCTCAGTTGCCTGGCTGTGCTCAAATTTGCAATTTTTCTCAGCTTCTTAATGCTGGGATTAGAGGTGTGTGCTGCCACACCCAGCGTGGCTAACGGTTTTAAGGAGACCGACATTAAACATGGAATGGAGATTTGGTGATACATCTAGTCAGATTTTGAAGGAACAGTGGACATGAAATGAAAAATAATTTTCAAAAGAATTCCTCCTATAAACTGTCCTGCTTCCAGTGAAGAACAGATAAATTGTGAGTTAGCTTTGTAATTCCTTGTATTCTTAGGCAAGTATTATAAATGTAAAAGTGAACTAGTGCATATAGCTAAGAACTGTAGATACAAAATACTAAACATTTGTGTTAGAACTGGATAGACCTTTTGCTAATCTATTAAAGTAACGTAGTTTTATCAGAGCACATTTGGGTGAGTACAAAATACTGCATGTTGTGTAAAGCTGGTGTAGCTGTTTGAAAAGAAACCGGGGACATACCTGGACTGTCGGCAGCAGCACTGACTTCAGCTGAAGTGCTCCATGTTGACAGTTCTAAGGAGTTTGTCCTTAGACAAAGCTCTAAGAAGTTCTAAAATTAGAATACTGACCTAAAAATACAAGCTGGTTACATCTCCCCTTTCCCAAAGGCAGTTAAAATTGTTCGACAGTCTTGCAGAAATGGGGAAATAGCCAGTTACATACAGGAAATTCAGCCAAAACTTCATCACGTTCTGTATTTCAAAGGTCAGGTGGTTCTTCTACTGGATTTAACTTTTTTTTTTAATGAATTAAGTATTTTTAGGCTCATTTTCTTCTGTAGTACAAAAATGTATTGACTTTTCCCATTGAGTTTGTAAATCTTAGGTAATCTAGGGTACATTTGGAGTCAGAGTTCTCTGCATTACAACTAAAATCAATGGTCCCACCTTGGTCTGGAGAGAATTTCCAGATTTGTCAAGGAAAACATGAGCTTGCCTCCTTGGTGCAGTGGCTTTTATGGACCCAGGGCCCAACCATAGGCATCGATCTGTCCCATAGGGTAAAACAGACACTTTAAGGTTTAGGGGTGGAGCCGAGTGGTAGAGCACTTGCCTTGCATGCACAAACCTAATTTGATCCCCAACACCCCCTGCCGAGACTTTAAAAGCCAGATGCAGTGGCAACACCTCTAGTCCTAACTTTCAGAAGCTAAAGCAGGAGGTTGAAAGTTCAAGGAGAGCCTTGGCAATATGAGGAGATCCTATCCTTAAAAAAACAAATCAAAACAAAAAACATTAAGAAAAAACATATTTTGCCTTCATATAAAATTGTTGCTCATAATTTAGAAAAATAGAGAATGGATATAGTCAGAAGTTTGAAAACACTTAGTTTGAAAACACTTAGACTAGTTCTAGGGTTTTAAATTCTCACTGTACCCAAGAGAAATGAACACGGTTGTATCTACACAAAACCCAAAGTTTAGAGATAACCAAAAATGTCTCCCAGCAGGTGAATCATCAGTTATAGTTATATATCTTTATGGTAGAAAATGATGAAAGGAATGAGCTATAACTATAACGTGAATTAATATCTGAATAATCTAAATGAAAATGAATGGGCTATGTGATCTCGTGTATAAAACTATAAAATACCAACTGTGATGACAAAAAACAGACGGTTAGCTTTCAGGGGTGGGAGCAGAGGGTAGTGCAGCAGGAGAATGTTAAGGGAATGATTATCTTTATCGCAGTGGGAGTTTCAGAAGTGTACACACTGTGTGCTTTCTGTACAACTTGTTACTCAAACCTCAGGACAGCGGTTGAGCACTTAGAGTGTCTAAGCGGTGGTGTTCTGTTTCTTGTCACTGGATGTTTCAGGTGTCAGCTGAGCATCCGTGCCTTGAGTGTGCTGTCTGTAATATGTGCATGTGCTATGTGTATCACTGGTCTTGTCTCAGGATATTCGTTGTATGCCAAATAATGCTACCACCCATCACCACCAGTAAAAGAGCTTTTTTTGATCCTCTCAAGTTCAGTCTACATGAATCTTTGAGATATTTTTGTAGCCCTTCTGGAGCTGAGGTATCTGCTTAGTTAACTTGTAATGATTTGCCTTCTTATTCACACTCTTGAGTTGCCTTTCTTTTGTGAGTTGGAGTAGGTGGTTCCGCAGTATCTGCTGACAGTATAAATTCGGTTGTTAAATCAAGCAAAAAGGCAAGATTAAGGCTGGGTGCAGCAGCACACACCTGTAATCCTAGCTGTTCACGAGGCTGAGAGGAGAGGACTGTGTTTAAGGCCAACCTAGACAACAAGGTTAGACTCCATCTCAAAAAAAATCCAAGAAACAAACAACACAACAACTTTGCCAAAAGATTAGCTTTGAACAAGTATAGTGCCAAAATTCAGGGAGCAAAAACGTGGTGAGTCTAGTCAGCACATAACTCTTAGGTAGCCCGTTCACTTCAGTCAGTGGTGCTTTACAGGTTAGTAAATATACTGGTTTCGTTCCCGAGTCACTTCTTGTAGCTTTGTACAATGAGAGTGGAAGGGATCAAAAGGAGAGGGCGGAAGAGAAACGGAAAGCATCTCCGGCAGCGCTGAGAGGAAACCGGCTTCGACGTACTTTCTGAGACTAGACGGAGGTTGTAAAGATGAATGTGAGGGAACCCCTTCAGAGGGCCAGGGAGAGGCGGCCGGCGCTGTCCAAGTCGCCCGCCGTGCGCGGTGGTGTTTGTCCTTAGTTTTGTGTGCACAGGAAGTAGAAATGGGTCTGAGTGGCCAGGAACGCCACTGTGTCGTGTTTGGAGTATCAGACCATGATGCTGCGACGGAGAACGGAGCCGGGACCCCGTTCCAAGTCAGAGAGTTCTCCGAAGCGCCCTGCCCAAGGCCAGAGATGGTTGATTTGTAGTGATTCCACTCTGGATAGTTGTGTGTCACCCCCCCCCCCAATTTCTCAACAGTAAATCAAAATATCAAAATGAATCTCAGTATCAAAATGAGGCAGGCACATTTTAGCACTGATTGAGATTGCAGTCTTCTGGGGTTGAGATAAAATTATATGGTATGTACATCTGGAATCTGAAAGATACTTGTATTTGTTTCAGATGATCACTTATGAGGTCAGTTGTGTAGAGAAGGAGGGAGAAAGAAGAAAAAAGAAGCCAGATGAGAGCTGGTGGAGAGGGCAAGCAGAGAGAAGGGCCTGGGAGCCACTGCGCTTGGAGGGCTCACTAGGAGAGGGGCGTAAAGGAAGTAGAAAAAAACGTTGCAAGATTCCTGGGGGAGAGGTTCTAAGCCAGTTCTGGGATGTGACTGACGCAGCTGATGATTGAAATACATGAACTAAGCGGTCAGCATCATTGCGGTGTAGGCGAATCCAGGAATTTCAGCTTTGGGTTATTAGGAGTTTGTACCTGGTTGTGGACAGTTCCAGGATGACAGGTGCTGCTTCTGAAGAAGTGAAACATGCTCACTGGCCTGAACGTGGTCTGAGATTGCAGAGGTAGCTTGGTTTCAGATAAGAAGATCCTGGTGGCCGTGTAAGTGGAGCGATGGAGGTAGGTGTAAGGGAAGCCCTGTGGACGCCGAGAGGCGTACCGAGCCGTTACGAGGCATGAGACACGTATGTGCGCAATGGCGTGAGGCCCTGGACCGGGCTCCAGAACTGTCCCACACGTAAGGTGCAGTAACTCGGGAAAAGCACTTCACTTTGTCGGGCAAAGGGGCAGACTACTGAGGCATTAAGCGGAGACCGTGGGACCATTCTCAGAATGTCAGGCTTTTAAAAATAGACGGGGAGGATAAAACATACGACATATTAAAGAAAAGGAATTTTATTGGTATACTTATCAAAATATTAAATAAAAAATTTTGATACAACATGTACTTCATTATCAATGTATAAAACTCTCTAGAAGCATGTCTTAACTAATCCAGTGCTGCAGTCACAGGGAGCAAGTACGGTGTTTTAAGGGGTTTGCACCATCTACATTGTGTTCTGTTGATGAAAATTCAGGTCCAGTGGATACTGTTGTGTTACTTACATTCAGATACGCAAAATTTAACTTAAAGTTTAACAAAATTAAGGTATAATTTTTTTTGCCTCATCCAAATTCACAGACCTTTGAATTCTCTCATTCTGGTTAAGGAACTCTAGTCTTAAGAGGTGATATACCCTGGATGTATCACCTGGATATATAAAAAGTAGTGGGTTTCGCATGGGAGAAGTCGAAGTGTTGGCGCGGCAGTGGAGAGCTAGGAGGCTGTGTGTGCACCTGGACGCTGTGGTGAGTGTGGTAGTGAGTTGGAAGCGACATAGGACTGTGCAGCAGGGGCAGAGTTGGCTCGGGAAATGGGCAGGGTGCTGGGCCCGTGTGCTTCGTGATTTTTTTAAAAAAGGCTTGTTTCAGATCAGACCAAAAAAGTGGAGGGAGAGGAAGCCGAGGGGCACAGTGAGAACCTTAGCAGAGCAGTGAGCAGGGCACAGGTGAGAGAATCAGGGCACTGGCAGTGAAGGTGGTGGAGTTCTGCAGAGTGGCAGGAGCTGGTGGAGGCCCTGGCCGTGTGCACACTGTGCTCCCCACGGTTTAGAGGCCTGTTGGGGCGGGCCGCGGAGAGTCATCAAAGTCGCAGCCCGCAGCGTGTACTTACATTTCCAGGTGGAAATCTGCTGAGCAATTGTTGGATGCCCTTGAAAACATAGTACCCCATTTTAAGCATGGTTATGGTGAAGAAACTTGGGTTCATATTTTTACTTCTGGTCCCTTTTTTTTTTCCTCCTTTGTCCCTGATAGATGATAAAACATACTCTGTCTAGCCCAAGATCGAAAAGCCTGAAGTCAAAGTGAGACACTTGATAGCACAGTACAACACGGTGTTGGGGTGGCGGGGAACGGTTGGTGTCTTACAGTAAATCATCAAATGTTTTTTTCTGCTTCTTTATTTTTATTGCTGGCCCCAAACACACAAAACCATATCAGCATTGGTGAGTAAATACAAACTTTAAGAATTATTTTTAAAGACCACATTTGCCATTTTATTCCAACAGAATAAGGGAAATAGCAAAGTAGAGCTAGCAAAATATGTATATTTTTGGCTTAATAAACTAGACAGACTTCCAATTAATAAAACTTAATTTTCCACTGCTTCAAATGTATAGAAGAATTTGGTCATTCTGATAGGGAAATATATTCACTTTAAATGTTAAGGGGCTGGGGATTTAGCTCAGCGGCACAGCGCCTGCCTGGCAAGTGCAAGGTCGTGAGTTCAATTCCTGGTACCAGAAAACAACCAAAAAAAAAACTAAAGTAAACGTTAATACTGAAACTTTGTATGTATGTACTTAATCACTTTAATATGCATTTTAGTTAAGTCTGACAATAAATTTGTTAATTCATAGATTGATTCTCTTTGTATTTGCTGTTTATTGAAGGAATTAGCTCTCCGTAGCCAGTTGCCAACCCTGGAGCAGGATGGTGGGACTCAGAACCCAGTGTCTTCCCCCGGCATGTCTCAGGAATTAAGAACAATGACGACCAACAGCTCAGATCCCTTCCTTAACAGGTCGGTGAGAGTGCTGCTGACAAGTATCTGAAAACGGTCATAGCTTTAAGGTTTTTCTATTTAAGAGCTTGTCATAGGCTGTTTTGAACTTTTACGTGGGCCAAAAGCCATAGCTATAAATGAATCTCTCCATAAATGGCAAGTACAGTAAAAGCTGAGACTTGAAAGCCGTCTCCTGTAGGAGGAAGTAAGCTGTTCAGACTTGTGTAGAGGGTACTGCTGGTCACAGCGTGTTTGCTTCTGCCTGTACTGTGGGCTGATAGTTACTTAAAAACTAAACATAAAAGAACATGTGAAACTTCTCTGTGAAAGCAGGTAAACTGTACCTTAAGCCTAATTATGATTGCATTTTAGCATCATAGGCAGAAATTTACCACATAGCCATTCAACCTGAGAGATTTCATCCAGCCCACACTATAAGGCCTCGTGTTCTCCTAAGGACTATAGTCCAGGGAGATGAGATACAAAGTTGTGCCTCTTTCTTTTTTTCTTTTTTTTAATTCTAAAGAATATATATATAAAAAATAACAATAACAACAACATAGAAGAAAACAAAACAAAGCAAAAACAGTAAAAATGATACAGGATTTCAAAACAATGATAGTAATTAACAGTAGCTGTTATATTATTACATAGGGTTCTCTTCAACGAAGTTGCTCAGATTGCCAGATGTAAGAATGCAAGATTGGTCAAACCATTAAAGAGAATAAAAAATAATAAAACAAAGTACATTAGAAATGATACAGAGTTTCACTAGACAAGATGGTAGGAATTTACCAGTGGTTGTGATATTGCATATTGTTGTCTTCAGATTAGTTGTTCAGATTGCCAGATATAATAAATTCATCAAAAGTATTGGCAGTATTTGAAAAATAACAGCTGAGGATGCTTCCTAGTAAATTACCACAGGTATTGGGTTTCATACAGATTGTAGTATGTAAACTGCTGTGTTGACAACTGAAATCTGAAACTATTTCAGCCTGGGAAGCCATTTAATATTGATTACAATTCACTCTTCTAGGTTTATAAAATACCTGTGGAGTTTCATTTTTTAAAATATGTGGCTTTGAATTTTTTTTCCCCTTTTATCAATTTTAAGCAACATGCTTTTTAAAAGATACTTTGGTTTAGAAAAGCTGTTATGTCACCTTTTTATCTCTCTCCAGTTGAACTAAAAACTTCATGATCCTAAGAAAAACAAAATATTTTATTCTGCTAAAAATATTCAGAACAGTGGAGTGTATGTCCCATTGTTCTCCCAATCTTGTGCTGGTAGCCTAGTTGGGAATTTTTAATTTGAAAGTCTTCTCAAGTATATTATAAGTTTGTATTTAACCTTCTGACAAACGTGTACACACAGTATTTAAAAGTTCAGCATCAAACTGAGAGTAGGAGCTGGGCATGGTGGCGCACGCCTGTAATCCCAGCACTCCCAAGGCTGAGGATCGTTTCGAGTTCGAGACCAGCCTGGGCTACAAAGGGAGCTCAAGGCCAGCCTGAGCTGCATAGCGAGACCCTGTCTCAAAAAGACAGAAATAAAAAAGATAAAAAAATGAAAGTGAAGTAAGATTGAGAGTGTTTCCACAAGTCTGTAATTCTGAACTTAAGCTGCAGCTAACGAGGAAGGGTCCTGGGTGCAACGCTGTGTTCTCTTTCACGAGGGAAGTTTCAGGTCGGCAGGCCCGGTGCCCATTTCCGGGAGGGCCTGTGTTGGTGCAAGGTAAAATTAAACTACCTTTTAAATAAGCGGGTAGACTGCATATCTTTGTGTCAGTCCCTTGTGCAAGTTCCTTTCTTAAAACTGTTGACGAGCTGGGCTGTAGTGTGAGATTCTTTCCTGGTAAGGTCACAGTGTAGTAGATGATCAGTTTACTGTTTTGAGGAGCAGCTTGTACAGTTAATCTTCACAGTACCCCCAGTTTCTGAAGCACATACCTAACTGTGGGTTTTTTGGTGGGTTTTTTTTTCCCCCTTAAAAAATGCTTTTGGTAATTTCTCTGTGACTTACCAGTTGACTTACACTGACCTGTTAGGCTGTAAGCATCTCTGTTCCCCTCACTGGGCAGGGAATTGACTCTGACGAGTGATGCAGCGTTCCGTTACCTCCTTCTTGTTTGAGACCCTTGGAGGCCGACTCCGATCGCCCTCTGTGAAGTCTTGTCCTTTACACATGTAATTCAGACAGCCCTGTGTGTAATTTGTCGGTATATTGTTCGTGTTCCCACCAAAACTGTGAGCTTCCTAGAAACTACCATTTGTAGTTTGTTGTTGCCCTCTAGCACCACGGCTCACCTAGTGCCTGTGATAAAGTAGCAGATACTCAGCGAGTGCTTGCTGAGTGAGTGGGCCTTGCAGGAGGTAGGGGTCTGTAGGGAGTGATTTCTAGTCAGGAAATGGCCCTGTGAACTCTCCAGGGGTGCCCGTGTGCTTCCCCTCTAGGTGGGACTCTGCACGGCTCTGTAAGTTCAGCTTCTCTGTAACGGACAGAGGCATCTAACGTGTGCCCCGTGCTGGAAAGCAGTGAGGACAGAAGAGATTCAGACAAGGCCCTTCTCCCACCTCAGGGCGTTTCACTCCCTGAGGCCTTCTCATGCGTGGCTGTGTTGTGTACACAGTCTGACACCAGTTGGTGCTTTCTTGCATGTGTGTAAGGCTTTTGCGTCTTGCCTAAGTCGGGCAGGAGCGTGTGGTGAACCGGTGGATACAGTATCCAGCGAGGGAGCGGGAAGACACTGAACCCTTCACGGGGAAGAGGGGCTCAGCCTTTAACCTCTGACAAGGAAGGCGTAGGTGTACTCTTAAACTTTCATGATAAGTTAAACAGTTGCTTAAATGTATAAGATGCAGGGGAATTAAATTCATGTTCAGAAACCATTAAGAAAAGTAACAGTTGCCCAAGATTTTTGTAAAACTCAGTTTTGCTGTTAGTGTCAGCTGATGTCTTCGTGGTACTAGATAAGGAAGAAAGTGTTCTATTTGTGAAAGGGATGTTCTCAGGATAGTTACTACTCCTGTGTGTAAATCGGGGATTTTTTTCACTTAGCCTAAAGTAAAAATCTGTTTTGGCTTATGTTTTTCCTCAAGCGATGTGCTTTGTAGTGTCTTGTTCTGTTGATCTTCCCTACAACTGGAGCTGTATGGCTGAGGATTCTGGGTTCTTAGCCCCACCACAACGGAAGCGAGAAAGTCAAGCTGCAGGAATTCTATCTCAGTGGCAGTGACTCATCCGTTTTGGCCCAGTCAGAAAAGGAATTCTGGTTCTTTATTTTGGATTGGTTTTTCTTTGGCTTAAGTTCTCTGTATGAGAGCTAGGGATTTGAATAAGAGTCTAGTGCAGGCCTGTCTCACTGCCTCGCTGGAGCTGTGCTTCTGACCTCTCTGCGGTGTTACCACCACCTGGGAATTGAGACTTTGGAACCAGCAAGGTGTATGTGCAGCTTGTTAGACCCCGCACCGCTGCTCCTTCTTCCCCCGCCCCCATCGTCAGACGGTGTCCAGAGAGAGAACCCGTGCAGAAACTTTGTCAGCTGGGGAAACCAACTGGATCTGTCATTTTTCTGTCACGGGCACAAAACAGAAACCCTTCGAGCTGCCAGCTTCAATTAGGATTAACTTGTCTATTTTGTTTCATAGTTTCGGGCTTGCATGGCCCTGAAGGAGAATGCTTGTTTTAGGCATTGCAGGGTAAGAATTTTACTAATCCTTTTGGAGAATCTTGATACTCAGCAGGTATTTATTTTGCCTTGAACTGATGTAAATTTTTTATCGTTGATTTTTTTGAAGTCTTTGTTTGTATTGTTTTAGTTTCTGTTAGTACAAGTTTGCAGTGCGCAATGCCTGCATCCATCACGGGGAGCTGGTGCAGGTGCAGAACACACCGCTTCCCGCCCCGTTCCCTCCGCGCCCCGGCACGGTCGTTAACGGTGGCTGTCCTTGTGGTTGTGGTTGCAGTGGCACCTATCACTCTCGGGATGAAAGCACAGACAGCGGGCTAAGCATGAGCAGCTACAGTGTCCCTCGGACGCCGGATGACTTCCTCAACAGTGTGGACGAGATGGACACAGGTCAGTACTTCCGCCCCTCGTAGAACCCTGGCTTCAGCCACGTGTTACCACCCGAGCTGGTACCGTGCTCTGAGCAAAGGTTAATGAGAAAAAAGCAACTAAAACTATGTATACCTCAGTGCAGATTGAGGCCTCTTTATTTTCTATATGGTGATTTGTAATTTAAGTCTTTTCCTAGTTTTTACCTATCATGGATTGGGTATCTTAGCTCTATTTGGATAAAACTGACAACATATTTTAACATGTAAGTTGGCAAGGTCATTGAGGTCTTTATTAGAAGTCTCCTTTCCTCATTATAGGTTCATGTTCTGAATTTTGGAGATTTGTATTCTTAATTTCCATGGGAGTCATTGTCTGCCTCTCCCTTTTCTCTAAGGATTTTTGGTCTAATTTAGGTGTTATGAAGCTCAGGAAATTGGGTGGGAAAGGCTTGGTGGTAAGCCCCACCTACTTTATTGTCCAAATATTTATGGAAGTCTTGCAGGGCCTAAGAAATAGCTACCTTGCAGGCGTAATTAAGGAGCCATTTCTCGGGGCTGGGGATTTAGCTCAGCGGCAAAAAGCGCCTGCCTGGCAAGCACAAGGTCGTGAGTTCAGTTCCTGGTACCGGAGAAAAACCAAAAAAAAAAAAAAGGAGCCATTTCTCCTATGACTTACGGTGACGATGGCCCTGAGTTTGACAACTGTCAGAGCATAAGAATGGCAAGCAGCTCTTTGGCCAGCTAGGTCTTTAGCGGACAGCTTGTCTTCTGAAAATGGTTGGCAAGTCTTCGTCTCCGTGCTTGCCCAGCTCCTGGCAGTGACGCTTCCTTGCACCCATACCACCTCTGGGAGCCACCTCACCGCCAGCGTTGTGCCACTTACCTGCGCTGCACGCATCTTCACTTTTCCTCCGAACCCTTATATGAACTCCTCCGGTTCTTCTGAACACACGCTCTGGTGACATTCTGAAGAATGTTAATGTAGTCATACACAAAAAAGGTTCTGCAGCCAGGTTAGTTTGGGAGATCTAGAAACAAGGTTAGAAAGATTTGAAGTTCTGGGTAGCTCGTCCTGTTATTACGAATGTAAATCTTCGTGACTAGAATATTTTATTTTAGCGTCGTCTGAAGTGTATGTAAGGGAAGAGCAAGTCTGTGCTGTCCCGGAGCACGTGGTCTCACTGCGAATCAGCCGCAGGGAGGCTGCTGCAGGGTTGCTGGCTCTTCTTCCTCTGCTGCAGATACTTTTTAAGGGACTTTTTCACAACGCCTTCACTGCCTCACGCTTACCAATAAGCATTCAGACCATACACTGAATATCTGAGCAGTGTTAAAGTAAACTTGACGCTGTCATTTCATTATCTGTGTGTTGTTTGAATAAATTCTGAGTATCAGTCCAAGTCAGTCGGGGGTGCTTGCTTTCTCTTTCCATATGTGTATGCTCATATGCTGCTGCTCTGATGTTGGGTTTTCAAAAACTTACCATATTATCCTTCTCTCTCTGTCCCAACTAGGTGATACTATCAACCAAAGCACCCTGCCCTCGCAGCAGAGCCGCTTCCCAGACTACCTTGAAGCCATTCCCGGAACCAATGTGGACCTTGGAACACTGGAAGGAGATGGGATGAACATAGAGGGAGAGGAGCTGATGCCCAGTCTGCAGGAGGCTTTGAGTTCCGACATCCTTAATGACATGGAGTCTGTCCTGGCTGCCACCAAGCTAGACAAAGAAAGCTTTCTTACATGGTTATAGAGCCCTCAGGTAGACTGAACTCTAAATCTGTGAAGGATCTAAGGAGATAAGACATGTGTGCCTGAAATTTCCAAATAAGCCCGTTACGTTTTTCTGGCTAATACAGAAAAAGATGAACAAACGTCCAGCAAGATCCTTTCATCCATTACTTTGCTCTTCCTTGTCCGTTGCTGCTGTTAATGTATTGCTGACCTCTTTCACAGCTGGCCCTAGAGAGTCAAAAAAAGTTTTTTGTTTCTTTTGCTATTGTAACTACTGTTCGTTTGCGGGCTGGGGAATGAGCCTGTTTGGATGATGGATGTCATTCCTTTTGCCCAGTTAGGTGTTCACTGATCATAACTATTTAGACTTGGAAGTCAGAATGCTTCATGTCACAACATTTAGTTCATTCAAGTAGTTGTTCTTCAGCTGCCTTTGGTCAGTGGCAAACATGCCTTCTGGTCTGACAAGCCAAAAATGTTGTACCTGATACGAAATACTTAACGCCGATTTGAAGAGAGAGCTTAAACCAAGGCTGAGGACTGTTTTACTTTCAGTGTTTTTTTTTTTTTTTTTTCCTTAGTGCTATCATTAGTCACATAGTGACCTTGATTTTATTTTAGAAGCTTGTAAGGCATGAGTCAATTTCCATAGAAATATATTAATTATTGCCACATACTCTAGTATAGGTTTGGGTGGATATTTTTGTGGGTGTTTTATTTTTTGTTCGGTTCTTTTGGGGGGGTTTCAGAACTTACGCAAATTACTATATTAGTGAATCTGTTTATAATTGTAGCTTGAGGAGGTTATTGTAGTTTCATGAAACCTATATTTCCTGATTTTTGCCATCTTATTTAAATCTTGATTGTCTGCTTTTTCTATATATTCACACACTTATAATGTTTATAATAGTGTGATAGCAGAATGTATCTGTTTTTAGGTTTCCCTACTTTCCAATTTATTTTTTAAGTGGTAGCTTTGAATGTACGCATTTAGAATACATGGCTAGTAGTTTATATTTCACAAGTAGTTTACTTCAGGTTAGGGAAATCTACAAATGTTTGAGATAGTTCAGTATTCTAGAAAAGGTATCACTATGGACAGTGCCTGGAGTACGCTGTACTCGCTAGACAGGTGATAGATACTATCTGATGAACTGAAAAGGGGCAACAAAGAAATGGCTTAATCTCCCCTTGGACTAATCTGAATCTTTATGGGAAATTACTGAGTAGGTTTGAAATGTACATGGCAGAAGTAAGCTTTATAGTGGTTTACCTTCCCTTAGCTCTAGAAGTTTACCTTCACCTTAGTTTTGGAAGTAAATTCTAGGACTTTAGTTCTCATTTGTAATGAACACAGTAAATACTAATAGGTTGAAATAAGATTTTATAAGATTTGCTCCTACTTTTGTATGCTGAAAATTGACCCTGGGTAGTATGTAGAATACTGTAAGGTCATGAATTAGCTGGTAAAGTGATCAGATTAATAAATGTATATTGGTAGCTGAATTTAGCAAAGAAATAGAGATAATCATGATTATGCCTTTATTTTTACAGGAAGAGATATAACTAGAGTATGTGTCTACAGAAGTAATAATGGCTTCCAAAGAGTATTTTTTAAAAGGAACAAAATGAGTATGAATTAACTCTTCAATATAAGCTATGAAGTAGTAGTTGGTTGTGAATTATAGTGGCACCAGCTAGCCCCTCTGTGATTTAAAGGTCTTTTCAGTGCTTCTAAAATAAGCCCTTATTTTCAAGGGTTTATAAAGGACAAATTCTCCTTTCCTGGCTAAAGCTGCTATGAAAAGCCTCAGCTTGGGAAGATAGGGTTTTTGGGTTTTGGGCTTTGGGTTATGGGTTTTTTTTTCCAGTTACAAAATCTAAGTATTTTGACCCTTCAGTTTGGAGGAGTGCAAAAGTGGAAGAAAGAAGTTTTATTTTAAATACTTTCAGTGCTCAAAAATAATGCAATCACTGTATTGTATATAATGATTCATAAACTGATGGTTTATCATAATTGACTACAGAATTTATTTTAAAAACAGCAAAAAGATTCGATCTTGAGTTAAGTCTGGGGGGATATGGCCACTGTGCAGATGCATTGAGTCGTGGAACAATAATGAAATTCTACCTGGAATGCAAAATTGAGCGTATGGATGATGCAGAATGTTGTGGGGGTTGCTCATGTGCAGAAGATCAAAGCTACTTAGGAGAGCCTGCGGTTTGCCAGTGAGATACGCATTAAGATCACATCTTATATATATCAGCGGAGTAGCGTTAGGTTAGCGGGAGGGTGGGAAGGTGGGTGTGGGTCGTGCAGAGTTAGTGGGACCTTGATAGAAAACTTTATAAATTTCTTTCTCTTTAGTAGAGACTTGTCTTGCATCTTGCCGTCATTAAGGACAGTTGTTCCTAAAATTTCAATCACTTAAATACACCCACAGAGCGGGAATACGTAGTCTTCATTTCCCCTGGACTCACTGCTCAGTCACCCCGCAGGGCTGCAGCAGCCTCTGTTCCTGACACGGGCTTCGATCTTGTCCTTTGTACAGAACTGAAGGCGACTAAGAGTCCTTCCTCCTCCTGAGTGTGAACCACAGCCTTCGTGTGGTCTCTCTTGCTTTGTGTCCTTTCTCCTAATGTAAAAGTGTTTTAATGCTTCTTGGTTGTATTGGGTAGCATGGGGATAAGATTTTAACTGGTTATTCTTGAATTGCTTTTACAATAAACCAATTTTATAATCTTTAAATTCATCCGCTTTTTATATTTGTGTCCTTTCCAGTTAGCGCTTCTTAGATCTAGTTTATGATTAACAGAGCACATTGATTGGAGGTTTCAGATCTTCTGAAGCACTATTTGTTGTAATAACTGTTTTCTAACCACACTGCCTTTAAAAATAACAAAGTGACTGTGATAGAAGTAGTGTTCCTGTCTTAAGTACTCATATTAAATAGATGCATTCTCCATGGAGCATGAGTCTGAAAAATAGCAGGAATTGTGTTAAGTCAGAATTCATACAGATCAGTGTTGAAACTTAAAACAGTGCAAAAACAGAAGGCAATATCCAGCGATTAACAATTTCATAGCTCTCCTACATCAGAAAATGAGTACTCAGCTAAATTTTATCTTTGCAAGCATGTTTTTATAAGAATTGTGGGTGTGCCTACCTTAACAATTATTTCCTGTATCTTGAAAAAGTATTCTCCACATTTTAAATGTTTTATATTAGAGATTTCTTTAATGCACACTTGTCAAATATATATATATATATATATATATATATATATATAAAACCAATGTTACTTTTCGTTCTGTTTTAGATGTAAGAGCATGCTCATGTTAGGAACTTACATAAATTGTTACATTATTTTTTTCTTATGTAATATCTTTTTGTTTGTTTATGTGGTTCAAATATATTCTTTCCTTAAACTCTTTCTTGTTGTTTTTAGCAGTTGAAAACATTTAAAACGTTTTTGTCTTACCAGTCTCCCAACAGAGTAAGAACTACCACTAAAGTTACAGAACAAATTGGCAGGCAGAAAGTTGGTTTTATTTCCTAGAGTTAGGTGTGGCATTTGAAACCGAATATAGGTACAGTTCTTTGAATGTTACGCTCCTCGCACACGCCGCCGTGTCAGTAGCAGTGTCAAAGCAGAGCTGTGTCTGCCTCCCTTAAGTGACTGCACCACGCGTAACCGCACAGAGGGAACGGCGCTGCATGACGTTGTTCTTCCGGTGGCCTTTGGTTTTATTTCTCTAAATATTCCCTCAGCTTTCAAAACAGAACACTTACATTAGTGAGAGGTATTACATAACGTGTCAAAAAGATCGACAGATTTAAGTGTTTATCTTCAATTATTGATACGCGTCGATTTTGGCAAGGCAAATTTGAAAAGTTTTATGTTTTGCTATATATAATTTATTTACATTGGTAGAATACTAATTTTCAGGGGATTGACGCTGTTTCCCTTGTTTCGTACAAAGTAGAGTGATCACAGACACCACCTCAAAGCCACACCTGTGACTGGGGGTGTGGCGGAGTGACAGAGTGCGTGCGTCATGTGATTGAAATCCGAGATTCAGTCCCTAGCACCAAAGGAAAAAGCTGCCTTTTGTCTGCAGCACTGTGCCTCTTACTAGGGAGTTTTTCCAGGGAACCGAACAGGCTGGCTGTGTTGGTACCAGCAATAACTAGTAATGAAAGGAAACCTAGGCGCTTACTGCAGGGGTGCTGGGTGGGGTGGTGGGTTGGGTTGAGTTCTGCCTGTTTCCATGTCTTAACAGCCGAGATTGCAAGACAGGAGAAGTCCTACCTTCCCAGTTGCATTTTTGTTTCTTCTCTAAAGTCAGTCAGAGACTCTCCCTGGCCCTGAAAACTGGGCTTTGTTGGACTGAGTTCAGGTACTGCTATTCTTCGGCTCCAGGCCTCTACATATACTAATGCTGAAGCTCTGGCAGGGTGTCTGCCATGGATGGCACCCCCGTCCCACTTTAAGCTGCTGACATTCAGTCTCTATTTTAGTGTGAGACACTTCCAGTAAGCCATCTTCTGAGTTCAAAGTATAGTGAATTAAAAATGCAGTGAGAGAGCCAGGGCCAGTGGCACATCCTGTACTTGGAGCTACTCCACAGGCTGGGGGAGGCTGTGATTAGGGTGGTGGAGTACGTGAGACTCTGGTTGGATCCCTGACATTGCCGCAGCACACACACACACACACACACATGCACACACACTACTGTGATATAGCCAAAATGGGTAATTGCCTAACCATAAACATAGCCCTTAGCTGGAAGACTTAATCTTGCCACAAATACAGTTACTAATAAACAAGATGATCCTGAAAAGATGGCAAGTTTTACTCTCTGCCATATTTTAGTAAATTCCCAAACTAAGCGACCTTATTTCCAAGCTGCTGTGACTCTTGTTAAAAGCCAAAACAACATCCAAACAATCCACGTATCGTCTGTGCCGTACTGGAAGCAGTATTTGGAGAACTCTAAGGAAAGGGATTACTTATACAAAATTACAAAGCAACTGTTTTGGTACTTAAAGCTGTTATTTTAAAGTGAAACCAGCCAGGTGTGGTGGCATATGCCTGTAATCCCAGCTACTTGAGGGGCTAAGGCCAAAGGGTCTCTAGTTCAAAGCTGGCCCAGATAACTTAGCAAGACTGTCTCAAAATTAAAAAGAAAAGGCACCAGGGATGTAGTTCAGTGATCGAGCGCATGCCCAGCATGTAGGAGGCTCTGGGTTCATTCCTCAGCACCAAAACAAAGCGAGGCCAGGAGCAGTAACACACAAGTGAGGGCCCAGCTAGTGGGAGAGACTGAGGCAAGGAGGTCACTTGAGTCCAGGAGTTTTGGGTCAGTTTGGGCAATATAGCCAAGTTTCATCTCCAAAAGTAAAAGTGGAAGTGTTAAAAACTGGAGTTACTGTAGCTTTGTGAAATTGTTGGTTTATATACAAAAGGAGTGGATGCACAGGGCTTGATTCTAAAAGTAAACTTTTAAAATTAACGGATTTCTTAGGGTTCTGATGCTCCTTTCTGCATATATCCTCACCCTTAGACTGTTCCATCGTACAGTTCCCTGAACTTCATAGAATCTATATAAATTAACCTTTCTATTTAAATACCTCCTTGGGTCTAATTTTTCATTGCGGGTATTATTAGAAGCCACATCTCAGTTTCTTTTAAGGTGTTTGCTCAATTTCAAGGCAGGTTCTTAGTTATAGTGGACTTACACAGGATTGATTTTTGGTTTTTCTCCGGTACCGGGAACCGAACTCACGACCTTGCGCTTGGCAGGCAGGCGCTTTTGCCGCTGAGCTAAATCCCCAGCCCCCTTACACAGGATTGAAACGATGGTCAGTGTGGCCAGTTAATTTTCACAAAGATGAGGATGCAGTAGTAGAATCTGAGGAACAACACTCACATTCCAGTACTGTCTGCACGAGCAGAGAGGCCCCTGGGAAACCTGCCTAGTGATCACTTCTCCTTCCACCTTGGGGTTTAAGTAACTCGGGTTTTAAGCATATCTTTCTGCTGAAGGGGGGTAAGTACAGCAGCGAGGGCAACAGCAACATGTGGTGGGCTGCAGGACCCAATGATGTCCAGAGGACCACAACTCTGGGGGGCGGGGGTGACCGTGAATTAAAATGTCAGGTTCCGTTAGAGACAGTCACGTTCAAGAGCAGCCGGAGCACTAAGCAGTCTGAGGGTTCCCACGCAAAGCCGCGTGAGTGTGAGTTTGGAGACGCCGTTTCCTTTGCTAAGGTGCTTTCTCTGTTGAACACCAGGAAGTCTCGAGCCTTACCCAACCCCAGGGAGACGGCCTAGAGGAAAATCTGGGCTAGGGATTTTGCTGTTCTGTAATCCACATCACTGAACAATACAGCTGTTATCTGTGCTCGGCAGAGGAATTTCTGTGGGGTTTTCAGAAGATCAGCGTGAGCCCACGTGCTGTCTGTGCAAAACAGCTGATGTTTCAGCAGGGTGTGCGGACAGCGAGCCCGGAACTCGGGCACACCCGGCCCCAGAGCGGAGCGGTGGTCAGCCAAACTTGGGGCATTGTTTAAAGTTCCTGATCAGATCTCTGTCAGTCTCCCAAAATTACTGAAGTAGAAGTCCCAAATCTGGCCATTTCCACTTTTCCCTTAAGTGCTAGCCTGCGGAGCATCGCGCATTTGAAAAGCAGATTACTCCAGTTGAGGTCTTGCAGCCGTCATTACTGTGGGAACTGAAGCCTCTGAGACGCTTTTCCTATTGAGTATAGGGAAAATACTAACTACAGTTTACACCATCTCAGACCAAGTTATAATTATCAGAACACTGCCACATAGCTTACTTGATTGTACCTAGATCCTGTGAAGTGAACCTAGATGCCACACTGGCTGCAAGACTCGGGGACTTTTAGGGTGTAGCACATAGCTAGGAAGTATTTCCCGTGTACTTGCACAAGGCCGACCATCTTCCGTGGGCTTCACCTTGTCTCCTTGGTTCTAAGCTTCCGCGCCCCTGGCTCCACGGCCAGCAGGCCCTTGTCTCCCGCACAGAACCCTAGGAAGATTACCGCAACAGTCCAGAGTGAAAATGAAAAAAAAAATGCTCTAATAGGTTGTTAAATTTGAGACCCTTTAAAAATCCTATGTACATTTGTCCAGTAGACCTTTTGCCAGGTAACAGTCTAGTCTTGGGTAATTAATAGTATGGTAACTTCCGTAAGGGGATTGCAAGCCTGCATCGTGGTAGTGGGTGGTTAACACAGTGTACCATGGCAGCACGGTCTATGGGGAGACCTTCCCCCGGAATGATGAGGAACGGCTTCCTAAGTGTTACTGAAGCTGGACATGGTTAGGACTAACCCAGCAGAAGTGACAAAGCGTAAGGTGGGCAAACTAGGACTGAGGAGGGAGAAGTACATGGGCTGTGAATATTTAACAGATTAATTCATTTAACAATTCGAGTGTCTAGCTGAGCAGGGTGACACCTAATCTCA
The DNA here is from genome assembly GCF_000276665.1 of Chinchilla lanigera. Lineage (NCBI taxonomy): Eukaryota > Metazoa > Chordata > Mammalia > Rodentia > Chinchillidae > Chinchilla > Chinchilla lanigera. Next base: position 5,538,473 of record NW_004955412.1, read on the forward strand.
GCTACAGGAGGCTGAGGTGGAAAGACCGTGAGTTCCAAGTACAGCCTGCGCAGCAAAGTACTCTTCAAACGTATCTAAAATGTGTCAGGCACTGTTCTGGGAATATAGAAACGAACAAAACACGCACATTTTGCCCTTGTGTGGTCTGTGTTCTCGACAGGCCGGCATCAGATAAAGACAGGTCGTGCCACGTTCCCAGCCTACACCCCGGCCCTTTACCGAGCAAGCCCCTTCAGCTTACCTGCTTTAACTCCGCAGCTCAGTGCCGTCGGCACTGTGGTTTGACAAGAATACTAACGCAGAGGTCACATACCTTGAGTAGTGGCTTTGGGGAGTTTGACTCCAGAATCTGACTGACTTTTGCTTGAATTCTAGGGTTGGAAAACTTCATTACAGAGACCAAGATTTGTTAGAGGATAGTATCAAAAATGACTTAAAGGCTATCACATTGTAAGGAAGCTGTAAGCAAGCTTACCTGAAGGGTAACAACCGTGGGCTGAGCATGCAAGTAGAGAAAAAACAGGTGTCTGCGTACCAGCTCATTGACAGGAGCTCAGAGTTTTTGTGGTTTGCTCTCATAATACTGTGGATCAATTTTTTTCTGATCTGCAGGGCAGAAGATGATGATTTCAGAGATAACAGTTGTTTTCCCCAGGAGTATAATCAGATTCATGTGCCTGGCAGGTGGGTACTGTAGAATGGGAGTCAATTCGTGCGATTTACTGTAGAGATAAGAACTAGGGAAGCAGCCAGGAGTAGTGTCTGTACCTGCATTCAGGAGGACACCGTGGGAGGATCACTAGAGCCCACAACTTTGAGACCAGCCTGAGGCAATATAGTACGACTCTTGATCTTTGTTTTTAAAAAGCTGGGTATGGTAGCACACACCCGTAATCCCAGCACTGGGGAGAGCAAGATAGGATCTCAAGTTCAAAGCCAGCCTAAGTGACAGCGAGACCCTATTTTTTTTTTAATTTTTAAATTTATTTATATATTTATTTATTTATTTTGGTACCGGGAATTGAACTCATGACCTTGCACTTGCAAGGTAGGTGCTGTGCCACTGAGCTATATCCCCGGCCCCAAGGACTCTTCTTCTTTAAGAAAAAATTCAGGGGCTGGGGATTTAGCTCAGCGGCAAAGCGCCTGCCTGGCAAGCGCAAGGTCATGAGTTCGGTTCCTGATACCAGAGAAAAACCAAAAAAAAAAAAAAAATTCAAAGATTAGGGAACCTGAGTAGATTACTGATTAGTGAAATTTACCTCAGAGAAAAACTAGAAAAGCTAAACTCCTGAGGCTATCAAGAGCAGCTCCACACAGGCCACAGAGACTGCTTATTTGGAGGTTTGGGAACAGACCTTTGCCCAACACAGATTTTGTGTGTCACTTTGGGCGAGGCGCTTTTCAGTACTGGAGCCCCTCTCGCATGCTAAGCAGTGGGTGACCCTGGAAATACAATGATACAGTAGCGTGAGGCCTGTGCTCAAGGAGCTTGCGGGCTAGTGGGAAGACAGGCAAAGGCGCTAACAGTGAGAACGGCGGAGAGACCGCGCACCGGGCGCCGCTGTTGCGGAGTGGCCGCACTGCTCTCAGCGAGCCCGCAGCGTGCCCCACTGGCCATGTCAGCAGGGGCCAGCGTTAACGCCAGAATTCCCCCAGTCGTTCTGCTCTACATCAGTGGAGTCCTGCGATGTGCAGACGTCACAAGCCGGTGTCCTCAGTTTACCCCGTTCCCGTGTGCTTCGCTGGACACCCTCGGCAACGGACAGAGCAGTCTCACCGCGGAACCAGCAGCAAGTGCACCGTGCTGTGGAGACGAGCTATCCAGAGGGTCTCGAGACAGCGCCGTGGGAAGAGATGCAGCGTGGAGCTCCTCCGGAAGGGGACGCGGCCTGAAGGAGCTGTGTCAGCGCCTCCATTTGGGATGGTAAATAATGTCACAAGGAAAGACATTCGTAGAGGGAGAGCAAAAAAAGACAGTGGCCTCCGTGGGGTCGGTGGGCCCGTACAGAAGCCGTGACTTGTCCAGTCGGAGTGTATTGCACACCCGGCGCGAGGTGCAAGGCACTGCCGGGAGCGGGGGCGGGTTCCGGGGCCCAGCGGCTGCTCCCCTGCACGGAGCTCGGCTTGATGCCCAGGACCACCCGCAGTACTTCACTTCCCTGTCGCGGGGCCGCTGTTGCCGGGATAAGCGCACGCGGGCACCTGCCCTCGGAGCGAAGGAGAGGCTTCCCTGAGGAAGAGTCTAAAGGATGGCGCGGAGAGCAGGAGCAGCGTGCCGCCCCGTCCTGAGATGGGACGGAGCTGCCGTCACCTCCGAGGAGGCAACACCGCCGCGCAGCAGGAAGGGGACGGGCCGGCGCGGCCGAGGCCCGGCTGGGGTCCGTCCTGCGCGCGTGCGGGCGCTGGCCAGCCTGCGTCGGGGTGATGTGGGCGCGCCCCCGCGCAAGAGCTGCTCTGCCGTCCGCTGCCGCGTGGCGGTGACGGGTGAGGGCGCTCGGCCGGGGCGCAGGCGGCGGCTGCGGGGCTGCGTGGGAGAAGCCACGGCCTCAACACCAACGCGCTCCGGCTGCGAAACGAAGAAAAAGCAACGGGCTGCAGAACTGGCGCAGAGAGAAGGTAGCGCGTGATGGCGCGGGAGCGGCTCCCAGCTTCGTTAACCCTGGCTCGCCGGGAAAGGCGGCTGATTCGTGGGCAGGTCTGGAGGGTTAGAGTCTAACACGACACCCTGGACACGCCACAAATAGCAAGAGCCATCCGGGACCCCTTGAAGAGCAGGCACAACACCAAAAGAAACGAACACAGCACACAGCAGTCCCGAATGGACAACAGGAACCTAGGGAGTTTTTTGCATTGCTCTGTTTAAATGCACATCAAATTCCATTAGAATATCTAGGTTTAATAATCTCTAGGCCAAGAAGATCGTGGGGGTCCCATCCTCTTAATCGAATGGCCACGCCAGTAAGTGGCTTTTGGGGGTGGCTGCGTCTGGAAATGCTGGGGTTTAAGTCCAGCGGACAGCTCGACCCCTTACACACACACGCGCGCACACACGCACGCACACACGCACACACCCCGGCTGCTTACACCCAGCACAGAGCTCAGGGGTCTGTTTGCTTTCTGCATGGATCGTCACAATCAGGGATACACCTTGGCTTGGCTTGTTGCCACGGCCTGAAGGACGCAGAGGGGCATCGGGGCAGCAGGTTCACCTCAAGCCGTGCCTGAGGCGCACAGAGACCTGGACCTGGGAGCTGCTGGAGTAAATACAGCCCGAGGCTGCAGACGGTGCCCGGCAGGGCTCAGCGCTCACACGCGGAAACAGGAGTGTGCTGGGCCCACTGCTCTCTCCCCTCCCCAGGTGAATGGAGGGGGTCGGATCAGGGGACAGGCAGAGGCCTGTAGTTAGGCCTGTCCCCAGAGCACAGTACTGGAAAGCAGACGCCAGTTACAGACATCTGCACACTGGCAACAAAGTGCGTCCATTGTGCGGACCTGCAACCCTCAACACACTAAAAACAACAGGAACACAAGAGAAGGCAACAAAATGCCTCTAAAAACTCCGAATTTCTCGAAAGCATGGGGGACTCCCCATGCGGCACCCGTGGGGAGGAAATCAAAAGCCAAAGAGCTGAATTATACAAAAGGATAAGAGAAGAGAAAACAATTAATAGATAAGGTGCTTGACAAGCTCAAAAGAGATTAAACAGGTAACAGATACAAAAATGATCACTGCGTTTACAGAAGACACTAATAAAAAGCCAGCTGAGCTAAACACAGTGATGCAAAACACAACTGACCAGTTTAGAAAGAATGAAAAGTCCATGAAAAGAAATGTCATGGACAGGTTGAGAGAGAAGAGGGAGCCACCTCAGGAGTGACAGAAATCCAGGACAGGTTGAGAGAGAAGAGGGAGCCACCTCAGGAGTGAGCCCTAGTCTGACTCCCTAGCAAGGCTGAGAGTCTGAATCAGCGCTGGAGAAAAGCAGGTACCCTGAAGCGAGGGCGAAAAACAGTCTGATACAGGAGGGCAAATGCAAAGAGAGCCTGCTGGACTACAATCTAGTGTCTGGGGCGGGTGGGAGCGGAAACAACGGCTCCTGGGTCCTGGCATCCCAGCTGGTGCGCATGTCCTCTTGGGAGACATTCGACGTGAGGGACAGTCAGCTCTTCCGCAGCAACCTGCGTGACAGCACAGACTGACCATCACTGACCCGCTATCAGGCACTGTAAGTAAGATACTAGCAAGCCGGGGACTCGGACGCCAGAAGCAGGAGAATGGCGTGTGACACAACAAAGCACTTGGATTTTGAAAACACTAGAGCTCCAGCCCCTGTGAGCGGCAGGTCTGCAAAGAGAGAAGGCTTGCGAGACAGAGAGAAAAATAAAGTCACCCATTCCCTCCACATGCAACATGCGTGCTGCGCTTGCGGGTCCTTCGGGGCTCTACCCAGGCCGCCATGGGGTGGGGCAGCCCCTCCGGGCTGTGGACTGCAGAGCCGGGAGACAGACCCGGGACCCCAGCAAGGACACGAACCGGGAAGTGGAGTGGGGAAGACCCGTGAGAGGAAGGATGCAGACGGGTGTGTGGTCCGAGGGCTTGTGGCACTGCGCTGCGCAGCAGGCTTGCGGACCCCCCCACGCACTCCTGCCCATCCTAAGCAGAAGGCAGCTGGACACCGAGCTGGCCCAGGCGGTCTCCCGGCAGGTGCTAAGCAAGGAAAAGCCGCGAGAGGAGACACGGAGCCGGCCATAACCTTCGCCAGGCGGGGCCGGGCGTGGGAGCGGGAGGTCTCGGGTGGAAGTCAGCGGACCGCGAAAGAGCTCGCCGGGAGCTGCAGACCGTCCCACGTCCCCTCCTCCCAAATCAATCCAGGCCAGCGAAGCCTGCAGTCGGCCCCGCCCGAGCACGCTCGCGGCCAGGAGGTGCGGGTGGAGGGACTGGCGCCCGCCCGCGTCCAGCCTGCGGGCAGCGGTGCGCAGGGGCCCGGCCGAGCCGCTCACGTCAGACCCGATTCCGGTGCAGCGGGAGCCGCGGGGCTCCTCCGCATCGATGCTATAGAAACTCCCTGAAGGTTTTATGTCTTTGTTTTTGGGTCCTTGTTTGTTTGTCTAGGTTATCTTGATTGCTTTTTTCTGGTTCTTGCTTCTTTATTCATTTTTATTTTACTGTATTCGTCAAGGCTTCCCTAGTTGTTCTTTTAGCCCTTCTCTTTTACGCCTCTCTCTCCTCCGTATCCTTCTTTCTCCTCCCTTCCTCGTTTTCTTCGCTCCTTGCCTGCCTTCCCCTCTTCAACTTTCTTTTTTTTTTTTTTTTTTTTTTTTTTTTGGTTTTTCTCCGGTACCGGGAACCGAACTCACGACCTTGCGCTTGCCAGGCAGGCGCTTTTGCCGCTAAGCTAAATCCCCAGCCCCTCCCTCTTCAGCTTTCGTATCGCACATATAGAGCAGGCGTCCGTGTGTGCACACGAGAGGGTAAAAATTAACCAGCGCCGTGACCCACGCAGTGCCGTCCTGGGGGTGGCAGGGTAATCCTTATCGAACCTGTGCTCAGAGGGTCCAAACCAGACTGCCTACGATGTATTACCGGGTTCTGTCAAGCTCGCAGCCTCCCCGAATCTAAACACTCTTCCCTCCCTCGAGCTCTGGTTGTACTTTCACTCAACGGCCAACCTCTCCCCAGCCACATACGCATTCTCGCAAACACCCTCAGCACCAGCCCTTTACCCCAGCTGTGGAAATCATCCAATAGCATCCAACCTCATTTTTGTTTTCCACTGAGTGACATTTCTCTAACCGCTCCTCTGCCACAAACACAGCCCTTCTTATTTCCCTTCTTTCCTTCCTCCACCCTCCACATTCCCATAAATGGCAGGATAATATAGTCTGTAAGGACCATCGACAAAAGGGCAAAGTGATCAAAACAAATTTTATGCTTATGAATGCTGTCTGGTTGGCTCTGTTGATGCTGTTATAACCAGTAGAGTTCCCTCCTTACAATACAGTGACTGGGTTCAACCTAACTAGATAGAGTAGGTTGAAGCGGTAAACACTATTTCTTACAAATAAAGTGAAGATCGCGTCACTGGAAAACAGAAACGAACTAAAAATATCTTCATGTCACCCACAAATGCTCTTTGTCAGACCTCAACCCTCAGCACAGTTCCTCCAAGACTCCCCACTGTCCCAGCGCAGATCAAAGGGTGCTAACAGAGAGGAAATCAAACACCGAATAGCCGAGCTGCATGAAATGCTTAAAGAATCAAAGAAAATTAGCAAGCTCACAGATGACATAACCCAAACATAGTAGAACTAACCAACTGAACAATAAGAGCTGACCAAAAATATTCAAATCACGAATGACAAATTTATCAAAGAAATAGACTCCCCTAAAAGGTGGGGACAGAAATTCTGGAGATGAAGAATTCTATTGAATACATGAACAGAAGAAATGACCAATGTGAAGAAAGACTCAGACCTCGAGGACAGAGTGAAACACATGATGATATATGCAGAGAAACCATGAAAATAACAAGAGAGCCAGGAAAATTCATCCAAGAGCTATAGATGATGGTAAGAAGACTAGCAACACTAATTGGAGTTAGAGAGAAATTACAGGACAGCACATGTGGAATAAAAATTCTATTTACAGAAATCATAGCAGCAAACTTTCCAAATATGGGGAAAGAACTCAGTATACAGGTAAGCAAGGCTCCAGAATGCCAAATAATTACAATGAAAAAAGAAGCTCCCCATGACACATCATAGTCAAAATCCCAGAAACTCAACACCAGAACAACTTTAAAAGCTGTGAGAGGAAAGCAAAAAGTCACTTCCAAAGACTGACACATTGGGATTATGGGAGACTTCGCAACACTAACTTTAAAAGCCAGGAAAGCTTGGAATGAAGTGCTTCAAACCCTAAAAGAAAACTTTCAACCCTGGCTAATACATCATATGAAATTATCTTTCAAGATTGATAGAGAAGTAAAGCCATTCCATGATAAAGATGCCTTAAGAAATTAAGGAACATCAACCAGCACTCCAAAAATAGTCAAGAATATCCAGAACAGAGACAAAGAAGCCAACAAACCCAAAAAGTCTGATGGAATGAATACATCAAGCAAGGTGAGCAGTTCAACAAAAAGGAAAAATAAGTCAGTCAAGAACAAAAAAGAATGCAGTGACAAATAGGTCAACACTTTTCAGTAATAACTTTCAATGTAAATGGCCTCAGTTCCCCAATTAAAAGACACAGGTTGGCAGGCTGCATCAAAGAGACAAAACCCAACAGTTTGTTGTATACAAGAGATTCATCTAATTCCAAAAGAAATCTATAGACCAAAAATCAAAGAATGAAGAACATTCCAGGCACCATGACTCAGAAAGAAATCACGGGTAGCAGTTTTATTCTCAAAGTGGACTTCAAGCTAAAACCGATCAGAAGAGGCAAAGAAGGTACTGCACATTAGTTATGGGGATGATTTACTATGAAGAGATAACAACTGCAAATATATACTAACTGAACATCAGTGCACCCAACTTCATAAAGCAAACACTACTAGGTGTAAAGGATTAAATAAACACCAATACGATCCAAGTGGAGAAACTTTCAACAACTGGCTTAGTGAGTTCAAGGCCAGCCTGGACCACAGAGTGAGACCCTGTCTAAAAAAAAAAAAAAAAATCAACTTAGCTATGAAATATCAGGCCAGGGATATAGCTCAGTGGTGCAAACGCCTGCCATGCAAGTGGGAGGTTGTGAGTTTGATTCCTGGTACCAAAAAATAAAATAAAATAAAAACAATGAAATATCACAGTTGAACAACATCTTTGAACAAATGGACTTAATAGATAGCAGTAAGCAGCAACAAATCAATGTCTCCAAGATTTGGAATCCAGACACTGGAAAATAACAACTTGAGGAAGAGATCGATCCCCGGGACCCAGGAAATGTCTGAAGGGAAACTTGAGCCCACAGATAAAGTGACAGATCTTAATGCCGAACAAGGAGGGAGCACTCTGCACTTTCTTGCCAGCTCCAGGGAAAGAGAAAGATCAAATCTACAGAGACATAGTGAAGGCAGGTGACTCCAAAGACCTCCATGGAGATGTTCACCAGTGGAATGGAGCAGAGGATGCTGGATGCTACAACAGCTGCTGAGTGACTCCAGTCCCAGCAATGAATGCCATGCTCCCTGGAGAAGGTATGTGGACTGGTGCCATTTTAGGGAGGGATCAACTGAACCTGGGACTCAGAGCAACCACGGATTGGCTTCATCTCAGTGTTCCCAGTGTTGAAATCCCACAGTGATTGGGTGAGGAACAAACACAAGAGATGTGCAGGGTGAGGGAGCCATGTCAGGCTTTCGAGAGACACCCTGAGTATTACAGGCTGAAAAACTCAGGCACCAATCCCACATCCACAGGCTAGGATCAGCCTGAACTGTGGAGGAGACTGTACCAGAGTCAGTGCCCTCCCTGACCCTACAGCAGGCTGGCTGGGACCATCCAGCACAAACCTGGGCAGTGTCTGCCTCCTTTGTTTACCAGTGACACCAGAGTCATGCCCTGAATTGGCTTGAAGTCTCAGGGACATTTCTTTTGTTCTTTCCCTTGGCTTCTAGTTTTGTTGTTGTTGTTGTTGTTTGCTTGCTTCTTTCCTTGATTGTTTGCATCTGTTTTTTCATTAGTGTGAATATTGTTTTTAGGGGTTTTGTTTTCTTTTGCTGTGTTGTGCTCTTGTTTTTGGTTCTTCCTCTTTTCTTTTCCTCCAATCTTCTTTAAAATTGTCCCGAAGCTTGGGTAATCGTCCTTTGCCCTTCAGCCTTGCTTCTTATCATTTTCTCTTCTTTTATTTTTCTATTTTTTCCTCTTATCCATTTTATATTTTCTTCCCTGAGGATAAAATCTATTGAGTGCATATTTATTGTATGTTCTTTTCTGATTTGTTTTAAATTTTGTTATATAACTACAAATAATGTACCTATGGTTAAAGGTGACAAATTAACAGGTATCACAGTTTGTCATTTTCTAGATCTTGGGAGAGACACAAAAGTTAGCTATGCAGGCCCCCTGCCTCACAGGCTCCCATGAGGAGGGCCCCCGGCATCTGGGAAGCCATGCGGCAGGGAGCACCGACCCTCAGGCCAGCCCCCAGCCTCGCAGGTGCCTGGGAAGCCATGTGGCAGGGAGAGCTGGTCTTCGGGCCAGCCCCCAGTCCCGCAGGGGCCCGGGAGGAGGGGCTCCAGCACCCGGGAAGCTGCACAGCAGCGCGCACTGGCACGCATTGGCCCTTAGGCCAGCGGCTGCTGCTCGATTGAGGACTCCATGGCACAGAGAAATAATGACACAATTGGTCCGCCATGCACTGGCTGCAGAGGCCCACCCAC
>NW_004955412.1:5549229-5550268 GCF_000276665.1 Chinchilla lanigera
TGTAAAACAACAACCATTGATAATTTCCTACCACTTTGTCTGTAATTTGGTAAGCCCCCCTATTATGTTATCCTTCTTTTACTCTTTAAAATAAAAAAAAGAAAACAACAACAACAACAAAAGTTAGCTATGCATAAAATATATCTCAGAAAAGTAATCATTTCCTAAAGAGATCTCAACACTAATAATAAAGCTACCAACCACAAGCAATCTGTAAGCATCAATGCAGAAAACAAATTTTAAAAAATAGAAAATGAAAAGAAATGGAAACAAGATGCAACCCCAGGCCTCCGGCTCACCCAAGGCAAATCCAGGGTGAATGGAGGTGGAAGAACTCAAAAGCCACCCAGCTGAACTTTCTGAAATGGTAGCAGTGGAGGTAACAAAGCAGATGAATGAGTCCCTAGCGGGGAATAAACCAAATCAGAAACAATTACACAGATAACTAAAGAGATAATGATCATAATGAAGAACATGAATAATGACGTTACGGAATCTAGAGAAGATACAGGGAAAAAAATGGAAGGGTTTAGAAAACTGATGGAAGCCATGAATGCCCAACATAGGAAAGAATGGGATTCCATAAAACAGAGTCAGACATCCAGGAAATTAAAAATTCTATTGAAAGTATATATAGCAGAATGAACCAATGTAAAGATAGAATATCAGATCTAGACAACATGTTTGTGGTTGGCAATCATTAAATGAAATACCTCTTTGCAAATAGCAAGGCACTGTGAAAAATCAACCCAAAAGCTACTAGATTATGCAAAGAATAATAACATAAAATTAATCAGCATCAATGAGGAATCAAAAGATAGCAAAAAGGACATAAAAAATCTGCTAACAAAAGTAATAGCAGAAAACTTCCACAGCATGGAAAAAAAAAACTGACATACAGATAAGTGAGACATATACAAATCCAATTAGCCACAATCAGAAAAAAAAAACACTAAGGCATATGATAGTCAGGATTTCAGAAATTCAACACAAGAACAGAATGTTAAAAGCTGTGAGACAAAAGAAACAAATTACCTAT
>NW_004955412.1:5551297-5552943 GCF_000276665.1 Chinchilla lanigera
ATTGGACTTTCTCCATTATATTAGCTCACAGAACATGTTTAAGTAAATGCCAAATAGTTGAAATTATCTCATGCATATTATCAGATAGTAGAGCAATGAAAGTGGAAATCAAATGCAAAAGAAACCACAAAACTTCATAAACACACAGAAATTAAATAACCCTTCTGAACAACCAATGAGTCACAGATGAAATTAAAGAAATTAGAATTTCTACAATTAAGTGATAACACCAGAACAACATACTGGAACATACAGAAGGCATTGAAAGCAACCCTATGAGGGAAAGTTATAGTGGTGAACTCCCACATCAGAAAAACAGAACGAATGCAGATAACTTAATGTTGAGGCTTAAGGTTCTAGAAGAAGAGCAAATTAAACCCACAGAGCATGAGGGAGGAAATTATAAAAAGCAGAACAGAAATTGATGCAAATGAGACTAAGAAAACAATACAAAAACTCAATGAATCCGAGCAATGGTTCTTTGAAAAGTTAAATAAAATAGACAAATCTTTAGCTGACCTTATCCAAAAAGGAAAGAAAAGAAATAAATCCATGCAATGAGAAATAAAAAGGGCAAAATCACAACAGATCCTGCAGAAATCCACATTATCATTATCTACTTTGAGAACCTGTACTCTTATTGGTAGAAAACCCAGAAGAAATAGAGAGATTCCTAGATACGTATGAACTACCAAAGCTTAATCAAGAAGACACAGAAATTCTAAATAACCCAATATCAGTCAATGAAATTGAAGATATAATTAAAAACTGCCAACAAAGAAAACCCAGGTCCTGATGGATTCACTGCTGAATTCTACAAGAAATTTAGAGAAGATCTAATGTCACTACTCCTCAAACACTTTAATGAAATTAAAAGCAAAGCAATACTCCCAGACTCATTCCTACAAGCAAGCATTACCCTGATAACAAAAGCACAAAAGGATTTAACCAAAAAAGAAAACCACGGGTGAATCTCCTCCATGTATATAGATGCAGAAATCCTCAATAAGAAACTGGCAAACAAAATGTGGCAAATCATCAAGAAGATTATACACCATGACCAAGTAGGATTCATCCCAGGGACGCAGGAATGGCTTAACATATGCAAATCAGTACATGTAGTAGTACATCATATTAACAGAGCCAAGAATGAAAATGCATGATCATATCAAAAAGCATTCAACAAAGTCCAGCACCCATTCATGACAAAAATCCTAAAGAAAGACTTTATCTCAATCTGATAAAATCCATCTATGACAAACCATGAGCCAACATCATGCTAAGTGGTCAAAAACTGAAAACTTTCCCTCTAAAATTGGGAACAAGACAAGTCACTATCACTACTCCTGTTTAATATAGTTCTGGAAGCATTATTCAGAACAATTACACAAAAGAAAGAAAAATAACATGGATAGGAAAATAAGAAGTTAAAGTGTCATTATTTGGTGATGAGATGATACTCTATATAGAAGACCCCTAAAATTCCACCAAAAGACTCTAGATTTAATAACCAAACTCAGTTGTGTGGCAAGATACAAATCAATACTCCAAAACCAATAGCTGTCCTGTACACAAATAACAAATTCACTGAGAGAGACATTAGGGAGACAACACCTTTCACAACAGCATCAAGAAAAATGAGATAC
>NW_004955412.1:5554428-5555884 GCF_000276665.1 Chinchilla lanigera
AGACACTGGGAAGTAGGAAGAACACATTCAAATGGGGATGGAAGCCAGGTGTGGTGGCTCTCACCTGCCATGCCAGCACTTGGAAGCCTAAGGCCAGCCTGAGCTACAAAGTGAGTCCTAGGCTATCTTGAACTCTATAGTGAAACCCTATCTCAAAAAGACATCACAATACAAACCACAAAAAACAAATGAGGGAGAGGTACGATGGGGGGGGGAGGAGGAAAGGAAGGGAAAGGGAAAAAAGAGAATGGAAAGAGAAAAATAGAAACAAAGCTTATGTAAATGGGGAGGGGAATGGGGGAAAAAGAATTGAGGTATGTTATATACAGGTACAAATTCCCTATGGTGAATGTGATTAATATGCATGATAAATATGTACTAATAAAAAGAATAAAGTTTAAAAAATGGACTTAATATCTACAGTGTTCCACCCTTCAGTATACAATAGAACACACATTCTTCACAGCAGCACATGGAACTTTCTCCAAAACAGACCAAAGACTAATCCATGATGCCTGCCTAAATAAATACAAAAGAGTCAAAATTATACACATACACTGTCAAATGATAGTACACTGAAATGAGGCATCAATCACAAAGAAACCACAAAAATTTTACAAACATCTGGGTATTAAGTAATACATGTCTGAACACTCAGGGTCGTAGAAGAAGTCAAGGAAGACATCAATCAATCCCTAAAATCGAACCCTAGTGCCAGTACAACACACCAGCACCCTGGGACACAATGAAAGCAGTCCTAAGAGGTAGTTTATTGCTGTGAGTGTTCACATTAAAAAGAGTGTGCTTGCCAGGGATATAGCTTAACAGCACAGCACCTGCCTGGCAAGCGTGAGGTCATGAATTTGATTCCAAGTACCAAAAAAAAAAAAAAAAAAGAAAAAGAAAAAGAAAGAATGAGCTCATGTAAACAACCTACTGATATGTCTCAAGATCTTACAAAAACAAAAATAAGGGCTGTGGATTTAGCTCAGCGGCACAGCACCTGCCTGGCAAGTGCAAGATCATGAGTTTGATTCCCAGTACCAGAAAAAAAAAAAAAAAAAGCCCAAATGCAGACCTAGCAGGAGGAGGAAATCACAAAGAACAGAGTGGAAATTAATAAAATCCAAATTTAAAAGAACAATACAAAGAATCACTGAATCAAAAAGCTGGATCTTAGAAAGAATAAAGAAAATAGATAAACTTTTAGCCAAACTTAACAAAAGAAGAAAAGACAGACCCACACCAATGCAGTTAGTAAAGAAAACAGTGAAATCACAGTGTACACTGCCCAAACCCAGATCATTAACAACTATTATAAAAATTATAATGTTGCGCCGGTCTTCCAACCGGCAGCTCGCTCCCTGCCTCGTAGGCCCCCGGAGGGAGGGCCTCCAGTGCACAGGGAGCCATGGGCGGGGAGCACCTGTCTTCCAGCTGGCTCACTTCCTGCCTC
>NW_004955412.1:5556999-5575977 GCF_000276665.1 Chinchilla lanigera
ATAGATTCTAAAACATGTATAAATTACCAAAACTGAACCAAGAAAACATAAAAACCCTGAACAATCCAATAACAGGTGATGAAATTGAGACAGTAATAAAAACCCACCAACTAAAAAAAAAACCAAAAAACCCAGGGCTTGATGCATCCTCTGCTGAATTCTATGAGAACTTTAGGGAGGACATACTCTTCAAATTCTGTAATGAAACTGAAAGGGAAGGAGTACTGCCAAATTCACTCTTGGGAGCTAGTCTTGCCTTGATTTCAAAAACCAGTCAAGGACCCATTAAATACTTAGGAATTAACCTAAACAAGGCAGTGAAAGACTTCTGCAATGAAAAATACAATACTCAGAAAAAGGAGATTAAAGAGGACACCAGAAAATGAAAAAATTATCCCCTGTTCCCGGGTAGGCAGGACCAAGATGGCCAAAATGGCCATTCTTCCAAAACTGGCAACAGATTTAATGCAATCCCAACCCAAACACCCACAGCATTCCTCACAGATCTAGAGAAAACACTCCTAAATTTTGCATGGAACCAGAAGACACCCAGAAAAGCAAAAGCAATCCTGGGCAACAAAGCAAAGCGGAAAGTATCACAATCTCAAATACGAAGTTATATTATGAATCTACAGTGATAAAAACAGCATAGTACAGGCAGAGAAACGGATACGTGGATCAGTGCAACAGAACAGAGGGTGCAGAAACAACCCCAGGCACATTAAGCTATGTGATCTTAGACAAAGGGTCTAAGAGCATAGACCCAGGGAAAGCTAGCCTCTTTAACAAATAATGCTGGGGAAACTGGCTATACAGATGGAGAAGAGTAAATTTAGATCCATATCAGACAGATTTTAAAACCAGTGAATTAGCTGGATGTAGTAGTGGTGGACGCCTATAATTCCAGCACTCAGGAGGCTGAGGCAGGAGCATCCATGAGTTCAAGGCCAACCTGGGCTACATAGTGAGTTCAAGCCCAGCCTGAACTACATAGTGAGACCCTGTCTCAAAGACCAAACAAATAAAGAAACAAAAAACGCAAAAACAAACAAAAAATTGAAGCAGAAAACTGAAAAACTCCCAGTATGCATCAAAGTGACTTTTCGGAGTCAAACAACCCTAAGTGGCTCAATCAAGAACAGAGACATAGACTTTTGATTCTTAGAATTTAACCTGTGGCTACACTGGTAATTATCACAGAAGATCAGGATGGCTCTTGTAGCAGATTGACAGCTGGTGGTCAACTTGTAACCCCAGCTGAACTGAGTAAGCGTGGTGTGGGTGTGGGAGGCCTGTCTGAGGATTGTTGCCGGCAGCATAAGAGGGAGAATGGGAGAGAAAAAAGAGGCTGTTGGGAGCTGAGAAAGGCTGTTGGGAGCTGGTAGAAGCTGTAAGGAGCTGTTGGTTCTTTTGGAGGAGCTGGTCATGCTGGCTTTCCTGATGAACTCGGCTGTTTTCATCCTCTGAGGAGCTCAGGACCTTACTGGCACTGAGAATGGCTACGATTCACTTTGGAGGAGCTCTGGTCCTCACTTTGAGCATCGCTTCCTGGCTCTGGAGGGGAAGATGGTGCACTGCCAGTCTCCTGGAGAAGCTTGCTGCATTGGCTTTCCTGATGGGAACTCAGCTGTCTTCATCATCAGTGGAGCTCGGGACCTCACTGTTGCTGAGGCTGGCTGTGGTACTTTTCAGAACTCTGGCTCTTATTTTGAGCGTCGCTTCCTGGCTCCAGTGCAGATCCCTCAGCCTGCGAGCACAGATGCTTCATCCCGCTGGTACAGACTTTCTAGATTCCAGCACTGACCTTTGGGCAACCCAGCACAGATCCATGACACAGGCCTGCATGAGACATTGTCATGGGCTCTGGGCCTCCAGCTGGACTCATGGGAGGCTTTGTCATGGGCTCTAAGTCTTCAGCTGGACTCATGTAGGACATTATGGTGGGTTCCAGGCCCTCAGCTGGAGTCTTTGGTTGGTAGTGTGTGGACAGATTTCCTGCACTCCCTTGTGTATGATTCTTTGGGTGAGTATTATAAATCCTCTTTTAAACTATGTGTCCTGTGTTGTGTTGTTCTCCCTTGCAATAAACCCCAAACTATAACAGCTCTCTAGAACCTCTTCACGTTGCCTATGGATTTCTCAGTGTCTTTTTGCTTTATTGACTCTCTGTGCTTAAATATTTTCTGGAAGTGTCTTTCTTATTTATATATATTTTTAAAAACTGGTTTAGGAGGCTGCATTGTGGCAGCAGTAGAGGCAGACAGGTGAAGACCCTGTCACACAGCGCCTCATCCACCCGAGCACCGAGCGCAGGGTTCCTGAAGGTTCTGAGGAGCCTCAGGAGGGCTGGCAGCAGGTGAGCCGGGGCCATGTGAGCTGAGGTGGGCCCCTGGGTGTGCAGGCTGGCTGGAAGGAGGGGTGAGTCTGGAGGCAGATTAAGTAAAAGAATAGCAGAGACAAAAAGAGAACCCAAGCACGATCTTATCGTTTTCCTGCCTTAAACAGTGCGGGGCTTCTCGCTGCTTTTAAGGCTTCATCCGAAATCTACGTGATCACGGGACCCTGTAAAACTTGTCGCTTCTGTCATCTTCCTGTCACTCCCTTCCCACCACGCTGGCTTCTCTTTTCCTAAAACGTGCAAACTTCCTGATGCCTTCCTTGGGACTTGCCCTCTCCGCTCCCTCTGCTGGAAGACTGTGCCCCAGTTCCTGGGCTGGTGGGGCCCTGGTGAGCTGCAGGCCTCCTCCTCAGGGCCTTCCCCAGGGAGGGCGTGGCTGAGGGCCCGGCCTAAACCAGGCCCTGGGCGTGCCCCACCACCCCTGAGGCTGGGGCTCTGATTATGACTGTCTTTATAGTGATTTAAAGAAGCTCGCGTCTTGCTGTGCTGCCCAGGCTGAGCTTGAAGTCCTGGGCTCCAGGGACCCTCCTGCCTCAGGCTCCCTCCTGGCTGCTTTCCCTAACCGGTAATTAGAGCACTGCCGGGCCGTTGTTCTCGGCTGCCTTTCCCGCCGGTTTCCTGCACACGCGCTGGAGGACACTGAGGGGTCAGTGACGAGGCCGGGAAGAGAAGCAGCAGGCAGTGACGTCGCAGAGGCTGGCATGCAGGATGGTGACTCAACAGTTTCAGGGAAGACAAAGATTTCCAGTAACATGAGTCTGAAACCGGCCCCGCGCGCTGCGCCGGGAGGAAGCCGCGGCAAGCTGCTGTGGGGGGCAGTTTCAGCGTGGGCGGAAGGCGGGTCGCCGTGGGCTGGGTACGCAGTGAGCGGCAACCGGGAATTCTGCGGACTGACCTCAAGCGCGGGCTCCGGCCCTGAGGGCAGGCGAGGAAGGGAAGGAAGTTACTGTCTTCACCCGGCCTCGGCTGTGTCTCCCTTCTGTGCTAAAATCCTTCCTTCAGGCTGACCCCTCCCGTGCTGACAGGAAGATGAGCTGGCAGTGGAGTTCTTGGCGGTCCGGCTAGGATCTCAAAGAGCCTTTCCTAATTTCTAAAGAAATGCAGATTTTAAATGTACATTGTAAATTTTGTTTTGTTTTGTTTGTTTGAGACAGGGTCTCACTATGTAGCCCAAGCTAGCCTCGAACTCACGGTGAGCCTCCTGCCTCAGCCTCCCAAGTGTTGAGACTACAGGTGTGCACCGCCACACCTGGCTAGAATATAAATTTTTATACGAATGCAAACATTTCATAAATATAGACACCACTTACTCCCCTTAGCACTGACAACGTAAACACTCACCTTCCGGGTCTTTTTTTCTTGGGGTGCTTGGGACTGAACCCAGGGCGGGCCGCGGCACAGACTAGGCACCCATCTGCCACTGAGCCGCGTTACCCAGGATTCTTTTTTCCTTCTTCTTTTCTTTTTACTTTCAATGGTTTAGCTTTTACTTTTGGCCTAACTGGACATTTTTCCAGTCTGTGCCTTCGTAGGGTCCAATGAAAGCATCTTTTTAAAAATGCATATTTTTAGTATTGCTTATTAATTTTATAAACTCTTCAGTTTCAGTGTAGTATTTTCACGCATGCATATAAAATACTCTGAGCATGTCCGTTCCTCCTGCACCCTCCCTTACCACGCTGCCCTCCCCGTATTCCTCTCCTGTGTCTTGTATGTTTAGCTTCGCTCTACTTCCATGTCATCTTTCTTAGATCCCACATGTTGAGAAAACACGCAGTGCCTGTCTTTCAGAGCCTGGCTGGCTGACTCTCACATGATGATCTCCAGTTCCATCCATTTTCGTGCAGATGACATGATTTGGTTCTTTTCTATGGCCGAATAATGCTCCAATGTGTATGCACACCGTATTTTCTTTATCCATTCATGTGTTGCCAGACGCCTAGGCTGGTCCTATATCTTGGCTATGGTGACTGGTACCACAATAAACACCGGTGTGTAAGTACGGTATCTCTACAGAGTGCTGACATTTACTCCTTCACACAGACGCCAAGGGTCACTTTCTGAAGGACCTCTGCTGATTTCCAGAGCGGCTGTACCAGTTAGCATTTCCGCACTCCTGCATCCACTCCCAATGCCTTTGCGGGCTGCATGAACCATGAAAGGCCTTCTGATCTGGGTGAGACGAAATCTCAGGGCAGTTTTCATTTACATTTCCCTGCTGGCTGAAGATGTTGAACATTTTCTCATACTTACCGGCCCTTCATACTTCGTTTGAGAAGTGTCTGTTCAGTTGATTTGTCCATTTATTGACTGGGTTATTTGCTTTCTTTTGCATTAAGTTTTTTAAATGCTTTATATATTCTGGATATTATTCCTGTGTCGGGAGAGACTCTGGCAAGGGTTTTCTCCACTCTATCAGCCGTCTTTTCACTGTCTTGTTTCCTCTGAGCTAAAAGCCAAAAGCTAATGTTTTTTGTTTGTTTTTTTTCTGGTACCGGGAATCGAACTTACAACCTTGCGCTTGCCAGGCAGGCGCTGTGCCGCTGAGCTAAATCCCCAGCCCCACAAAAGCTAATGTTGATTTTGCGCCCTGCCCAGATCCCCCCTTTATAACTCCATTTTGAAACAGCTCTCACTATGTTGCCCAGCTTGGCCTCGAACTTCTGGTCCCCCTGCCTCAGCCTCTCGCGTTCTGGGGACTGCAGATGTGTGCCACCATGTCTGGCTGGTCATTTGGTTGTAATTCCAGTGACATCAGGGCTGGGGATTTAGCTCAGTGGCACAGCACCTGCCTGGCAAGTGCAAGGTTGTGAGTTCAATTCCCGGTACCCGAAAAAACTAAAAACAAAAAATCAACAAAACAAACAAAAAAATCAAGTGACATCGGTAATGTGCCTCACTCTGTCCTGTCTCCAGCCACTCTGGAAGTAACAAGAAATAATAATGGCAGTGTGGCTTTCAAAGGGATATAATAAACACTTTCTTCCCTGGCTGAGCTTTGAAAAAAAATGACAAGATAAGGAAGTTTATAAATCCAAGGCATCCTCCTTATTTCTGCGAATGGCTGAGCTGCAGAATATAATGTCAAGAGACAGAGATGAGCCGGCCTTACTGCTGGCCCTGTTACTGAGCCGCTGTGGGGTGCACTTCCCCGTGAGGAGCCGGGGTTCTCTCTCAGGCATGTGGGGTTCTGATGAAAACCACCAGGAAAGCTGCTGAGCCCCATATGCCCAGCTTATTCTTCCCTGATTGGCAGCCACACAAATCCCACCACGGCTGCCAATCAGGGTCGGCGGTTCTTCCACCCAACTTTCCCCAGCTCTTTGCCTCGAACACTTTAGGGCTGTCGTTCACACAAGGGAGGCTGTGCGGGCAGCTCCAGGCCCACCTTTGCCCTCCACGGAGTGCTCATCCCACACCACCACTGCTTTCCGGAGTGTTGTCCTGGAATCGAAATGCTGCCCCTACGGGACTAAAAGGGGCCTCAGTGGTCCCCGTTCACTGTCCTCTGAAGGCTAAAATCTCACTCCTTTGTCCCTAATCTACCCAGCCATGGTGCCAAGCATAGAATACTAGAAATTAAGACGATGACATTAACATTTAGAATGAAGATTCTCAGATAATACTATACCCAGATACACTCTGATATTAAGAGACTCAAAATATTGAAAAATTCTGAATGGTGAGACATATAAAATTGATAATTTCTTGGTCTGTAAACAAACAAACAAAAAAATGAATTGTTCAAAGATATCTCGGGTGCTTTCAGTTCCCCCAGTTGACTAATCTCATCTGGGAAAGATTTTCCCCAACAATCACCATCTGATTCAGAACTAGGTGCAAGTGATGATTGTATTTCATGTTCTTTAGTATCTCACAATTCCAGAACCTCCCCCAAAGGCTCAATGTCCCTCAGGACAATGCCCATAAACCTACCGGTAACGGCCAAGCGCACTCTAAAATTAAACCAGCAGGTAGAAACGTACCTACTTCGTTTCTCATACAGAAATAATTCGTATCTTGTAGGTAGAAATTTACCTACTTAAGGTTACAGTGGTCAGCTTGATCTTTTGCTCCTGACTCTGTCTACCGTCCCAGTGATTAAGGAGTAGTAGCAGAATTGCAGTGATTCTTTAATTTTAGAAAATCATCTAATTAATTCCCTGGTTCTTGACTCCCCATGAGACAATTATTCTGGGTTTTCTTTTTTTTTGTACCTGGAATTGAACTCAGGACCTTGCGCTTCCCAGGTGCTGCGCCACTGAGCTATGACCCCAGCCTGAGACAATCATTCTAAAGTGCCCCGATACCGTGTTTTCTCTGTTAGATCGCTTTAGGTCTCAGTTATTATTCGCCACCTAGTAACTAAGATAGTTCCATCTTCTCGATGTGTTCTTTAAAAGCAGTTTAAGCCAGGCTTGGTGGCACACGCCTGTAATCCCAGCACTTGGAAGGCTGAGGCAGGAGGATCCTTGTGAGTTCGAGACCAGCCTGGGTTCCAAAGTGAGCTCAAGGCCCGCCTGAACTGCATAGCAAGACCATGTCTCAAAAAGACAAAAAAAATTAAAAACTTTTTTAAAAAAGCAGTTTATATTCAAGAGCATAAATATTTTCTTTCTGAGAACCCAGTCCTGGAATTTAAGTTCTATTTCTCCATTTTGGGTCTACCACGTCAGGCCCCCTTTGTGGGGGGAGGCCGGGGGCGAATAGGCCTGTGGCCGGGACAGAAACGGCGGGAATGTGGCTCATGTCCCTAGCTCGTGCCTGCTCATGTCCGGTCTTGGATACGCTACTTCCCCTTCATGCTGGGATTTTCCTGGACACGGCTCATGTTGCTTGTGATCCTAGTGTGCTACGACATGGCATTTATTCGCTACCTGTGCCCAGTAGTAAAACAAGGCCTGTTTCTCAAAAGAATGGAAGCCATCTTTGCTCGGGATCTTCACCGGTTTGTCTGCTGAGACTTATCGTAGGTTCCTGGTGGGTCACAGACGCGCCCTGAGGACTGTGGGATCTACGGCCTGATGAGGACTAAGTGCAGAGCTGTCCTGCACTCTGGCCTAAGCCAGCCAGACATTCTTCTGACGCTCTGAGCTGGCTCAGAGTTGACGACCTTTCAAATCACTCAGCATGACAGCCCGCTGTGGGCTGTCCCAAAATATTCATTCTCTCTTGCCCATTGTATTTAAAACCTAAAGCAGAATTTTAGCTGCGTAATGACCACCCAACCAACCATGCTAAATAAACCGTGTGACTAAGAGCAACATCCCAGCCTAGCGGAGCAACATAATAGGCAGAACGTGGGTCCCTGGAGGCTCTCTGGAGCACAGCCACCCGACCAGGCTTGGGCTCCTCACGATTGGACTGCCTTGTGAGAATGGAATACATCTCCAAATTGCTGGAGGCATTGATAATTTGCGTATCCCTTTAGCAGCGAAACCAATCACCCAAGTGATGTTTGTATTTGACGCAAATGAGTTGGAGAGAAAATCCCACATTTAACGTTACGCCCAGGAGACAAGAGACTAGCAAGGCTTTTTCAAGTTTCTCTCCCATTCCTGTCACCCCATGCCGCTCCCTCTCTCCTTCCTGCTCTCCGGTGTTTGGAGACAGTGTTTCATTATGTAGTCCAGGCGGCCTTGAACTCACTATGTACCCCAGGCTGGTCTTAAACTAGCAATCCTCCTGCCTCAGCCTCCCAAGTGCTTAGATTACAGACATGCACCACGGCATTTTGCTTCTGCTTTTTATGTTCTCCTCTATCACATCTCACTTTCCGTATCACATAGGCACACTCAGTTCACTTGGAGCTTCCCTTATAGAAACACAAGCAAATTTGAACAAATATCCTTTTCACTTTGCTTACATAAGCAATAGCGTGTTTTATATACTTTTCTGCACTTTACCTTTGCATTTATGTATCCTACATGTACATACAAGTTCACAATTTTTTAAATGGCCATACAGTATTTTGTTGTATACATGTACAATAGTTTATTTAACAGCTTCCTATTGGCAAGCATATATTATTTTAAATCTTTTGTCATTTCAAACAATGCTGAAATAAATATCCTGGTACACACATCATTTTTTACATGTGCGATATATCTATAGAACAGAGTTCCAGAAGTGAGAATACTAGGCCAAGTGTGGTGGCACCTGTAATCTCAGCACTTGGGAGGCTGAGGCAGGAGGATTGCTGTGAGTTCGAGGCCAGCCTGGGCTGTAGAGTGAGTTTAAGGCCAGCCTGAACTGTATAGTGAAACCCTGTCTCAAAAAGACCAAAAACAAAAAAAAAAATGTGAGAATACTGAATTAAAAGGTACATGCATTTGCACTTTTTGATGAATTTGATAAATAGAAATTTTAACAGCAGAGAGGTTGTTCTCTTTTTTATTCCCACGAGTAATTTATAAGAGTGCTAGTTTCTCCACAGTCTCATCAACAACGTGTGTTATCTTAGTTTTGGAATTTTTTCAAATTTGGTAAGAAATAGTACCTCACTGATTTCAATTTACATGTTACTTCTGATGAGTCAAGTTGAGCACCTTTCATATATTTAAGGTCAGTTTGGATTTCCTTTGTTAGGAATTGTCCATTGCAATCATTTTCCCATTTTACTGTTGAGTTGCTGGATTTTTTTCATGACTACACAGCACCTCTTTATGTGACATTAGCCCTCTGTCTCTGACACAACTTGCACAGAAAGTGTTCTAGTTCATCACTAGTCTTTTGACTTTAATGAAGACATTTTGTTGACATGAGAATTTGTTTTGTTTGTGGTTCTGGTGATTGAACCCAAGGCCTTGTGCTTGCCAGGACTACCACTGACCTCTAGACCTACATGTAAGTTTTTTACAGTTATGAATATTAGTTACTATCACCTTTACTTAGGAGACAATATTTCAACCTACTTCAGACCTCCTGACCCTTAGAAATATTATGTGGTGTTGGACCCTTGTGATTTTGGAGGTTTACTTTCTCTCCTGGGATGCAGAGAAGTGTCTTAGTAAGTCAGCTTGGGTATCTCCTATTTCTTGCTCAGCAGGTCTTCTCGGCTATAAGTCTACAAATCATTCAAGTCAATCCTTTAGTCACCAATCCCAAATATTTGCTTTCTGTTTTGTTTTTCAGTCTTATGCAGAAGAGGACCTTCATGGCTGCTGTAGGGAATCCATAATCAGTCAGGCACTTCCAGGTCCTGTAGGTCAGACCCTGCTGTCTGTACTTGTGATAACACCCACCTTGTTTCTAGCTAACCTCTGTCACCCCTGGTTTATGGATTTTCTCCCCGTAGAAATCAGAACACGCATTTCGATTGGGGTATTTCTTGATTACTACTACAGCAGCATCCAGGCACCAGGGCTCCTCTTGGCAGTGCTTCTCAAGGTCGTGGTGATCAGCGTCTCTGGTCTTTAAGAAGCATGAAGGAGTGAGCAGTTGTCTATTGAACATCCCCTCCAACATTCCTACTTCTCTAAGCCTTTGAGTTATATTTCCTTTACATTATACCACGGAATTTCTGGCATCTCAATTTCAATTAGCAGGGGTAAGCGAGGGCAGGTCACAAAGGCTGACCCACGTGTGTGGGTTGGTGAGAACAAGAACTCAGATTTAGCTGAGACTTCTCTCCCCAAGTTTTGCAATTACTTCAAAATATTCGCAGATAATGATGGGACATGTTGTTGGAGTAAAGAAACACCTCTGGGGCCCACTGTTAATCACAGGGTTCTGCAGGAAGTGTGGTGGTCTCAGCAGCCTTCACAGAGGGGGGACTCAACGAGTGGGCAGAGTTCAGCGGTGCGACTGGCTGTCGTCAGCATCATGGTAGGCTGAAAGAAGGAAAGCCCATGTCACCACTCACGTGTGCGTCTCTTTCTAAAAGAGGCATTTCTTCCTCCACTGCAGATACATAACCGGTCCCTGCTGCTTTATACTTTATACTTTAGAGCTTTCTACATCCTCAATGTATAGGAGGCTTTGCTGTAGCAAGTCTGGCAAACAGGTCCCACAGTAGGACAGCTTTGAATATAAAGCGGTGCACACATTAGCGTTCCCATCAGTGCTTTGAGCTAGCCCAGTGTTCTCGGAACGGTGCTTTCACCCACACTGGTACCTTCATCTTAATCTAAAATCTTAATCTTTCTACTTGATCCAACACCCTTTGCTTACTACTTTAGGGGTTTGTTGTTGTTGTTTGTGGCACTGGGGATTGAACCCAGCACCTTCACGCTAAGCTACAACCCTCCGCCCTTTTTTACTTTGAGACAGGCTCTCTGAGTTCCCCAGGCGAGACACGAACCTGCCCAGTGCTGGGAAGGCAAACATGTGTCGGTCTGCCCGGTCAGGTGCTCAGCTTTTCTTTTTAGCTTCTTTTTTTTTTTTTCTTTCTCTTACAAACTGGCAAAACCATCTCCCCTCAGCCTCACCCTGTAGTGGCCCTCTCAGGCACGCTGGTGGGTTCTCGGTGTGGTCTGAGAAACAGTGCAAGGAAGGGCAAGTGAAGAGCAAACCTTCCCTGGCGAGCCGCTTGAGCAAGAGAAATAGGAAGGGAAGCAGGGCGGCTTCAACTAGCAAGGGATGCTCAGACTCTGTTAGAGATTCAGACACACTCCAGCCCATTCTCCGGGAAACTTCCAGCCAGCATTCTAATTTTCATGCTTATAGCTAGGGAAGCTGTGAATTCAACTAAATTATAATTTGGCCATAAGTGATGCCCAACTTTGAGTGTAGATCTGTCTACCATAGCCCAGGCACTACAGTGGGAAGTCTTCCCTTGTACCATCACAGAGAGTCTTTTGTTTTTCCCTGGTTATTGGCCAACAATCTAGGACTCCAAGCCAGTCATTCTGTCTGTTAACTACGTAGCCCTCCAGCTCTTCAGCCCCTGTGGTTTCACGTTGCTCTGTGTTTGTCCCCACTTACACCTCCACTGCCTGCACTCTGAACAAACGCTCTCTTGGTTCACAGTTCTGTCCCTCTGCGGCACGGGCTCTTCTTTTTTAAGTACATGTTTGCCGTATGTGTTTACATTTCTCCTGCGGAGCTGGTCCCTGCACGTAACATGTCTTCACTGCTTTTGTCGTCTCCTTTCCCTCCCTTCCTCCCTCCCTTCCTGTTTGAGAAAGATCGAGCGCCCTGCTTCCTGTTATCTGCCTTTCATTTTGCTCTTTCTTTGGGTTTCCCATGGAAGAGAAACCGCGTGCTCTTTAGGCTTGTGTGTCTGCTTTGTTTCATGTAGCATTATGGTCTCAAGGTGCACCGTTTTCCTACAGATGACTCAAGTTTAGTTGTCTTTGCAGCACAGTAGTCATCCATTGTGTGTAAATGCCACGTTTTCTTTATCCATTCATCTGTTCATGGATATGTAGGCTGTTTCCAAGGTTTAGCCATTACGAACTATGCTGCTACAAACATGGGCATGTGTGTATTATTGTAATATGAGGTCTTTAACTCTTTTGGGCAGATACGTAGAAGGGGAATAGCTGGGCCAAATGGAATTTCTAGTTTTAGCTTTTCAAGGACTCTCCAAACTGATTTCCCTAGAGGGTGTCCTAGGTTACAGTCACACTGACCATGTGGAAGGGTTTTACCCACAGCCTTGCCTGTCACCATGAGGAGTCCCACTGACTAACCTCAGCTTCTGGTTGCTTCCCAACGTGCTGCTGCCTGTAGTTACCGTTGCCACTGATTTCTGTACGGATTGAGGTTTTTGTTACAAGCAACAGAAATAAACTTAAATCAGTTAAAACATACAGGTACACACACACATTGAACATACACTTATACGTCTCTGTATATATAGTAAGTCTGACTTATGCATGAGTTCGTTCCGGGAGAATGTTCATAAGTGGGATTGTTTGTAAGTCTGGCAAAGTGAGTCTTGTACACCTTTGACACAAATATACAATGTAGAGCATAAAGAACCAAATATACCCCCAAACACTATCAATACACAATTTTTACTTCTACAGTTACCTTAAGACACTAAGGGAAACACGGGAGCTACCCCGTGATTTGTTCCCATCTGTGGACGTTCATAACACGAGGTCTGTTTGCACCTGTGAAAGTTCACAACTCAAATGTTCCCAAGCCGGGGACTTACGGCACATGTATATGTTCAAGCAGATCCCTGTTCTGGCTGGGTCTAGGAGTCCCCCCAAAGCCTCATGCAGTCTTAGGCTTTTTCGGAGGTGGGTGAACCTAGAGTTTGTGATTGACTGAAGGTCCAAGGCTGGGATTAAGGGTGTGAGGGTCCACCCGCCCTAGAGGCCGTAGCCTGCTACAGTATTAGGGACAGAAAGAGGCTTGCTTCTCCTCTCCCTTGCTTGCTTGCTTTTGCTGCCTTCTGCAGCCATGAACTGTTGCCCCTCTGCGAAGTGCCTTGGAGCCAGCCGAGTATGGACTGAAACCCCCACAAACTGAGAGCTAAATAAGCCTTTCCCCCTTTTACTCTGGGTGTCGGTATTTTGTCTCAGCAAGGAGAGAAGAGTATCTAAGAGGATCACAGACTCTTCAGAGGCTGCAGGAGCGCTGGGAACTACGCTAACACTTAGGACACAGAGGGAGCCCCCTGGGCCACAGGCTCTGTGGCTACACGCATCACAGCGTCAGTGTCTGACGGGCTCAGGGGACACCTGTTCCTGCTGCCCCTGAGAAGTGGGTGCCGGAAGGACCGGCACTGTGGCCACTTGAGCAGAATGGAGTCAGTGTGGTTTCTGCTTCTTTGAATCAGTGGCTCCAACTTGGTGAGAGGCGCTTCTGCCAGAAGGGCCCTGGGGTTGAACCGATGGTCCTTTTGCAGGGACTATCTTGCGTTTCCCACTTTTTAATGGATCTGCGGGCTTCTTCAAATGGAGAATGTGGTGTCTGGATAGCGGAAGCCAAAAAAAATGACAAATGTCTACTTTGGGTCACAAGATCAATTGACACTCACAAGTGGTGGCACTGCCAGTGATCATATCTCTTCGGGAGCCTGAGGCAGGAGGGTCCTAAGTTCAGGGCCACCCTGAGCCATTCAATGAGATTGTCTCAAAATAAAAATGAAAAGGATTGAAGATGTAGCTCAGTGGTAGAGCACTAGCCCAGGAGCTACCGGGTTCAACCCCTAGGGCCAGAGAAACAAACAACAATAAAACAAAACTTTCTCAAACTCTTCCAATTAAAAAAGAACGTTCAAATCCTCAATTTCATTTACTGGACTAGAGTGTACTTTGGCTTCTCTTTCTTTATTTGCACCACGTAGATTAGAAGAAGGTATGAAGACTTTAAAAATAACACAGGGCTGGGGTATAGCTTAGTGGTAAAGTGCTGGCCTAGCAGCACGCCTGAGGCCCTGAGTTTGATCCCCAGCATCTCCAAAAGAACGAACAAAAACAATAAAAATTAAATAGTTACATTTTGCTTTGTCTCTGGATTTCACTTATATACTTTTCAAGTATGGATGTAACACATTCATTCGAAACTCTTGTCTTATATGTTAAAATGTCTGAAAGACAGTAACAGTATATGAAAGGTCATTTATTTTTTTATTTTGGTTGGGGATTGAACTCAGGCCTTCCTGAGGGCTAAGCACATGCTGTACCATGCAGCCCTGCCCCTCACCCCAAGAAGTCTTTATTTTTAATATTTGTTGGTCAAATATACTAAAATTTCCTGGGTCCATTTTGCTTGGTTTTAAATAGAAAAAATGATGGTCCCATCCCCACGGAGGGAACTGGGCCCAGCCCGGGGCCACTGTGGCCACACAGGGAGTCCTTGTGTCACAGTCCACACGGAGGCTCCAGCCAGCGCCCTAACTCTGGCAAAATGAGAGACTGCACGCCAGATCAAAGCCCGCTGAGAGGATGAAAATAATCCCAAACTGCTCCTTTGATGTCACAAAAGGCCATTAATGTACGCTGCATCTGTCTAATTTAAAACTCCTGCCCTGCGCCAGCACGAGTTAATTGCACTCCTCTCCAGGCCGGGCAGTAAAACACGGCGGGCTTGGCCGGGAAGCCCGGTAAATGACAGGGTGCAGTCAGGGCCCTCTCCAGTGAGAGCCAAGTCGCCCCGCCGCCGAGCGACCGATGTTCGGGTTTAATTGCAGCGCTGGCACTTTGCAGTAAGCAAGGGTGTTCTGGGCTGCAGTTTGGGCCCTGGGTCTCCAGAAGGTTCGCCCTCGGTGCCCTAGGACACAGAAGAGGCCTCGTGCGGCTTTCTCTCCCTCAGCCATCCGTGGCCATTTCCTTCCAGGCTTACCCCGTCTCACTGGCTAGGTGGGGGTGTTGCCAGGTTAACAGGATTTCTTAAACGCATCCACCATTTAGAATACCACCTCTATTCTTCCCAAGTACGGTAGAACACAGCCTTGTCCTAGGAGTTTAGAAAGTTTCATTTTAGAAATTTTATTCAAGTGTTGTGCAGAAACTGGAAGATTTGAAATAACAGGGAAAATTAAACACAGGCTTTTACATCACCTAAGACGGCACCAGCGGCTGTGCCACCTTTGGCTTGTGTGGGAAAAGCAGCAGAGGCATAGCGAGTCCTGACAGCAAACAGCTCCTGTCTGCGGGAGAGCAGGAAAAGCAGGTGGACGTCGGCAGAAGGGAACTGAAGGGGTGAGCGCAGAGGGAGGGGAGTGTGAGCGGCCGCAGTCAGAGACGTGGAAGCAGAGTGCGAGAAGCCTGTGTGGACGCAGGAGTTAGCTCCTCACGAAAGGGACTTCGGACGTGAGAAAACCAGCGTGATCCATCTAAAACCATGGGTCTCCCGCACAGTACTTAGGTGCTTAGAGACAATTACAAAAAGAAAAGAAAAACAGTTCATAACAGTTGGGTACTTTTATTGCCATCCCCAAGTTTATCCTAAACTAGGAGGCCACCTTTCTTGTTGTTTGTTAATATATTTAAAGTTTTTTAAATTGATGGGTCATAATTGTACATATTTATGGGCACTCTGTGATATCTTAATCCATGTATGCAATGTGTAATGATCATACCAGGGTAAATATCCACTACATCAAATGACGGTCTCTCTGTGCTGGGGATATTCACAATCTTCTGTACTAGGTATTTTGGAATCTACAAAACATTAGAAATTATTCTGTGAATCCCTGAGTTTGACCCCCAGAACTGCACCAAAAAAAAGGGACTCCATCTGGGTGTGGGGATGCACGCCTGTCATCCTAGCACTTGGGAGGCCGAGGCAGGTGGATCCTTGTGAGTTTGAGACGAGTATGAACTACATAGCGAGACCCTATCTCTAAAAGACCAGAGGAAAAAAAATTATTCCTCCCACCCAACTGTATCTCTCTACTTATTGTAAACCACCTGCTGGACATCTCCTACCCTTCCCAGCCCTGCAACCACTATTTTACTGTCTATGTCCAAGAGCTCCAGGGCCTTACATGTGAATGCTCCACCCTTGAGCAATAACCCCAGCCCAAGAGCTTCCAGGGATAGGTGAGAACATGAGGTGTTTGTCTTTCTACGAGTGACATTTCATTTAACATGTCAGCACGCAACCTTTAAAAGGCAATGTAAACTTTAACTGAGCTTAGGAGTTAGCAGATGTGGGGGTGGGGAAGAGAGTGCAGGAAAGGAAGAGACGGGGGACGGACCACGTCTCGGTGACTTTTCTCTCGCTGCCGAGACAAAATACCTGACGCCCAGAATTACTGAAGGAAAGGATTATTTGGCGCACAGTCTGTGGAGGTTTCAGCCATACTCGGCTGGCTCCAAGGCAGAGTGGCACAGGGCAGAGGGCAACAGTTCATGGCCGTGAAAAACAGCCAAAGCAACGAGAACAAAAAGGGAAGAGCGGAAAGTGCAAGCCCCTTTCCCTCCCTTATACTGCAGGCAGGCTGCCCGCCCCGGAGTGGGTGTAGCACTCACACCCATAACCCCAGCACTGGACCATGAGACCATGCACGATCACAAACTCCAGAAGCCCGCCCCATGACCGCATGAGGCTTTGCGGGGACATCTAGACACAAACCATGACAGACCAGAATGATAAACAACAAAACACGGTTAAGGACAAAGTTAGCTAGCTCTTCTCAAGGTCATTTAGTGAGCTCTGACTGGTGTCAAAATATGAGGATGGGGGGTCTTCAACTTCTCTCAAATAATCCTTAAGAAAACCCAAGTGAGTGCATACGATGCGGCCGGTGGTTGGGAGAGTGATGCCACTGGTATTATGGCAAAAGCTTTTTTCCTTCAAAGTTTCCTGTTTTATCTTAAAAATTCATGGACATGTTTCTGCTTTTCCTATCTATTCAAATGTGGTTTTTAATTTAAAAAGTATTTTCGGCTAATCACCATTCATCAGAATTGATCCCCCCAAGAAACGGTATCCTCTACTACGGCCTATGACTTTGTAAAGTTGGTAAGTCCATCGCCCCTGGAATCTGCAGGAGCTCGGTTCCTCATCTGAGAGACAGATGAAGAGCAAGGAGCTCGTTTCCAAATGTTGCGTCTGAAAATATTGTGACTTTCAGTTCAGTGTACTCAACCACTTAGCCAAATATTTTAACAATCTGCAGAATCCAGGGGGTATAATTTTAAACTTTTGCCTGTTCTGTTCAGAAGAACAGATGAAGCTTTGCATTATTCCTTTCTGCCGGAGATATTTACTTCAGTCCAGGGCACTGCTTATTCTAAAAATCTAGAGTTAGTGTTAAGAGACACCATGTGTTCTCTCTTGTTAAATAGGTCAATAAATCAGTTCTTTTATGTTTCAGAAAACTGGTATTTTAGTCTGCACGCGTTGAAAGAACATTAATTGTCAACAGAGCTGGGCGTGTGGTGCACACCTGTAATGCCAGCACTTGGGAGGCTGAGGCAGGAGGATCATTGTGAGTTCGAGACCAGCCTGAGCTACAAAGTGAGCTCAAGGCCAGCCTGAACTGCATAGGGAGACCCTGTCTCAAAAAAAAAAAAAAAAAAAAAAAAAAAATGTAGAGGGAGAGCAGGTAGCGGGAATCCTAAGCCTGCGCTCAGTGTGACCGGCCAACTCACCTCTGGAGCTCTGGGGTACTTGAGTGTTACAGTAAAGAGACAAGTCTGCTTTTCTTATGGCCTAACATGTCAAGGAATGCCTTGAGGGACGCCAGGCAGCACTCTTACATAAACAAGAAGAGAAGGCAGCACTCACCCGAGTACTTAAATAGAACTGGAGACGCATTTGTACCCGAATGTCAGAGAGGTTGGGCATGAATTCCTTCCTTTGACAAACAAAACTTTTCATATTTCTTTGATCGTTAAAATTAGTCCTCCCCTGCTCTGGTTTCTCTTCAGGTCGTATGAATCTTTCACATTTCACTAAAATTAGCCCCAAAGCCCACGCTACTCAATAACGCTTCTGCACAGGGCTGTGAGGAGGAGAACACCTCAACAGATACGTTCGGGGTAGACGTTATCTATACGTGTGTGGGTGGAAAACGCGAGGGAACAGACGGAAGATACAAAACGAGGTTATTCCCCTCAAAAGTCCAGCTGACGAGCAAACGCAGCGAACGCTACCCGCCGGTTTCGGCCCTGAGAGTCTGTCCGGACGGCCATTGGGAAGCCGAACTCCCGGCCAAGGAGCCGCCGCAAGGTTCGGAAGCCGAGCGGATCTACTCCGCACGCGTGCGGCGGGAAGAGCAGTGTCCCCCCCTGAGCCGCTGACCGAGGAAGCTAAGAGACGGCGCGCGCTCGCGGCAGGGCCGGTGCCTTGCGGCGGAGCAGACACAGAAGCAAGGCCCGGGGGTCCGGCCTTCCCAGGCGGCCGTCCCGGAGGTCCTCGGGCCCCACAGTGGGCCGGCTCCTCACGAGCGGGGCACCTGCAACTGGGCAGTGGGTCAGGGTCAGGCATGGAATGCGGCTGCCGTCAGAAGAGGGTCCTGAAGTGCGCCCAGCCCTAGTGGAAAGATGCACACAGTAGGTCAGGCTGCAATTCAAGTAGACTTCTGAGGAGCTGCAAAAGCCCGCATGCCTGTAATCCCCAGCTCTCGGGAGGCTGAGGCAGGAGGATCGTTGCGAGTTCGAGACTAGCTTGGTCTCAAAACAAAGAAAAAAGCTCCCCTACTTCACGGCGACTTCTACTGCAAAGTCACTGTTTGCAGCCCGGCGGAGCTGGAATAGTCTCGGGAAGAAAAGAAAAAACAAAGTGTATCAGCAGGGAGCCGGATGGGCAGCGGCCAAGGAAAGGCGAGGTGCGGGTCCGAGCCCCGCCTTCCCGGCCACCCTCTCCGCGGCTCCGCGCGGTCGCGCCCTGGCGTCGCGGGCCGGCTCCGCGGACAGCAAGGTGCGGCAGTCGGAGAACCCCGATGTGCTGCGCGTGACCTCCAGGGAGAGCCCACCGCGCCCGCCCACAGGGCCCCGAAACAGCTGGACTGAGCGGAGGGGCCGGGAGGCAGAGCCCGGGGGAAGAGCTAGCCGGAGCCGGCTGGTGGGGGCGGAAGGCGCGGCCGCTCCCCGACCTCGGCCTCGGGCTGCGGTGTAGCTCCGTGGTGCAGACGCAGGGTCCTGAGTTCGAGTCCCTACACACACACACACACACACACACACACACACACACACCCCTCATCTGTATTTCAGGGGTTTTTTTGTTTT
>NW_004955412.1:5576905-5584898 GCF_000276665.1 Chinchilla lanigera
AAAAAAAAAAAGTTACATATCATTAGATGATTGCGTGCCTACTGATACAAAACAAATTGTTTGACATTAATCAGAGAAGTGAAACCTGCCTTCTTCAGCGTTCTAACGATGTGTACACATTTACTGAGCTTCCGGTACACGCCTACTCTGTGGGATGGGACCCTCACGTATGCTTTGCCAACACCTTACTGTGTGCCCTGCAGACCTCGCTGAGGTGCTGTGGAACTGTAAGCTCCCGGCAACGTCTCTGTGTTGTGTTCGACATGGATGACTTGCGGGCGGTAACGTGACTAGCGCGAATGCGTGATGTGTTCTCTGCTGGGTGGGTGATGTTTTATTTGTCCCTAGACCAGACAGATGATGAATCCCTGAAGTCTTTTTCAGCACAATGTTACTCTCAAGCTTTGTCCAACCCTTACTGACATGCTGTGTGGTAGTACTGCCTGCTGGTGCATTTTATAAAAGTATGGGTGTAAATGATTGTACAACAACCGATTTCGCTGTCACCGTGTGTTCTGTAGCCTGTAGGGCCCGAAAGGGAAGGGTTAAAAGTGACGCGAATCTGCGAAGCGCGGGTGTTCACTGATGTGACCTTGGCCGCTGCCCCTCTGCAGGGGAGCTGGCTGCTTCCCCGGGGGACAGTTCTGCACCGGTACCCTTGAGCACACTGGCAGAGTCCTGCGTCTCCGTCAGACCCAAGACGCTCCGCTGGAAGACTTGCGGGCCGTTGGCACCGAGCCGCTTTTGTCTGAACGCGGCTCTTGAGACGCTAGCAAACTGGGCCCAGTGTTGGCGTTCTAAAGTTCTGAAAGCCCCATCTCATGCGGGGTCCTTTCCCTGAGGACTCTCCGTCTCTGGTGCTGGCTCCCCCTCATTGTGTGGTGATGTCCTCTGACCGCACTCATGCCTGCTGTGCTTCGATAATAAGCTTGCTTTTATCTGTGTAAAATCATGATGTGGCCCTTCTCTGTCAGTGTAGATCCAAACTTAACTTTCTGCAGCTGCAGACATGTGCTGCTTCTGTTACACGGAGTTCATAGCCACCCTTGGCCTCTGGCAGGAGGCGAGCTTGAGGGCCTCCCAGCACAGAGGACTGACCGGCTTTGCGGTAGGGCCTAGATTCGCGAGCAACCACTTTGCAGGAAGCACCTCCTTCCCTTGCCTCCCAAGCCTCTGGGTCTCCTGGATCTTAAATTTCCTGGTTTTGCAGGGCATGGTGGTGCACACCTGTAATCCCAGCACTCTGGAGGCTGAGGCAGGAGGATCGTTGTGAGTTCAAGACCAGCCTGGGCTACAAAGTGAGCTCAAGGCCAGCCTGCACTGCATAGCGAGATGCTGTCTCAAAAAGAAAGGAAAAAAAATTCCTGGTTTTGCAGGGCACTTTGGGGACGTGGGGCAGGGTGGACCCTGCCCGCTGCCTCCAGCTCTGTCTCCACTTGCAGGACCAGGCAGGGCTCCCAGCGGCTGCCCCAGGTGTGCGGCCGGGCAGGGCTGCGCACTGACACCCCAGGTACCAGGCGCTGACAGCCGCCGCAGGGCACTGGACCCTCCTGGCCACGATCTCGCGCTCTCCTCGGCTGTGCATCTTGCGCAAGTGACAACTCCAGAGCTTCAGTTTCCCCCCCCATAAAGAGTGGGTTAATGATTCTTACTTTTATCGCTCTTTGCAGATTAAAAGAACGACCTGGCTCCACTGTCTTTGCGCCTAGCACCGGCAGGTACTCGCTCGGGTCAGCTGCTTTCCAAATTCAGTCCGACGCGGCAAGCAGCTGTCCAGGGTCTCCTAGTTTCCAAGCGCTGAAGACGGGGGAGTCGGCAATGGAGGCTGAACCCAGGGCCTGGGTTCGGACCCACACCGCGTGCACGCCCGCTTCTAGCAGGGAGAAGGGCTGTGACAGCAAAGCTGCTGGGTGCTGGTGGAGAGGCTGGGTGCTTCCACCTAAAGATGCCCAGGAGGCTTCCTGGGAGAAATCAACAAAGATAGCCCTGTGGAGGGCAGTGGAGGGAGAAAGGCGGGCAGCCAGAGACCTGAGGAGGCAAGGGGGAAGCTGGCCGCGGTACAGAGAGCCCCTGATCTAGGAATTCAAGTGGAAATGTTCACAGACAGGAAAGGACGGGGCACTAGGAGCCTTCGCAGATGCGAGCGAATCTTGGAAGTAGCTCCCGCGGACACTGTCGCAGTGGCGCTGCTGTGTGCTTACTGTACAGAGCGGTAGCGCAGAGCACCCAGCGCTCAGTCAGAGCCCGGGACGCAGAGGAAGCAGGAGGGAGGGCAGTGGTGCTGTGGAGGGACGGCTAGGAAGCGCAAAGCAGTGTACACTTCCATCCATGTCAGTGTACACTTCCATCCATGTCAGAGGACACTCACTTTGTCGGACTTAGAAAAGAGCCTGACTCGCTGATGTTCTCCCACAACAAACTCGTTTCTGGGTAGGGGACTTACTGTACTTGTCTGGCTGGAAAGGTGACTCAGGAGGGAAAGGTTGGCCAGAGCAGCAGAGAAGTGCAGTAGCTGTGGGTTTTAATTTGTTTTATTTTTAGGTGTTAGACATAGTACCAAGGGCCTTGTGCGTGGGCGTGCTGAGCACCCTCTACCACAGAGCTACACCCGTCACCCCCAGATTTTTATCTCAAAGCAGAGAAGAACAATTGAAGTGTCTCTTAGGAAAGTTACATGGTCTGATAGGGATACTAGGAAGATCGGTGTCCCCTCTGGATAGAGGTCACCTCAATTCAAGGCACAAGCTAGCATCTAAATTCCTCCATTAGAGCTTCATTTCAAGATCAGATGAAGAGTTGGTCTGTAGTCCAAAAAAAAGGGAGAATGTTTCAAGTCACATCATATAATTCTGGAGTCTCAAAAAATACTACTAGTAATTCTTTCTCCACATCTAGGTTGGAGTAAGGTTTTAATATCCCCTTTATAAACTAAGCTTACTTGCAAAGTAAATTTTAGTGCTTAGTGGGGAAAAAAACCAAACACTCTGAAACTTTCATCACTCCACTGCCTCTTTCTAACTTGCTTTTTGTCTGACCTCCACACATCTTGCTTGTGGGATCAAAAAGCCAGGAGGCAGTGAGAAGTGTTATCAGACTTGCATTAGACCAGCCTCTCACCAGAGAGGTTCTGGAGGCAAAGCCAGGAAGGTGGGGCTGGGCAGGTCTGAGGCTTCAGGCCCAGGCTTGCAGGCTGGCTGGGGGGATTAGAAGCCCTGAACGAGTCAGAGGAGTTGTTCTTCTTGCTTTGTTTCCTGTTAGGTGATAGGTGAGTTGGTTATGTTTTCGTTTCAGTGATTCACTCTCAGATGTCGCTTTGGAAACAGCAGTTTGCAGGATTAGTTAATAACCATGTTGTCATTCCTGCTTAAACCCGGAGATCAGTGATTTGCATTCACGTTCGCTCACTGCAGACTTCAGGTCCACCCAGCGTAGCCTTGCAGAGGTGGTGACCAAGCTGGCTGGAGGTGAGCTGGCGTTGCTCCCCTCTCAGAGGTCCTCCAGCTA
Source organism: Chinchilla lanigera (assembly GCF_000276665.1). Lineage (NCBI taxonomy): Eukaryota > Metazoa > Chordata > Mammalia > Rodentia > Chinchillidae > Chinchilla > Chinchilla lanigera. Next base: position 5,580,410 of record NW_004955412.1, read on the forward strand.
GGGACGTTCTAAGCGGGAGAGCCCTGTCCACCCCCATTCTTTTCTGCGATTGTATGAGGCAGAATGCAAATGTGGAACCTAGCCTGACCTACTCAGAATTTGTTCAGTGATCGGGGATTACTTAGTTATAACTGACGAGTCTCTGAGTCGTAGTTATAAAATTAGAGCATTTGACGGAAGTCTGGAAATTTCCTGTGGCTGTAGGTGGCTCCTGGAGATCAGAGCTGTGCATATCAAATTTTTATGATTAAGGGTGGAGCAGGAAACGCTAATTTGAGGACCTCTCCTCCTCAGACACTTCTCTGGGCCTTCGTCTTTGCCTGTTACCCAGTCTCACTGTCACTGTAAACTGATTTCTAAGCAAACCTGCAAACCTTCTCAAATACGCAAGATTACATTAAGTTGGTAAAATAATGCTGGAGATGGCACACCCTTTGATGAGCAACAGATCTTGTCAGGCAAGAGTATCTGAAAACCAGAAGAAAAAAAAAAATCAACAAGAATGATAACAAGGTAAGCGGCTCAAAGGAGTGACTTCATTAACAAGGGAATAAGAGAGACGCTTAGGAAAAAAAATGTGAAGTGCATTCACTTTTGTAGTTTGTTTTTTGGTACTGGGAATTAACCCAGGGCCTACACACTAAGCTACATACCCAGTCCTTTTTTATTTTTGAGTAGTTTTGCTAAACTGCCCAGGCTGGCCTCGAACTTACAACCCTCCTATCTCAAGTCCCACTAATGCTGGGATTACGGGCCTGTGCCGCTTCACCTGGCTGTACACTCCCATCTGAACAGTACCAGAGATAATCGTAGCTAAGAGTCAGAGTGTCCCTCTTACCTCAAACTCTCATTGGTTGGGACAGAGAGGGGCTGGGGAGAGAGGGGAGGGATTTGTCAGGACACAGGATGTAAGCAGTGGAGGAGGAAGAAGAGTAGGACAAGAAACATAGAAGATAATGTGGCCTGCGGGGTGACTGGTCTAGCAAACGATAGATCCGGGTCAATCTCGCCGAGCCTGGAGAGGAGTAAGACGTGGAGGCCACAGAGGGCGTTGTTTGCTTCTGTACGGGGGTCCAACCCAGGGTTTCACATGTGCTACGCAAATGCTCTGGCCCTGAGCACCCCGGCCCGGAAAGGCGTTCTTTTTTAATTTACATTTTTGTTTTGAGTTATTTGTAGATTCTCATGCAGTTGTAAGAAATAATACAATTTTAGTGTACGTGCTGCTGCAGCGAGCCCTGTGAGAAAAAGCCCAGAGACTTCTTATGTGTACTGTGCTCCCCTCCTGGAGACATCTGACAAGACTGCAGTGCAGGAGCACAGCCAGGGTATTGACATCGATGCGGCCAAGATACGGGGTGTTATCTCCACAAGGGTCCCTCGGGCTCCCGCCCGCAGATACGCCCGCAGATATGCTCCTCCCTCTCCTTAACCAGGCAGCTTCTAATCTATGCTCCGTTTATAGTTCTATTATTCAGGAATGTGGCCTCATCAAGCAAATGATATTTTCGGATTGCTGTGTTTCCCTCTGAGGATTGTGTCGCAGGTATCAGTATTGTGTTCCTTTGTGTTTGTGAATAGTTGTCTGTTGTACAGGCAGAGTGCGGATGGCTCAGTCACTTTCCCGTGCACAAATACTTGGGTTCATCCTCGGGTTTGGCTCTTAAGAATAAAACTGCTAAAAACATTCATGGGCAGGTTTTAATTTCTCCAGGATGAACATTCAAGAGATTAGAATTACTCAGTTAATAGTTCCTGCGTGTTTAACTGCTCAGGCCATGGCCAGATTTCCAGAGTGGTGAGCACGGCTTTGTATCCCCCCATCCACAGAATGTGACAAGATTTCTTTGCATCTCTTTTTCAGGATTTGATGCTGCTGTTATTTTCTTTTTATGTCAGTGAGTATGAGAGATGCATAGCACCGTCTCACTGTTGCCATATTATTTGTGTTTTTCAAATTAGATACTGGAGTTACATGAAAAGACATGAAACATTCATGAAATCCCCATTTATTCCTTTGGTCCATTTTCTTATTATGTTGTTTGTCATTTTACGTTCCCTCCCAGAGTTCTCTGTACAGTCTAGTTACTAGTCCTTTGTCAGATCTGCGGTTTGTGGATGTTCTCTTTCTGTGCCTTGCTTGCAGGAACCGCAAGCGAAACACTGGAGCGTCCCTGCACTGAGGAGACAGGAATGGACCTGGGGGTGGGGCTCAAAACGAAGGGCGCATATCATATACAAAAACGATGTCAAAACGGAGTGCAGACTTACGTGTTAGTCCTACAGCTATAAAGCCACCAGCAGAAAACAAAGCATAACGCGGTAACGGTAGTTTGAGCGGTGATTTTTTTGCTCACGACCCAAAACATAGGCAACAAAAACCAAAGTACACAAAGGGCATCCCAACAAACTGAAAAGTGTCTGCACAGGAAAGGAAACAGTCGAAAGAGTGAAGAGACAGTCTACAGACTGTGAAAAATATTTGCCTGCCATACCTACGATAAGGGGGAAACAAAATATAGAAATAATTCATGACTCAATAATAAAAAAGATTTAAAAACACACAAAGACCTAATTAGACACCTCTCCAAAGAAGATGTACAAACTGTTAGCAGGCACATGAAGAATGCTCAACATCACTACTTATTAGGAAAATACAAATCAAAAACAGTGAGATGTCATTTCTCACTTGTTATGATGGTGATGATTGACAGAAATACTCAAAGAGTGCTTGGGAAGTGGGAAGAGAAGAGAACTGCTGCGTGCTGCTGGTGGGATGTCAATTAGCGCAGTCATTGGGAAGATAATTTAGAGGTTGCTAAATAGTTGCTCTATAGAAATATAACTATGTATGATTCGGTAGTCCCACTCGTGGCTGTATCTCCAAATCACTATGTCAAAGAGACGGGAACGCCCCGTATTAACTGCAGCATTTTTCACGGAGATACAGAACTCGGCTCGGGTTCATTAGTGGGTGACTGGACAAAGATGTCCTACAGAAGTTGACCTCCGTGTGACAGAGTAACACTGGACAACTAAAAATGTGTACGAATGACTGCGTTTTCTAAGTGAAAGAAGCTGTACCCAAAGGCCACGTATTGTGTGCTTACATTTATATGGCATTCTACAAAATGCAAAACAAGAAGAATGAGAAACAGATCAGTGATTGCTAAAGACTGGAGGAGAGAGGAGAGGCCGACCACAGAAGGGTTGCACAGGAATTTTTTAGGGCGCTGGAACTGACCCGCACGCCGCTGTACGTGGTTCTTTATTTTATCAACCCTCCCCTTCCTGAAAAATAAGAAAACAAAAAACCTGTCCCTACTTACAGATGCCGTAATTGTCTGTAAGAGCAGAGGGAGGGGTGCTTTTAGAACAGCGAAATGAGTTCAGCAAAGTTACAGGACATAAGATTCATATGAAAATCATCTGTATTTCTACATCCAGGAGGCCCCTGACTTACGATGGTTGTATTTTTTTAAGGTGGTAGTAACGTGCACGTGTACACATTCAACCATTCTGGCTTTCATTTTTAGTAGAGTATTCAGAAAATTACACATAGTCCATGCTTTATAATACAATAAGCTTTGTGTTAGATGATTTTAAACAGCACTAGGCTAATGTATTACTCACAAGGTAAGATAGCTACACTCAGCTATGATGGGTGTATTTAATGCATTTCCAACTTACGATATTTTTAGCTTAGGATGGTTTTGTCAAGATGTAGCCCCTTTGTAAGTTAAGGAGCTTTTGCACTAGCAAGGAGCGCAGGACAATAAGACTTTATTTACTTTTTTGGGGGGGTATTGGGAATTGAACTCAGGACCTCACACTTGCCAGGCAGGTGCTGTGCCAGTAAGCTAAATCCTTGGACCAACAATAAGACTTTAAAACTCGCAATTATATTCACATCTAGAATATATCTAATAAGATTGTACAGGACCTATGTGCTGAAAATTACAATATTTGATGAAAGAAATAAAAAAAGATTTAAACAAATGTAAAAGAATGTCAGGGTTAGCCAGGCATGGTGGCGCACACCTGTAATCCCAGCACTCGGGAGGCTGAGGCAGGAGGATCACTGTGAGTTTAAGGCCAGCCTGGGCTACAAAGTGAGCTCAAGGCCAGCCTGAACTGCATAGTAAGACCTGTCTCAAAAAACAAAACAAAACAAAATGTACATAAAGAACTAGAATAGCTCAAAACAATTGTGAATAAGAATAAAGTGAGAGCAATCTAACCAATTCCAGAATTTATTATATAGCTCTGTTAATCAAGCTGTGTGACATTGAGAGATACACTCATAGATTACCTGAAACAGAACCAGGAATCCAAATATAAAATTACAGAAATAGTTTGGATTTTTTTCACTTTTTTTTTTTTTACTGTGACAAACATCCAAAGGAGTGTAGTAAAGAAAAAATTCCAAGGGGCTGGGGATTTAGTTCAGCGGCAAAGCGCCTGCCTGGCAAGCGCAAGGTCGTGAGTT
>NW_004955412.1:5585300-5604495 GCF_000276665.1 Chinchilla lanigera
AAAAGCAAAATCTTGACCCAAGAAGCTACCTATACAAAAATTAACTCAGATTAGATCATATACTTAAAATATACGGCCATAAAATATTTTTCTTCATCCTTCTTCCTTATCTAGATATATATTTTTGCTTCCCTTATCAGTGAGTTGGGAGGTATCTCCCAGGGCAGTGATGAAACTAGCCTGTTTAACAGGATTGGGTGTGCTACAAGTCCTTCCCAAGCCTAGCATTTGTGTCTGTGTGTGTGCATGTGTGTGTGTGCACGCACGCACTCATTATTGGGACTGAATCCAGACTCTTTGCTCTGAGCTACCTTCCCAGCCCTTTTTGGTCTTTGCTTTTGTTTTTGTTATTGTCCTTTATTTTTGTCTTGCTAAGACAAAAGGCAGCGTCTTGCTAAGTCACTAAATTAACTAGGAGTGCTGGGATTACAAGTATGTGCTACCACACTTAGCTCATTATCATTTTTAAAATCATATTCTTTCACTTATGTTATATAAAAACGTGTTTCTGTGTTGTAATACAGTTTTAATAGCCATGCTTCTCAGAGACTACAAAAAAATCCAGTGGATAAATGAACCATCTTCTTACTTTAGTCATGCGCCTAGCTTTAGATTTATTGTATTTGTCTTTTTAACGTATTGTTTTCATGGACTTTTAAAGCATTTGGGGATGTGTAGCAGAAAAAAATAATTCCATTAATTCGCTCAACAGCGGCTAACAGAATAAGATGATGTACTGGCAGCGCAATTAAAACGTCTTAAGGAAAGGATCGATGAATTGTTCCTTCGTCACAACACACATGATTGCTGCAGCCAGCGTCATACATCTGCCAGCGGTCGACGACAGCGTCAGTAACCACACTGCTCAAAACCGGAAGTTGGCGACGGCCTCACACTCCCGAAGGTCAATGAGCTGCCTTCTCAGCAGAGTAACTTACTCGTACAGCTGGAGGCCAGCTAAGCCCTCTGCAGCTCCACCTGCCGGTCCCTAACCTTCCTTCTTCCCCAGACTCTGCCTCAGGTCAGCTCTCAGCTTTGTTCAGCGAGAGACCACATGGCTTCTTTCTCGCTTAGCAAGGCTTAAATTCCACTTTTTGTTTGGTGATTTCTTCAACAGTGCTAATAAGGTTAAAAATAAAAAGTACTTATTTATTTAGTCTTTTTAAATTTTGTCTTTTTGAGACAGTTTCACTATGCACCTTGAACTCATTTTGCAGCCCAGGCTGGTCTCAAACACGCAGAAATCCTCCTTCCTCAGCCTCCCAAGTGCTGGAATTACAAGCCTGTGCCACATCGCCCGGCCCAGAAAAATTAAAAATAGTCCCTTTTCTGAAGGATGTGATGACTTAGTTGAAGATGACTCATGTTGTAGTCAGGGCTTACAAAGGAATATGGAACACATAATTTACAGGATTATTTTATAATATTCACCCAAAAAGTCAAGTGCAGAAGAGTGCAAGAGATCTGCTCACACACTGGAGACCCAAAGAATCCAGCTGAGGCCCTGAATCCCACAGCAACGTCCTGCACGAGTCCCACTGGAGGCCTAGAGCCCACGACAATGTCTCATGCAAGTCTGTAAAAAGGATCTGCGCTGGGAAGGACCAAAGGGCAGTGGTGGAAGCTAGAAAGTCTGCACCAGCAGGGTGAAGGGTCTGTGCCAGCAGGCTGAGGGACCTGCACTGGAGCCAGGAAGCGATGCTCAAGGTAAGACTAGAGCTCCTGTGAAAGAACCACAGCCATCCTCAGTGACAGTGAGGACCCGCGCTCCTCTGATGATGATAACAGCTGAGTTCTTATAAAAAACAACAACAACAACAAAACAGCGTGACAAGCTTGCCCGGAGGATCAACAGCACCGTCTTCCCCTCCGGTTCTCCTTTCATGCTGCTGGCAGCAGTCCTCAGGTGGGCTCTCCACACCCAGCACCACGCTGATTCAGTTCAGCTGGGCGTTACGAGTTGCCCATGACTTACCGCACTCCGCCCATCTCCACACAAAGAAGTGCTATAAAGAGAAACGCCACAGGAGAAAGGCGTTCTTGACTCTGCTTCTGGTCATCAAATCTAGGAATCTGTCAACCGCTTTAGTCTCCAATTACTCCCTCTTCTTTCCCAGGTCAGCATCAGCTCATTTGCTAAATGCTGTCAACTCTACAATTTCCATGTGTCCTTGCATAGTAATAATTTGAATAATAATAACCTGAAGTTGGTATGTGCTACAGACTGAACTCCACGTGCCCTGATTATGCCCTGATAAACCCATCATTAAGTTGAACATATCCTAAACTGAAAGTGCATTTAGTCAGAGCTGAAAAGAAAAATCATTTGATCACCTGCGACCTGCTGAATATCCTGGCTGGGAGCTCGGTGAACTGCAGCCCCAGGCACTGCCCGGGCACCAGGGTAGACAACTGGTGTTCTCCAGTGAAACCACGGGGCTCTTCTGTCAAATCACTTTACACTGGGCACCACCTTACTAACAGAGATCCACAGTCGCTCAGAGAGCTTGTCAGAATGGGCCTTGAAGCAGGGTGTGGTGGTGCATGCCTGTGGAGGCTGAGGCAGGAGGGTCGCCATGAGTTCAAGGTCAGGCTGAGCGACATAGTGAGTTCAACGCCTGCTGAAGTACATAGTGAGACCCTGTCTCAAAACAAACAAATAAATAAACAAAAAAAGAATAGGCCTTGCAGGAGGAGTAATGTGTTGCTCACACCTAGGAATAAAAACATCACCATAATGACTGTACAGTAGATATTTCTGGTTTCATGTTGTATTTATCTGCTGTGCCTGCCGTAATAGGCTAGGCGATTTAGACCACTGGAATTTATTTCCTCATAGTTCTGGAGCCTGGAAGTTCAAAGTCGGGGGCCGAGATGTTCAGTTTCTGGTGAGGACTGTGGTTCGCGGATGGCTTCGGTCTCCCTGTGTCCTCCCACAGGGTGGGGGGGATGGAGGTGACACTAGCTACTCTCTGTGTCCCTTCTTCTGAGGACATGGGTCCTGTCAGCTCACACCTCCACCCCAACACCGTTCAGTTCCTGGAGGCCCTAAGTCTGACCACGGTCACACCAGGGGTTAGAGCTTCAGCATGTGGAGTGTGCGGGTGGCACAATTTGGTCTGTAGCACATACGAAGTTCAGGTTATTATGATTCAAATTCAAGGACAAGTAGGAATTGTAAAGCTGACAGAATTTAGCAAATGATCTGATGCAGACCTGGGAAAGAAGGGAGCGTAATTGGAGAGTAAAGCAGTTTACAGATTCCTACATTTGATGACTGGAAGCAGATTTGAGAATGCAAAAAGGAAGAAATAAAAGTGAACCAAGAGACCGTGTGGATGCTCTACCTATGGAAACTTAAACAAGCGCAAGGCCAAGAACAACACCTGTTTGGCGGCCGGCTCCAAGATGATTGTCACGTCCAGGACTGCCAGGGCCGATCCAAAGGATAGTGCAGAAACGATGCCGGTCTTCCGGGCAGGGTGTAAAGTGACACTGTTGCCTTCTCCCTCGCTCCTTTTTGGGTCAGTGTTACGGTTTGTGTTTGGATGTCCCCCCAAAGCCTCGTGCAGTCATGGGGAGCAGGCTTTTTATATGTGGCTGGATCTAGAGTTTGATTGATTCGTGTCCATGCTGGGATTATGGGTGTGAGCTTGCATTGTATGTGCCCTGCATACAATACAAGGGGCAGAAAGAGGCTCATCTCCCCTCTCTTGTTGCTTCTGCTGTCTTCCACTGCCACTAACTGTTGCCCTCTGCCATGAGCCACCCTGCCTTGGAGCCAGCGGATTCCAGACCGAAACCTCCACCAACTGTGAGCTGAATAAACCGTTCCTCCTTTAACTTTGGGGGTTGGGTATTTTGTCTCAGCAACAACAGAAAAGGAACTAAGACAACCAGTCGCTCTGGAGGAAATGCCGGAACTGAAGCTTCTGCTGACAGCCGGCTCCAGCCTGGCCCAGCCCCAGGGGAGTCTTTCTGTGATGGCAGCCCTGATACCAGCTCGGTCACGTCAGCAGAGAACCAGCAACCCTCTCCAATTTCCAGATTCTTAATCTGCAGAAACTGCCTGAGAAAATAAGTATTTACTGTTTCAGGCCTCAATCTGGGGGTAATTATTTAGCGAAAGATAACACATCAGCCTCAGGGATAGATTAGGAGTCTAAAGGTAGCAAGTACAGCACACAGATCAAGAACTTTGGTTCTTAAACCAAATTGCCCAGATTTAAATCATTCCCTGCCATTTAACCCACAGGCCTGCTTTCTCATTTGCAAAGTAAGAACCTAAGAAATTGGAAGAGGCCTGTGTGTCCATCTGCAGATGAATGCGTAGAGAAAATGTGGGTATTTATACACAATGGAGTACTACTCTGCCATAAAGAAGGATGAGCTTGAATCATTTGTAGGAAAATAGGTACACTTTGAGACCATAATGCTAAGAGAATTAAATCAGTCAGACAAGCTTAAATATCACATGATTTCTCTTACACGAGAAACTCAATATATTTTAAAAAGTGTAAAATAAAAGGCCATATGGTGTGGCAGGAAGCTAGTCTACGTCTGCTCATCTGCTGGGGCCCAGGACCCTTCAGCATGAGGACTAGTCACTGCGGGATTTAGCGTAGGGTGGCCGAGGCACCAGCCAACTGAATGACCTGATGATTGTGGACAAGGTCAGTGCCCCAGTGGAGAAGGTGAGCCCTGGAGAATCAGCACTTCCACAGAGAATAGAGGGCTGGGCTGGTAAAGCCCAGAGATACCTTTCGTTGCCTTCTCCTGTGACTAAGAACCCTTCAGCTGGATCAGCAGCAACAGCTTCAACAGGGGAATCATGGCTCTGAACAAGCCGCCTCTGCTGTCTTTGGAGAAGATCAAATACACGTGCAAATCCTTTCTGCCACCTGACGTTACAGCTGCTGCTCGGGAGCCTGCGCTAGGGCTGTGGCTCCGCTATCACTGCACGTAAAAGCTGACAGTTAAAAAATGAAATGCAGGAAACAGTGATTTTAGACCCTGGGCATCAAACAATGAAGCTTGCTTATTTATAAAGCGTTCTGAGTTAAACTTTGTGAAAAGTGAGATTTATATCTACATGTTTTAAAAGTCAAGATTCGATTCATCTAGTGCCATCCATGGAAACGAGCACTGGTCCTTCCCTGAGCTGCCGACTCCGGAGACCCAAGGCTGACTTGCTGTAGGTGTGGAAGTGGGTCCCTGGGCTCCCTGCTCTTTTCCACGATGTGTGTGTCTATCTTTCCGACACTGTCACAGCCCTCGATGCCTGTAGCTTTACAGTAAGACTGGAAAGCGTGAATGTGGAATTTGTTTTTCTGCAGTATTTTGTTGGTCCTCTGTTTTGTCACACTACAAACTTGAGAATTAATTTGTTGATATCTACAAAATGCTTTGCTGGGATTTTGATCAGGACTACAAAGTTTGGAGGAAAAGACATCTGACAATAGTGAGTCTTCAAATACATGAAAATGGAGAATGCAGTACTGTATGTCTCTCTGAGTTCTTTAAGCCTACTTGTACTTCCTGCATGCAGAACTTGTTAGACTTATGTCTCAATGCTTCCTTATCCTGGGTCCTATTGTAAATGCTAATATTTTTAGAATTTCAAATTGCAGGAAGAGGTTAATAAGGTACAACTTTTTGTTTTCAAACTCTGCCCATCATGGGCAAACTAAATCTCACAGGCTGATAAATATATGTTTTTGTTGTTGTTGTTGTTGTTTGTCTTTTTGAGACAGGGTCTTGCTGTGCAGTTCAGGCTGGCCTTGAGCTCACTTTGTAGCTCAGGCTGGTCTTGAACTCACGATGATCCTTCTGCCTCAGCCTCCCACGTGCTGGGATTACAGGCGTGCATCACCACGCCTGGACGTTATTAAAAATAAATTATTCTAAACTTAAAAAAGGACAACAGGAAGTGTGGAGATGAGTCTTTTTCAAACGCTAAGGGAGTCAAGAGATGGATGGAGAGAAGGGAAAAGGGTGAAAAACCATCGAGATGAGTTGTGTACGCCCGCCACCTCCCCACGAGGAAGGCAATCGTTCTGTACCGCACGCGTACTAATAAAAATAACGGGGAAAAGTGCACAAAACAAAGTGTTAAGTTTCTTTAGGTGCTGATGCAAATACATAAACACACAGAAGCATAGGTAGGGGGACACATGCTACATCGCTAAGGGTGTCCCTGGTAGTGGACAGGACAGTCCCGAGCTCCTTGGAGGATGAAAACGGCAGGAAAGCCACATTTTCATTCGTGGGGTCTTTTACTTTATTGCTGGACTTCCATTTTAAAGTGTGCTTCTTGGGCTGGGGCTGGAGCTCAGTGGTAGAGTATTTGTCTGGCACGTGTGAAGCCCTGAGTTTGATCCCCAGCACTGCAAAAAATAAAACAAAGTCTACTTATGTAAAAAAGAAAAGAAACTATACCTCTCTCAGGGCCTTTTCCTAGAAGATTAAACTAGCTAACGTATGCGAATTAACTAGAAGAGCGCCTAGGACATCGTTAGCGTTCTTAGTATGCCAGCCCTTACCATTTTTGTCTAGTGATGCTGCTAGGCGTCATTGTCTAAGTAACACAGCTATGAGCAGAGGAGGGAATGAACATTTGCAGGGAGAGTGTGTCGCAGAAAAAGGGAAGCCGGCTGTGCATTGTAAAGGCCACGAGGACTTGGGGACTGTTTTCAGTACAGTACGCGGGTGTTCTGTCACTGAGCTGCCTCCGCAGCTCTTTTTCACTTTTTGTTTTGCGACAGTCTTGCTATATTGTCCAGGTTGGCCTAGAACTCACTCCCCTCCTACCTCAGCCTCCAAGTATAGAATTACAGATATGCACTGCCATGCTGGCTGAAGGGACTTAGGACTACTCCAAGTTCAGGTACTTCTAATTTCAAGGTGTCCAATGGGCCTCCAGAGTTTATGCACTATCATTTCCCAATGACCAAAGTCACCCCGGACTCTAACCTCAGTGTTTTCCCTTATTTCTAGCCACTTTTTGTGGTACTAGGAATTGAACCAAGGCTTCATGCTATGCTACCTTCCCAGCCCTTTTAATTTTACTGTTTTGAATCTTGAGAGAGGGTCTTACTGAGTCACTAAATTGCCCAAGCTGGGCTGAAACTTGGAATCCTCTTGCCTCAGCCTCCCTGAATGCTAGGATCACAGGTGCACACCAACACACCTCACTCAATTATTCCTTCAACATATGTTTTGCATAACTTTTACGGTGTGTGTGGTGCAGGAGATCAAACTCAGCCCTTGTTCATGCTAAGCAGGGACTCTAGCACTGAGCTTCGTCCTTTACCCCAAAATATATTTATCGTGCTCCAGGAAGTGGGAAGCAGTGTTTGTAGATGTGGGGGATAAGGGAATGAACAGAACAGTCTCTGTCGGGGCCTCGCTCACATTCCATCTGTAGTGGGTTGGTAACTGGTGACCAACTTATAACCCCCAGCTGAGCTGAGTAAGCGTGGGTGTGGGAGGCCCACCTGGGGACTGTTGCCAGCAGCGTAAGAGGCAGAACAGGAGAAGAAGCAGAGAAAGGCTGTTGGGAGCAGAAAGAAGCTGTTGGGAGCTGAGAAAGGATGTTGGGAGTTGGTGGAAGCTGTAAGGAGCTGTTGGTTCTCTTGGAGGAGCTCGTCATGCTGGCTTTCCTGATGAACTCGGCCGTTTTCATCCTCCAAGGAGCTTGGGACCTTGTTGGGACTGAGAATAGCTTCAGTTCGTTTTGGGGGAGCTCTGGTCCTCACTTTGAGCATCACTTCCTGGCTCCGGAGGGGAAGAAGATACACAGCTCAGTCTCCTAGAGAAGCTTGCTGTGTTAGCTTTCCTGATGGGAACTCGACTGTCCTGACCATCGGAGGAGCTCGGGACCTCACTGTTGCTGAGGATGGCTGTGGTACTTTTCAGGGGAGCTCTGGTTCTTACTTTGCACTTCACTTCCTGGCTCCAGTGCCGATCCCTCAGCCTGCTAGTACACACCCTTCATCCCTCTAGCGCAACCTCCTAGCTTCCACCACTGACCTTTGGGCCTTCCCAGAGCAGATCTATGAAACAGGCCTGCATGAGACGTTGTTGTGGGCTCTGGGCCTCCAGTTGGATTCGTGGGAAGCATTTTTATGAGCTCTAGGTCTTCAGCTGGACTCATGCAGGACATTATTGTGGGATCCAGGACCTCGGCTAGATTCCTTGGTCTATGGTTTGTGGACAGATTTCCTGCACTCCTTTGTCTATCATTCTTTGGGTAAGTATTATAAATAACCTTGTGAAATATGTGTCTTGTATTATATTGTTCCCCTTGCAAAATAACCCCCAAACTAACACACCATCTCATCCTCGTGAGGGACACAGTCTTAGAAACAAGCATAGATTACACGGGCCAGTTTTTCTGCTATGCAGAAAAGTAAGAGAGGGCTGGGGATGTAGCTCAGTGGCACAAGCGCCTGCCTGGCAAATGCAAGGTCCTGAGTTCGATCCAAAAAAACCAAAAGAACGAAAAGTAAGAGAAAGGAGATAGAGGGGGGCTATTTTACAAGAGCTGACCCTTTTTGTGAATTCAGTATCCTGGATTTCTACACCGCATCTTTCCCTCCCGCAGCCATTATCAAGGCCTGCATCTTTCCCTGTGGGGATTCTTCTGTCTCACCACCTTCGAGGCCTTGGGTCTGAATCACTAGGTCCATAACTGATCACATTGTGTTCTGGCTCAAAATATTTCAGTGGTTCCCTATCCTGCAGAGGGAATGTGAGGGCGATCCGGCTGTGACATCTGTCACCCCATGGATTGCCAGGGTTGATTCGGCTGATCCGGCTGGCCGGACGGGTGTCCCCTTCCTCCCTCACCCCTTCATGTGTCTCCCTCCAGAAGGTGTGTGCTCGGGCAAAGAGGCTGACCGCCTCCTGCTGATACAGGAGGACCCTATCCCACAGAGATGAAACCTGAACATCTCTGTTCTTGGCTAATAACCTTTCTCTTTCATTGAGCAAACAGGCAATCCGAAGAGAATCTTCACGTTCTCCTGACACTCCAAGTTCCCACCTACCCGCATTTGTGCCCTACGCGCTGCCTTTGCTTGTTTCCTCTGCAAGCTCCCGCACCGCAAGGTCACCACCTCCACGTGTGTGCTGGATCCATCTCCTCAACACCTGAGGACTCAATCTTTCAGGTTCCCCTTTCTCATTGGCATGAGCCTTTCTGATCTACAGAACATTTCCATCACAAACATATTTCTAGAGCTATAAAGATGCTCTGTTGACTCTGGTTACAGCCCCATTTTTCCCACCCACAGGCTCAGTATTTAGTGTTCCTGCCTCATGCACAGTTGGTTCCTACTGTGGCTTGACTCTAGATGTCCCCCCAAAGCCTGAGTGCTCATAGGTAGGGCTTTTTGGAGGTGCCTAGACCTAGGATGTATGGTAGTGGATCAGTCCACTGATTGTTTTACCATATTTCTGGATGTGGATAATGAAAAGGTTCACCAGGGTGTGGGTGGCACCACCCTAAAGGCTTGTAGCCTGGATGGGACAAAAGGGAAAGGGAGGCTCCCCGCTGCTTCCTGCTGCTCCCTGCCTGCCCTGCCATGGACTGTTTCTCCTCTGCCATGCCACCCCGCCTTAGAGTCAAGGGACTATGGACCGAAACTTCTACAGACTGCGAACTGATCTTTTAACTTGTGGGGTTGGGTATTTGTTCCAGGAAGGAGAAAAGCAGCTAAAACAGTCACTTCTGGGTATTTTGTTGAGACTCAAAAAAAATGATACCGGGCCTCAGAAGCAAATTCTGTCTTTGATCTTCTGTCGTCTTGTCATCTGCTTCCCTTTCTTCCCACAAGGAAAACTGTAGAAACTAGAACTTCCCTTCCCTGAAGCAAGCCATAGAAACCAGAACCCTTTTCCCCAAAGCAAGCCATAAAGCCTAAAGTGTTTACTCTAATCTTGCCTTTCCTTTCTGTCTTGGTGCTGGTCATAAAGAATTGTCTGATCTAGCCGATTTCATGATGGATCATAAGATCCTCATTTCAGACAGATTCCTGGCCCATATCGGGAAGAAAGGAATGCTGCACGGAGAGGGCGAGAAGAATCTGCACGGACAAGCCTTGCTGGGTTTCCTCACTTGCCTATTTTCTTTAGCTCATACCCTTTTTGTTTAATCATATTTCTACATGGCTTAATCAATCTAAGTGTGAAAATGGAAGCTCCCCTCAGATCTTTGGGTCTTCAATCTGAAGACGACTCCTGTGTCTAAGAAAGCTGTGATCAAATAAATTTATGTTGTTCTCCTCTTGCTAACTTGTTTTTTGGGGTAGGAGTCCCAGCTGTAATTTTCTTATGATGAGTAGGGAAGGAATCACCCACGTGTCCACCCTCTGCAGTATTACTTAGTCTTACAGCTCCAAACCCACTATTAGTATATGCTGACATCTCTTAACGTTCTATCTCGACCCCAGAACTCTCCTTTGAACTTCAGACTTGTACAAGTAGCTGCCGCTCAAAACTATTTCCCTTCTCCTCTGCATCTTAGTACAGGAGAACGTCACCCTTTCAGATGCAGAAACCAAAAACCTTGGAATCGATATTGCATGTCTTCATTTGACATTCTTCACATCTTCCGTGCAATGTCATCTTCTTGGGAGTCCTTCCTGACTGCTGTATTTTCAATGGCAACTCCCTTCCCACAAGAGCTATCCATCCCCTCTCCTCGAGAAGCACCCACCTCCACCGGCCAGGGAGGATGTCACCTTCCTCGTGGATGGGATAGAGCTTTGGGTTTGGCACCTTGGCTGGGAGTGAGGGGAGGGCAGTTTCAGGCCTTGTTCAGCAAAGGACAGATCGAGTGTGGGTTTCTGCCGTATGTCTATTCCGATGCTGCCGTGCTGGGTAGGGAAACAGACACTGAAACGAACCCGCAGAACCAGTGGACCCGCAGTGAAGTGGACGCCGCTTATTACTTCATTTCCTATCTGCCTCAGCCTACAAGGGGACCGGGGTTTTGTCTGGAGTTTCTGAGGATCCGTTTGCAATTGGACGCGGTGCCCAGTGCTTCTTGGACTGCCTGGCAATTCTTTTTCCAGCGCGCAGCTCCTTGAGCAGGCAGCCACCGTCTCTCACTGGGAGCGTCTGCACCGGTGTACTTCCACGTTCTCGCAGGGTCCTTCCTTCTACTCAGTAGACTTCAAATTGAACAACGGCTCATCTTGGGAAGGGGTTGTGACTTTTTATTGTGCTGGCTGCCAGCTTCCTGTTCGTCCAGTTTCTCTGTGTTGTGCAGTTTGAGTTTGTCCTTGTTGACTGTGCATCTGCTTTGCCCTTGGGGAGGTTGGATTCTGTGACCGTTTCTGTTACTCTGGCTGGGCTTCCCTGGGTGCCCCTCTGACTGGCCGCTCGTTCCGGTAAGAGCAGACTTTTACCTACGCCCCAAGGAACATGCGCGAGCTTGGCTGAGGGAAACCACGCTGTCGGCTGAGACTCAGGTTTGAGAATCTGTGACATCTCAGGGCCTGAAGACCGCACACCAGAGCCAAAGCACTGACCCTACACATGAGATACTTCGTCTGTGACACGCAGATTACTCTCCACCTCTCCCTCTGGGCATATTGCGGAGATGATTTCAGGCTTCCTGCCTAGCCCAGCTCGCAGCACTCACCTACTTCCGGTCATTCTCTCAGTCACTCGATCCCGAGCCACGCCCCCCTTCATGAATTAATAAAACCAAAGCTGGGCCCTGGGTCCTGGTCTTTGTTCCGGTTAGCCATTGTTCTGACTGAGGTTAGGGCCCCTTGGCTCCCCAGGACTACAGATATGTGTTAGTGTCTTTATTCTCGCCGGGGGTTGCCCTGGAAGCGGTAGATTGGAATTGCTTATTGGAATTCCGATAACTGCTCCCTGGGATTGCATATGTGGGCTCCTGGACCATGATGAGGTCCAGAAGGGTTTCCTTTAAGGCACCACTGATCTTATTGGTTCTGGCCCATTTGTGCTGCCACAGTAAATATTCAAGACTGGGTAATTTCTAAAGTACTGACATTTGTCCCGCACTGTTCTGGAGGTTGGAAGCCAGGGCACTCACCGTAGGCAGGTCCGGTGGTCTGCTGACCCTCCTGGGCGAGGAAGGCCATGTCCTCTCCTGGTGGAAGAGAGAGGGCAGCTGGCTGAATCTTCACAAGGTGTGGCTGCCCGGCCTCGTCACCCCACCACTTTACACTGTCACACTGCAGCCAGCACCTGGATTGTGGAGGGGACACGGCCACACCACAGCCGCGAAGGCGGGCGCCTCACCAGCGCTTTGGCAAATGGTGCATCCGTCGGGAAATGGCTCTTTCGCGAACCGCAGTCCCCTGACCTTACACGGCATAGCTTTGGCCTTACCTGGTGTATCTTTAGTAGCATGCAAATTTCTCCAAGCCTTTGAATCCCTTCTTCTCCTTTCCTGCGTGTCTATCTCCCCGACTGCGGGCTTTCACTCTGCCGTAGTTTGGGCCTTGAATTTCCCACCGTGGCAGGGCTTTCACTCTGCCGTAGTTTGGGCCTTGAATTTCCCACCGTGACCCAGTGTGTGGTACTATTGACAGGCAGACCTTTAAGGGCCTAGCGGAAGGAAGTTGGGGTGCTCCTCTGGAGCGGATGTGGGGAGCCCAGCTGTCTCCCTCTGCTTCCTGGAGGCCATGTCCATGTGCTCCTGCCATGATGACCACCCTCTGCAGGCCCAAGGTAATGGGACCAAGTAACCTTGGCTGAACGTGCCAAAATCACGAGGCAAAATAAACCTTTTTCCTTAGCAAGTTGATTTACCTCAGCCATTTGTCACAGTGAGGGAAAGCTGCCCAATGCATACTCTTTCCTGCACTTAGATGCCATCCTAGTAACATATCTGCAGACCTCCTGGGTGTTAAATCCTTCACACTGCCCCAAGTTGAAGAACTCTGACACTCCACAGCCAACCGTACGCTCCAGTCTCCTTACTCTAATTCCAAGCAGTCTCCTGGCTCCTGCCCTTACCTGCCGGCTAGGACCTATGCTTTCTTTTGTAAAGGTTCATTTCCTTCCTTACCAGGCAGATCATGCTCCATAGGGATTACACTGTAACTTACCCTGGCTATTAGCCTTGGGGCCAGAAGCTCTGTAGAGCTGGATCTTGAGGTGCACCAGGGTAGTTTGCAGTTGGGAGAAACCACACCAATTACGTTGGAGTAAGTCCAGATCTACCTTACCGAGAACACTGACATTTTTAACTATGCACAGTATGTATAATTAGAGCCCCTGCTGAGGTTGTTTTGTGCGGCCATGACAACAGTTCTTCATTAAACCCAGAGGCAATGGAAGGCCTTTTTCTTAAGCAGTTTCCACCTGCTGCTACCTTGCTTTCATTTTCTGGATGCATTTGTTTCCACAGGGTGAATGCTGTGATTTCCTGTCCCCCTATACTCTCTGTTATTTACTGGAAATGAACAGCTTTTGGGCTCACTGCAGGCAAGGAAAGCATTGTGCAAGTTGATGTCTGTTTCTGCTAAATAGCAAACTGGTAGTGATCAGCTAATAGGAGCGGGAAAAGTACACACTTTATTTGACACAGTGAAGTAGTTGTTTCCCCACTTTGTACAACCTTCCTCGTTTGTTCTTACCAAGTTCGCTAAGATCGGTGCTCAAGTTGCCCCAGGCTCTAGCTCTGTACACCACATCTCTCAGAACGGCCTGTCCCCAGGCACAAATGGACTGTGCTCCCACAACGTGCTTGAAAATCAGGCTAGGACTCAAATCACTTTTTCCACAGAAACAACGTAATAAGTGAAAGTCAAGTAAACCAGCTCCTCCCGCCCATACAAACCCAAACTGCTGAATACACATCACAGCTGAAATAGCGCCGGCAACAGGGCCACGCCGCACGGCCTCCTTCCTCATCTGCCCTCTGCACTGTGGCCGGGAGTCTTGTCCTGTGACTCAGTTCCTGAAACCCAACCCTGGAACCATATATCGAATGAAGTCTTCATTCTCCTCCCTGAGTATTTCTTCTATATCTATGTTTTTTCTCCATCCCCACTGTTATGGTCTCAGTCTCGGGTGGGATCCCCTTTAGCCAGCAGTGAAAATAATCTCCAAACAGTTCCCTGACGTCTAGCGACTTCACCTTCTGATGTGACTGCCATACCGCTGTCAGACTCTGCAACACGTCACGCAGGACTTTCTAGTCTCGTCAAAACCCACTTTTAGAGCCTGATTTGCTTCCCTTCCAACTCGTATAGCTCTGCACATCGTATTTTCTTTACGTGGGATTCTCTGAGAAGTTCGTGATCACAGCCAAGTGCCACCTGCTCTGGGAAGTCTTCCCCAGCAGACAGAAAGCCACTGCTTGCTCAGTTCTCCTGGAGCACCTTTCTTTATTTTGGTATTGAAGATTGAACACAGAGCCTCCTGTTTATTAGCAAGCTCTCTACCACGGAGCTACATCCCACCTCCTTTTAAATTTTATTTTGAGACAGGGTGCCCCTAAGTGTGCAGGCTGGCCTCAAACTTGCAATCCTCCTGCCTCGGCCTCTCAAGTCATTGGGATCACAGCCGTGCTCTACCACACCTGGCTTTAGCATTTTTGTTGTTTGTGGTACTGGGGATTGAACCCACAGCCTTCCACATGCTATGTGAGTGCTCTACCACTGAGCTACACCCCTGGCCCTGGCACTTTTATTAGGGTCTACCTTGGGCAAGTTGTCTTGGCTAGTAAGTTTCCACTTCCTGCTCTCAGAGAGCTCACTCTAGACAAAAAGTAAAACTGGTCATTACAAATCACTGTGAGAGACATATCAGCAGGCTTGAGATGCTATAGATCCAATGTCAAAGAAACAACTAACTTTCACCTAACTAGGAGACCTGGAGATGAAAGAGGGGTGCTACTTGAACTGACACAGGATGGCTGCAGTATTCCAAGGGGAAAGGGCCTCACAAGAAGAGAAATTAGTATTTGCAAAGGCATACGCGCATGGCAAGGGCTGGCATGTTTGGAGAATAACCAATAATTCTGTGTAGGTCACAGCAAGGTGTGTGTAATAAACCACGGAAAACCAGAGAGATCATGAAAGGCTCCAGCAATCCAGGTAAGTAGCTTCCATTTTATTTTATACAAATAGTTAGTATAGAGGCTGGGGATTTAGCTCAGCAGCAAAGCGCCTGCCTGGCAAGCGCAAGGTTGTGAGTTTGATTCCTGATACCGGAAGAAAAACAACAACAACAAAAAAAACACAAATAGTTATTATAGAGGTAAGGATGCTGGGTCACTCACCTCAAATCTCCTCTAATATCTAGCACCATGCCTGGCACATAGGGGACCTTTTGTTTTTATTTCTTAAATGATTTTTATGATGTGGGGGACTGAACCCCTGGCCTTGTGTACACCAGGCAAGTACTCTCCCACTGAGCTACACCCAGCCCTTCCATGATTTTGAAAACAGTTTTAGTCATCTCTAAGGGATAACAATCTGAGGAAATATAGCTAAAGTTAAAAGTTAAGTCTAATAACATTTGCAATTAAACTTCTTGTATTTCCTTACATTTTCTTTGCTATTTTAATACTAAAACAAACCCAGATACCCAAGAAAATGAGTGGGCTCTTGCTTCCCCCTAATCTTATGTTTTTGTATGATTTAAACATTTAAAAACTCGAGTTCAAATGCTTCTCTAATTTAGAAAGTTTGAATTTTGCTCATTTATAAAAGAAAAGAGAGGCCTGGCTAGTAAAGTTTGAAAAATGATTCCCTCGTTAACTACGTTCCCTCTGAGATTTATGACACAGTAAATGAGTTCACGGCAAACCTCTAGAACGCTTTCCTCCTTTATAGATCGCTCTGGTAGGACAAATTTGATTTTTCCCTCCCCAACAATGGGCGGTTTATTTTAAAGTAGGTGAAAGGTAACGCGGGGGGAAGGCGGCCCGCGGCACAGATGGAGGCTGAGCTTCGGGAAGGGTCAGGCTGACTTCAAAGGCTTGGAAAGCGCAAGGTAACCCGAGAAGCTGAGGGCCCTGTTTCTCTGTAAGCTCTCGCGTTGGGTCCCTGGAAACCGCGGGCGCAGGCGGGCTGAAGACCCGGGTCTCAGAGGCTCCGGCCCCAGCGGAGCAGAGGCGCTCCACGCGGTCAGCGCCGCTGTACTCTGCAAACGGGTTTCGTTGTTTGTCCCTGGGCAGGAATTTTATGTGCCCTGGTGAGCCCGAGAGTCTGTCTGGGTTTTAAATTATTCTGTTGCTCAATTCAAGCAAAGATCCAAAGCCAATGATGGTGCACAAAGCTATTATTTCCTTTTTTTAAAAGAGAAAAAAAAATTGAAAACAAGATAATAGGAGGGTAACAATGGGTAATACATTGCGTATTGTTGTCTTTAGTTACTCAGATTACAAGATACAGCCATTTAATTGTCCAAACAATATTAGCACAAACTTTTCTTTTCAATGAATGAAGAGAAATTATTAGTATGACTATTTTTTTTTTTGGTCATTTTGAGGCAGGGTCTCACTATGCAGTTCAGGCTGTCCTTGAGCTCACTTTGTAGCCCAGGCTGGCCTCAAATTCACAGCGATCCTCCTGCCTCAGCCTCCCTAGTCCTGGGATTACAGGCGTGTGCCACCATGTCTGGCTTTAGTATAACTATCTTTATTATTATTATTATTTTAGGTCTTTTTGAGACAGGGTCTCGCTATGCAGTTCAGGCTGGCCTTGAGCTCACTTTATAGCCCAGGCTAGCCTTGAATTCACAATGATCCTCCTGCCTCAGCCTCCCGAGTGCTGGCATTACAGGCGTGCACCACCATGTCCGGCTTAACTATCTTTAATATATATATAAAATCCTGTTCTTATGTTGTGGTTCTGGAGAATGCTATTTGCACCAACCTGTTGCAGACCCGGGACAGAAGACAGGCTGGCCTGGAGCCTCTGCTGGGACCACGCGGGATTCCTCCATCCCTGTGCCTGGGAGCGCCTGCGCCTTTCTTCCTGGGGAGGAGGTGACTTCCTCTGCGATGTGCTTGCTGCAGTGGGAGTTTCCCTGGGATTCTGGAAGAAGCGCTCTGTCCACCCGCTGGGTCTCCGAGGTCAAAGCCAGATACGAAGCCCCATCTCTGTTCAAACACAACTGAACACAACACAGTAACAAAACAGCTTGCCGTTCTAAGTCATTTACACCATAGAGAGAATGAGGCTTTTTATTTATTCCAAGCATAGGTTTTAATAAAAAGTGGAAGAGAAAGCAGAACAAAAACACAGCGATCTTGGCAAGAGAGAGGACGAGAAAAGGTTGCCTAAGAACAATAATAATAGTAAACCGTCTCCTCATATAGAGAGGAAAAATGCACGGCCTAAAGCCAGACTGAGTGAGTACAAACATCTCTCTCACTTTTCTTTCTGCAGCAGTAGGGACTGAACTCAGGGCCTTGATAGATCTACCACTGAGCTACACCCGCAGCCCTTTTTAGTTTTTATTTTGAGAGAGGGTCTTCTTTTGTTGAAACTTGTGATCCTTCTGCCTCGGCCTCGAGAGTACCTCAGATTACAGGTGTGCACCACCGCACCCAGCCAAACGTTTCTTTTCTTTCTTCCTTTTCCTTCCTTCCTTTCTCCTTCCTTCCTCCTTCCCTCCCTCCCTCTCTTTCTTCTTTTTCTTTTCTTGGGGCGGGTAGAGACAGGGTCTCACCATGTAGCCCAGGCTGGCCTCAAACTCTTGGCGATCCTCCTGCCTCTGCCTCCCAAGTGCTAGGATGACAGGTGTGCACCGCCATGCCTGGTTTAAATGCTGCATTTTTAATAGAGGTAATGCGTTGCTGTGTTCATTGTACATAGCACTCAGTCAACAAGCGCGTATTGAATGCCTTCTAGAGAAAGAACGACTCGATCTTTAGTTGTAGCGGAAAATAAAAACCAGTACTGAGAATCCATGCCACAAATTTCCAACGGTTCTGCCTCAAACTAGAACTAGAGCACAAGCGTAGACTTAAGCTCCATTTTCTCTTAAGAAGTAATTGTATAGGAGAGTAGGGGATGAACATCTGCCATCACAAAGAATCCCTCTGGGGCATATTTCAAGGCTGTGCTGAGGTCCTCGCTGGGGAGAGGTCGCCTCTGTAGAGCGCGTTCTCATTGGTGGAGGAAGAAGCCGAGGCCAACAGGCTTTGTCCAATCAGAAGGGTCCCATCTGCACATGCGCAGAGGCTGCTGTAGGCCTTCACAGTCTTCTAGGGGAGGCCGCTGCTAGGACGGTGCTCGCCCTCCCTGGCTGGAGCTGGAAGCTAGAGCCCCTCTTCCTTCCGCTGCAGTATAAAAGCTTCCGTTGCATAGGCTGTGTGTCTCCTGCAGAGAGGCATGTTGCCAACTCCTTTCTCTCCTGCTAATTTATTGCAGTTTATTACAGCAGATTCCGTTCTGGTGGGCCCTGAACCCCGGGTGTGGATGCGCAGCCCCTATCCGCTCACTGAGCCGCACCGGGTCAACGGCCCCACCTCCAGAGGGAGGGAAAGTCTGGTTTTGCTTTTTTCTCGGTGTTGGGGATCAGACCCGGGGCCTTGTATATGTGAGACAAGTGCTGTCTTTTGGAGCTACACCCCAGCTGTGCTTTTTATATTTCTAAATGGTAGAAAAAAAAATCTAAAGAATAACATTTCTTGACATATAAAAACTGTATTAGCTTGGTGTGGTGGCACACGCCTGTAATCCGAAAACTGGGAGGCTGAGGCAGGAGAATTGCAAATTTGAGCCCAGCACGGGCTACTCAGCAACGTAGCAAGAGCCAGTCTCAAAATAAAACTTTTTTTAAAAAAGAGAACCTTGGGATATAACTGTGATGGCTGAGTGATTGTGTCAATTTGAGAAGTTTAGTTAAGAGAGGCTTAACTAAATTGGCTCAGCAGTTCCCCAGCCTAGCGAGTGGAAGACCTATCCCAGCCCTTGGAGCACAACGCTAAATTTGTCATCAGGTCTGTTCAGTATGCGTTTGTTGATTGAGTGGGTCTGTGAGACCCGTGTTTATTCTTTAGAATATTTCTGCTGATAGATTATTAATTATAATTTTATGAGTTTTATTATATTCAATGAGTACTTAACAGGAAAAAGTTACAAAAATAAAGTATTGAGTCTTTAGTATTTATTTAGTGTTTATAAAAAAAGCATTGCAGTTTTCAACATTGACTGGATTTTGGTGTACAAAGTCTAAAAAAGAACAT
>NW_004955412.1:5605361-5618912 GCF_000276665.1 Chinchilla lanigera
AGTTACTTTATGCTCTGAGAAATTCTCACGAAGAGAGGACAAGTCCTGAGGTGGTGTAGATTAAAACACCACACAGAAGGGACTTTCATTTCAGAAGCTGCCTTACTCCACATGTAATCTGCCCGTCTCTTCTCCACTGAAAGATAGTTCTCAGTGTGTCCAGCAAAGTAAACAAGCAGCTCAGGGTATTTATTTTCACCTTCCAAGTTCCAGACATCCGAACTAAGTCTGTGCCAAAGGCTGGACCGCCACTGTGACTCGGGCCTCCTCTGTCCTCCGTTAGAATGCAAACCTCACTCGGCTTGCGAGTTTAGAGGCTGTTCTGTTCACTGCTTACAGTTAGATAGTGCCTGGAACATAGTAGACACGTTATAAAAGCTGAATGGATGAGCAGATATTACTGAAGGATAAACGTCGGTCAATATTGGACGGACGGACGGACGGACGGACGGACGGACGGATGGATGGATGGATGATGAAATTCAAGGGAGCTGCCACTAGATGGCAGTGTTTATTTGTGTCTGCGCTACAATTTTCTCTGCCTCTGTGGTCCTGGACTGCGGTGGTTCTCCCTTAGGAGCGCATCAAACATGTATGCCAGGTCCCTAACCCAGTCCCTTATGACTCCTTCCTCCGCATCCCGGTGTGTTTAGAAGTGTGAGGTTTTTCTCTTTGGAAATAACTGTAGATATTATCTACTATATTTCAACTCTCTAAATTTTTAGGGTAATGAAACGGGGGACAAGCAAGCCCCGGGCCTCACGGTGGTAGTGAGACTCTCAGAAATTGATTACACTGAGACCTTTTAAGTTTGGGAGCCAAAAATAAAGATAACACCCCAAGGTCGGGTGCACTGGTGCATGCCGATAAGCCAAGTTTCTCAGGAGGCTGAGGCGGGAGAATGGCCGTAGAGCAAGACCCGGCTCAAAGGTAAGTAAACGAGAGCGATGCCCTGAGCCCCTTGTCCGTTAGCGCGCACACGCAGAGCAAACGCTGCGGCGGATTTGCCGCCTAACACGGCCGGTCACCCGCCCCACCTGCGGCTGCTGACTCCACAGTCCACCCCCAACTTCACATCCGCCTTTTCCCCTTTTAGAGGTGCCGGAGCCGGGCATCGTGGCTCACACCTGTAATCCCAGCACTCGGGAGGCTGAGGCAGGAGGATCGTTGCGAGTTCGAGACCAGCCTGGGCTACAAAGTGAGCTCAAGGCCAGCCTGAACTGCACAGCGAGACCTTGTCTCAAAAAGACAAAAAAACAAAAGATGTAGGGCTAGAGGTGCCCGGGTGGAACCCTGGGGCTTGTGCACTAGGCAGGCCCAGTCCCATATTTGTGTCTCACTCCTGGAGACGCTGAGATTTCCTCCCTCTCTGCAAATCAAGTAGCTCTGGTATTCTGAGCCTTAACCTGAATTTCTTTCTCTTCTTGGCCTCAGGCCCCGCTGACCTGGCCATCTTCCCCCAGTTGTGACAGGTTTTCCAACTCTGAAAGCACTCAGGTGCTCAGTTTGCAGGTGCCATCAGGCAATAGTTTCTTTTTCCTTTTCTTTTTCTGGCGGGGAGGGGCGTTGACACAGGCTCTCCCTACGCAGTCCAGGCTGGTCCTGACCTCGCTGTGTAGCCCAAGCTGGCCTTGAACTTGCAGTGACCTGAGTGCCTCGGCCTCCCCAGGGCGGGGATTGCGGGCGTGCACCACCACGCCCGGCTTCCCGGTTAGCAGCAGTGGAGCAGCTCTGCTGCCTCAGTTGTCATACTGCCCTGCCTTTCTGCACTTACTCCAAATGCACCTTTTCACGTGGAAAGTGGAGCAAATCCGATCCGGCCGTCATTGTTTCATTCGGCAAGCACTGACTGCATGTGCTTTACACAGAACCACGTTCTGTATGTGTTATAAGGACAGTAAGAGGGATGGGAGTGCGGCTTAGGGGCTCACCCATGCTTCGCATGGGTGAGAGGGGTAAAGTCCTGGGTTTGACCCTTAGCACTACTTTACAAAAAGTACAATTCAGGGCTGGGTGTGGTGGCACACGCCTGTAATACCAGCACTCAGGAGGCTGATACACGAGGATTGCTGTGGATTTGAGGCCAGCTTGGGCTGTCTAGTGAGTTCAAGCCCAGCCTGAGCTACACTGTGAGAATTTGTCTAAAAACACTTTAAAAAGAAAAAAAGAATAAGGCACTTTCACTCTCAAAACTAGACATGAAATTAGATAAAATACATTAAGTGCACAGCATTAAAGACGGTAAATAGTAGGGTTTTCAGAGATGAAAAATTATTCTGAAACACAGCCTACTGCAGTGGTAACGCTTTGTCTACAAAAGAGGGTTGCTGATCTCTCCCCAGGGTCGTGTGTCAGTTCAGGGACCGTAAGTGCGTTTCTCAGGACAGCGCGCAGCCGCGGTGAGTGTCTGATAACGAGCAGTTTCCTTTCCTCTCTGTAACGGAGACAGGAAGAAAGTTTTGTGGGAGCACCGAGGAAGGCGCAGCCAGCGGAACAAATTTCCTGAAAACTGCAGAGAAAGTGGTGTTGGCATTGGGACTGGAGGATGAGGGGAGGTTTGGAGCCAGAGACCGGAAGTCCAGGGCCGGGACAGGGCAGAGCCGCCCAGCTGGGTCCTCTGGGGTGGGGCGCAGGCGGAGCCAGCAGGGGAGCCTCCTGCGGGGGGAACCCGGATGAAAAACCAAAGGCCGGTGTTATGGTTTGTGTGTGGATGTCCCGCAAAGCCTCACGCAGCCAGGGGCGGGCTTCTAGATTTATGACTGAGCCAGGGTCCAGTGCTGGGATTATGGGTGTGAGTGCTGCACCTGCCCCCGGGCGGGGAGCTTGCACACGCTGTAAGGGAGGGAAAGAGGCTGCATGCTGCAGCTCCTCCCTTTTGCTCTTGCTGCTTTTGCTGTTTTCCACCGCCATGAATTGTTGCCCTCTGTCATGTGCCGCTCTGCCTTGGAGCCAGCCGAGTATGGACGGAACCTCCACAAACCATGAGCTACATGAACCTTTCCTTCCTTAATATTGGTGTCAGGTATTTTGTCTCAGCAACAAGAAAAAGGAAACCAAGACATACATGAGAAAACGTTCAACATCACTGATCATTGGACCAATGCAAATTAAAACAAAGCTGAGATTCCATCTCACCCCAGAAAGAATCGCTATCATCATGAAGTCAACCAATAACAAATGCTGGAGGGGTTGTGGGGAAAAAGGGTCCCTTCCCCACTGTTGGGGGGAGTGTAGATTGGTGCAACCACTGTGGAAATCAGTGTGGAGGTTCCTCAGAAAACTAGGACTAGACTTAACTCAGCTATCTCCCCTCTGGGTATATTCTCAGAAGAATTAAAAACACCATATCACAGCGATATATGTGCACCCATGTTTATAGCAGCACAATTTATAATAGCCAAATCTTGGAAACAACCCAAATGCCCATTAACTGAGGAATGGACAAAAAAAAGTTGTCTTTTTATGCAATGGAGTACTACTCAGCCATAAAGAAGGATAAACTGGAGACTTTTACAGGGAAATGGATGCAACTTGAGACCATACTCATAAGTGCACATGTGCAAATATCTCATTGTCTCCCTAGAGTGAGAAGCTGAAAGAGTAAATAAGGTCCAAAATAAATAAGGTACAATAGATGTTGTGAAATGGGAAGAAACTTCAAAAGGAAATAGAAACTGGGATGGGGGAATGGAGAAAAAAAGGAAAGGAAGAGCAAAAGAAAGAAGGAAAGAATATATATAATATATATATGACAGTTAAGGTAGTTACTTCTTTTTTTTGTTTTTTCGGTACCAAGAGTTGAACTCAGGACCTTGTGCTTGCCAGGCAGGCAAGCTAAATCCCCAGCCCAAGAGTTATATGTCTAATTTATCTTAGTTCGTTGAGAAGAAAGGTTTGTGCTAATATTGTTTGGACAATTAAATGCTGATACCTTGTACTCTGAGTAACTAAAGATAACAATACGCAATGTATTAACCATTGATACCCTCCTATTATCTTGTTTTGAAATTTTGTTTCCTTTTTTCTTCTCTTTAAAATAAAAGAAAAGAAAGAAAGACAAACAAAAGGCACCAGGAAGCACCCAGGGCAGGCGAGTGCAGGGGTCTCAGGGCACAGCCTCCGGCCGCTTGGCCATGGCAGCAGAAGTTGCTCCAGGGGGCAAGCGCGGGGAGATGCGGGTGCAGGGCAGTGCAGGGCGCAGGAGGAAATGGACCTGGTTGATTGAATCACAATGTTAGTCCCAGGTAGTGGGGAGGCAGAAGCAGGAGGACTACAAGTTCGAACCCAGCCTGGGCAACCTAGTGAGACCTAGCTCAACATAAAAAAATAAAAGGGCTAGGGATGTAGCTCAGGGCTAGAGTACCGCTGGGTTCCATCCCCAGTACTGGGGAAAGAAAAAAGCAAAGTTAGTGACGGACCATAACCAGGCACTGCTCTTGAAAGGGAAGCTTTAGCTAGGGTAATCGGTCCACGTACTTCTCCTATCTGGAATTTTTTGGCTTCTCACGTGTCTCAGGTTGTTACAACAGATAGTGATACACACCTTAAACAAGGAGCGCTTATTTCCAGCATTTTCAGAGGCTCCAAGTCCAGCGCCGAGACCCTGGCCGGCGACTGGGGTGGGGACGGCTCTCCGCGGGACCTCTTCCCAGGGGGGCACAAATCCTTGGTGAAGGGCCGCACTCGTGGCCTAATTTCCACCCACAGGCCCCGCCTCCCAGGGCCCTTCGCTGGGGTCAGGATCTGCACACAGGACCTGGAGTGCATGTCGGCCAGGGCTGCACAGTGCGCTCCGGGGCAAAAGGCCGGACCTGCACGCAGAAACCGCCCTGGCCAGGGACCCAGAGCTCCGGCCCTGCCCTCTGCAGGGAGGGCTGCGGGAAGACGCAGGAGGATGGGTCTTCTTCAGTCCTAAGAAAGCGTATGTTCTGGTTCCTTCCTTATGATTTGGTTTGGTTTGGTGTTTGAGACAAGGTCTTGCCGTGTAGTTCAGTCTGGCCTCAAACTGACTATGTAGCTCAAGCTGGCCTCGAACTCACAGCAATCCTCCTGCCTCAGCCTCCTGAGTGCGGGGGATTATAGGTATCTGCCACCACACCCACTATTTTCTTCTCTCTCGTTTGTTACTAAATTGCAATGTCACATCTTCTGTTGTCACCCAGAGGGATGGGATTCGCACAACACCAGCTCAGTAGTTTCTGTCTAAACACAAGTCAGTAGTACCATGCTGAGCTAGAAACGACAAAGAAGTAATCAACCACAAACGGCAGTTTATGTAGGCGGTCAGGAATCCGAGACATTTTAAAACGCTAACATTTTAAAAAAATGAGTAACATTTCCTAAAATATCTTGACCTTTTGTAACTATACATAGTTTCATATTGAGGATGAAATTATGCTCTGAATTTACTTTGCAATATTTCAGATACTTTTTCTTTCTTTTTTTTTTTGGTCTTTTTGAGACAGGGTCTCCCTATGCAGTTCAGGCTGGCCTTCAGCTCACTTTGTAGCCCAGGCTGGTTTCGAACTTGCAAGAATCCTCCTGCCTCAGCCTCCTGAGTGCTGGGATTACAGGTATGCACCACCACGCTGGCCTCAGATACATTTTCTTGCGTTTCAGTCTAAGGTTATACACATTAACAAAAGGAAAGAAAAGTAAAGGAAAAAGTAAAAGAAAAGTAAAGCACGTCAGCAACAGGGAGAAAACTGCATAGTGAGACCCTGTCTCAAAAAAGACAGAAAAAAAAAAAAAAAGGAAAAGACAACATTCAGGGGTCCCTTTTTGCTGTAATGCTCCAACGGAAAATACCTAATCATAGATGTTGTAATTAACATGGTAGGGATGGGAAGGGGGAGTTGGCCTTTTCTCTCTATCCTGAAGCCTCACTGTTGTCTCCCCTACTACAAAAGACAGGTGAACGACAGAGGGGCATAGCACACTTTCTCAACTTTGTGTGACGAAGGGAGCCTCCAGCTTGGAGCCCCCACCGCGGGGAAGCGGACGCTGAGCAGAAACGAGTGGGTGGACGGGGTGCGCCCGCGGGAAGCCGGAGCGGAGCCCTGTGTGATCCTTCTTGGGCCCTCGCTTCGGTACTTCTTCCTCCCGAGTGCGAAGGTCTTCATGGCTTTAGGACCAACTCGCAACCATAAAGGTGGGAAAGGCTAAAGTATAACTTTAGTTTTTAGGGCAGGCTTTGGGGAAAACGGGTTGTGATTGTGTGCTTCTCCTGGGGGAAGAGAAAGTCGGCTTCTGGGACTCGCTTCCAGGGAGAGGGGGAGTGAGGCGGACAAGAGAAGCCCCGAGAGGAGAGCTGTGCTCTGGAAGCTGCCCCGTGGCCTTCGTTCCGGGCGCTGTTTTCCGCGTTTCCGCAATGGGCAGCCTTCAAAAGTGGTACCAAGGAACAGTGCTATGACAGCGAGGGAAAAGTCTCCGCTAGTCGCGAATATGTGAAAGTCCCCTGATGTATACTCTTGGATTCCACAACAATGCTTCTTGAAATTTGGACCAGGATAAAAATGTCAGACAAATGACCAAGAAATGACTGTATCTCTGTTTAAAATACTGCCCAATGGCTGTGTTGCGTATTTCCACCCAGTGAGTCATTGCATAAGCATGAAAACGGTGCTGTAGCTCTGTGTTTACTGGATACCATGAAACACATACATGTAGGGTACTTAACATACCAATGCAGGCCATGTGTGGTGATGGAATGCATAATTTAAAAACTGAATGATGGAAAGTATTCACCACATTGATGAGTGCCTCGAGGTGATGTGATTACTCAGGATTTTTATTTTCTGATTATGGGACCTTGAGACAAAATACAGACTTTGCACCTCTCAGCAGCACTGTCAGCATAACATCTGCCTCCTGTGACCCTCGTGAGGAAGTCAGTATGTTAGCGCTGGACGCATAATAAACATGCAAAAACGTTAGCTGCTGTAATTACCCCATTGTCCATATGTTTATTTCATGAGTGTGTAGATGCAAATGTTATAATTAGGAAAGACAATAAACTACATTAAAAAAGAAAGATAACTCACACGGCCAAGCAGGGAAGGAATTCATCCCCTCCCCTTTTTTGAACAGGGCCTCACTGTTGCCCAGGTTGGCTTCAGACTTCTGGGCTCCAACATCCTCTGCCTGGGATTTCTGAGTGGCGAGGACTACACCTGCCTGACCCGGCACCTGCTCACAGTGACGCAGTTCTGAACCACAAATCTCAACTGTTGGAATCTTCTTGAGTTCTAAGAACATTAGGTAACTTACTGGCTATCAGTTATAGATTTCCGCTCTCTGAAAAATAGATGCGCAGTGTCCTCATCCAATCGATTTATTTTGTGATTATTTTATAGGGTTCACAGCCTTGTGCATGCTAGGCAAGCACTCTGCCACTGAGCTACACCCGACCCCCAATCGTGAGTGTGTTCCTGGGAATTGAAGCCAGGGCCTTCTCACTGGGCTACATCCCCAAACCTTTTTTATTTTATTTTATTTATTTATTTATTTTTGTCTTTTTCAGACAGGGTCTCGCTATGCAGTTCCGGCTGGCCTTGAGCTCCCTTTGTAGCCCAGGCTGGTCTCATAGTCACAAAGGCCTCAGCCTCCTGAGTGCTGGGATTACAGGAGTGTGCCGCCATGCCTGATCCCAGTCAATTTTTAATTCTACTTCTAATATATTACCAAGGACAGATTTGAGATCAGACTCTGAGGCATCACCCCTTTAGAGAGAGTCTCCAAATCTTCTGTAGGAAAAAAGAATCTGTTGGCTTGAACACAGATGCAAAGTGATAGTATCTCCTAGTCTGTGTCCGTTTCTGCCACCAAAATATGGTGAGAGCCGTTGTCAAGTGCTTTGATGAAATTCAGACATCTGCAGCATTACCAGCAGTTTCATAAGTTTGCCAAAACAGGAAGTGGGGTATGTTGGGTCCAGATTGTTCTCTATGATTGCAACTTATTTGTTATCTTCTGGCAATCACTATTTAATTTTCTTTTCTTTTTCTTTTTTTTTTTTTTGGTCTTTTTGAGACAGTGTCTCGCTATGCAGTTCAGGCTGGCCTTGAGCTCACTTTGTAGCCCAGGCTGGTCTTGAACTTGCAACCATCCTCCTGCCTCAGCCTCCCGAGTGCTGGGATTACAGGCATGTGCCACCACACCTGGCCACTATTTAATTTTCTAAAAGCTCATACCTCACCCTTTGATAAGTTCATACTGCACTGTTGCCTAGGATGGTTATTAAATTTATTTAATCTGAATTAAATTTATTTAACCTGAATTACCTGAAAATCTCCTTCTGAGAATCTCCAATTTTCCCTCACTGAAAATTAGAATGATAGCTCATTTCTGCTATTTTGTGATTTTCAAAAATAATTATGTCAATGGTTAACTAATATCTTCCACAACTTCTGTTTGTTCTTTGTTTTGTTTTTGTTTTTCTTTTGTTTGGTTTTTTGCTTTGTGAGACAGGATCTCACTACATAGCCCAGGCTGGCCTTCAACTTACTATGTAGCCCATGCTGACCTTGAACTCATAGTGATCCTCCTGCCCCAGCCTCCTGAGTGCTGGTATGTGCCACCATGCTTGGCGATTTTGTTTTTGAAAGTCATTTATCCAGCCGGGCATGGTGGTGCACGCCTGTAATCCCAGCACTCGGGAGGCTGAAGCAGGAGGATTGTTGCGAGTTCTATTCCTATTTGCATTGCCGCATATGTCCACACAGAATACAGAACAGGGCTCCACCGGCGAATACACCATTATCATAGTTGTCATGGAAATAAGATGCAGGTTCCTAGTAGCTGTGCCTTGCCACTGTTTGCCAAACGCTCCAAATTCAGAGACAACTTAATATGTTCCTGGCCAAGGGAGACACTGCAAAAGTGAGGTGGGAACTGCAGCCCCTGCTGCTTTGCTTCAAGAACTTCCCCAGCAACATTTTAAGAAATTGTGTTTAAGAAGACATGAGCTTGTAACTGTAGCCAACCATTAGTTTGCTTATATTCTAGCACAAAAAAGAAAACCATTTTTTAGATGGTGACATGTTAAAAGAAATTTGTTGGAAAATTATTAGGAAAAGAATAAAAATATTTTATAAGAAGTAAAATATTTCCACGGCACCAAACAATTGTCTATAGCATAGAAATCTTCTGAAAGAATGTTGCCGGGTGTGGTGGCGCACGCCTGCAATCCCAGCACTTGGGAGGCTGAGGCAGGAGGATCCTTGCAAGTTTGAGACAGCCTGGGCTATAACATGAGCTCAAAGCCGGCCTGAACTGCATAGCTAGACCCTGCCTCAAAAGACCCCCCCAAAAAAAAGAAAAGAAAGAAAGAATGTTAAATAGCAATTGATTAAAAATTCAAACTGAAAGTACTTTAATTTTAAATTAATCATGCCCAGTTAATAGTTTTTGCATGTGTTTGTCTCAAAGCACATTCAAATTTACAAAGTGGTTTCATTTCATAGACTAAAAAGTTCAGGTTTACCATAGAAATAAATGAATCAAGATTTCAGAAAAGCAAGATTTCAGTTATATAAGGAAGAAAGTTCCCCTTGTGGTGGACGTACTTAAGCTGTTAAATCAGAATATAATTTTTTTATTTATTTTCCTTTTTGTTAGGTGTTTTCTTGATGTGGTGCTGGGGCTGGAACTCAGGGTCTCACAAATGCTGGGCAAATGCTCTACCACTGAGCTACATCTTCAGATTAGATCTATAAGAATTTAAGTCACAGATTTATAAGAATTTTAGAACTAAAAGGCTGTTTCCACTGTTGCTTTCTTTCACCATTTCATACATGCTGAAATTACTTGTGCTCGGTTTTCCGAATGAGACTCATGGAAAGTGTAATGTGCACAGTGATTAGAAGTGTTTAAACCAGGCACCATGGAGCACACCCGTAATCTCAGCTCCTCAGGAGGCTGAGGCAGGAAGATCGCAAGTTTGAGTTCAGCCTGGGGAGCATAACCAAGGCCCGTGCAAACAAACAAAGAAACAAACAGGCCTTGTTCAGTACAGGCGTGCAGATGAACCACCGCCTGTTCACGGACCTGCTGAAAGAAATAGGAAGCAAAGACTCTAACAATATTGTACTGTTCGCTTATCGGTGCAGCTGTACAAGTTTTGCTCTCTTCTTCACTCCAATCCAAAGTTTTCTTCAAACAGGAAACAGTTGCCAAGTTTTTCCTAATCGATCAAAGACAAAGCCTGGCAGCATGACTTCCTTCTCTCCACGGTAGCCACATGGCCGGATTCCACTTGCCCAGCTGCAGGCAGCGAGGGCTCCCAGCGAGACTCGAGGCCCCCTCAGCGTCGTGGCAGGCTCCCCGATGGGCCCATGTGGGAGCACAGGCCTGGCCCCTTCAGGTGAAAACATGCTGCAGGATCGTCCCGGTTGGAGAGTCTCCCGCAAGGCTCGAGGAGACCTCTGCTGCGCGCGCATGCTGACGCCGTTTCTGCCTTCTCTCGCTAGCCTGGCTTCCTTCACTCCTCCTCTCCCGGCGCGCTCCCCGATAAACCAAGTTATCCCCACCTTCTCCATCGCAGGGGCTGTTTGCCAGAGAATGCAGCGACCTGTAACACACACACACACACACACACACACACACACACACTCACACACTCACACTCTTTTCTCTCAAGGTCCCTGTTGTTTCTTACTTTATCAGTCACTTCTTCCTTGTTGGCTACAAGGAGCGTCTAATCTCACCACTTCCTCTGTCTAATAAGATGAAAATTATCAACAGAGTAAGTCGAGAGTTACGTTGAGAATATTCCTCAGAATGAGCATCAGATACACGTTTGAGTTTGCCATCAGATTTCTGAATAGTTAGAGCCCGTGTAACCACCACGTCTTGCCACTTGGGGTTATAATGTTGCTATTTTTCCTGTGCCATAGTAGAGAATACTTACTGGGATGATTGGCCTCAGGTGCATTCAGAAATGTTTTACCTATTGGACAAAAATTGTTGGACAGAGTTGAAAGACTCCTGGCGTGTCAGATGAGGGCTGTTTTCAAGATCTTTTACTGATGAAACCTGACATTTCCAGTTTTCTCAGCTCTGTGTCAATGTACTGTAACTTTAAGTTTAGAAACAAGTTGTTTCTATAAACTTTCCAGGGAAAATGTCTTGCAATGCACCCCCATACCACATTTATTTACTTTCTTTTTTGTGTGTGTGTGTGTGTGTGTGTGTGTGTGTGTGTGTGTGTTTGAGACAGGGTCTCGCTGTGCAGTTCACTCTGGCTGTAAACTCACTTTGTAGCTCAGGCTGGTCTTGAACTCACAAAGATCCTCCTGCCTCAGCCTCCCGAGTGCTGGGATTACAGGCGTGCGCCACCATGCCCGGCAAATTTATTTACTTTCTCATTTCCAATTTCCTGTTCCTGCTCCTGAACTTTGAAGTATAAATAATATAACATGAAGTCAGTTTCAATTATTGTATCCTGTAGATCATCTTTAAAGACAGGGTCTTGCTCTAGACTCCAAGCTAGCCTTGAACTTCAGGCTGGTCTCAAACTTGTGATCCTCCTATCTCAGCCTCGCCGGTGCTGACATCACAGCTATATGGCCACCACGCCTGGCTGTAGAACATTTTGGACAAGTTCAAAGCAGGAGGCGGAATTCTTTTTTCCTTTAACAGTGCCTTTTGCCACCTACTAAATTAAATCACATTTTCTTAATTTAACCCTAAGGCTAAACAAGACAACCTATGAAATGGAAAAAGGTAAGAATCTGATTTATTTACCATTTTCTTGTCTTTATAGGAGACTAAATGCCAGATTTGAAGGTATTTTGTTGACAGACTTTTTTGGAAAACATTGTTACATATTTTACTCGATTGCATAGTGTAGGATTTTACTATAAATACCTTTTAATAAATCAGAGCGAGTACTCTGACATTTGACACTTACTCTAGTTTTCACAGTGTACTGGTGATAACGGGTGACGGGTTCTTTCGAGCCGGAGATGGGGGAGCCTGGGGTGGGCCAACTGTGGCCAGCACACCTGCTTCTACATGGGCAGGACTTTGTGGAGCGAGGGAGGACGTCATCACACGGAGCTGTGCTGAAGGGAGCCAGCGATCGGTCAGAGAACGACCAAGCTGCTGCTCACTGGGCAAAGACAGCTGCACGTTTTCACTGATTTGCTGGAGTGGGCTAAGGTTTGCTCACTTTCCTTGGCCAGGGACACGGCTCCAAAAGACGTTTCTTGTTGTGACGAACTTGGACCAGCGGGTGGTCATGGTCAATGCACCTTAGAAGCCGTTGAACCTCTGTGTATGTGGTGCCCTGACATGCTGGCACTAACAGACGGTCCGCCCTGCTGAGGGACAGCTGAGTTACCCTCACAGCTGCTGTCATCATTTTGCATAAGTGTCATGGCCTGTGACAGGGCTGGCGTTGGACAGAAGAAACACATACCAGCAGTAACGGGCGACAGACCAAGCTAACCCTGTCTCAGGACACTGGACAGAACATTTCTCAAATGGTCAACAGGTCTCCACACAGAACTGAGAGGAATTTGACTCAAGGATTAAGCCACCCAAGTGGACTGGCATAATGTGAAAACAGAGGTCCCAAGTTGAGTTCAACCCCGTTTTATGCATCTGTCCGACCTGTACAGACCCAAGCGAGGACTCACTGCCCCAAGAAAGCAGGCCGCAAGTCCCTGGGAAGTAATTCAAGAGGGGAAGACACTGAGAAGGGCGCAGGTCAGCACTAGGGTCTGACTATACATAGACAGCCCTCGCCTATCCTCTCCCCTGCGACCTCCTCCCCTCTCAGCTCAGTTTTCCTGCACTAATCAAGCACCCCTGGTCTGACAGAGCCGTGTTCTGACCATCACAGGGGCCTGTAGGTCTCAGCAGTGGAACTGTCGGAGGAATCATTAGCTCATTTGGCTTCTGCAGAAGCCAGTTGGTCCCAGGACCACTACTTAATGCTTGGTAATCTTAAATCATGGACGAGCCTGCCGGATCTCCCCATGCCCACACCCCAAGCGCCAGGAAAGCTGCTAATGGCTTGCACCGCGACCCACTCCAGAGACCTATCTTTGGCAGAACGTGAGGCTGGAACTCCTACCATGGCCGCTGGAGCTATGAAATTCCAGTAAAACACGCCACAGGATGTAAACCGAGTAGATATACTTTATCAAATGCTTCTCTCCATGCAGCCAGTGTGACAGGGTTTCAGACAAATGACTGACTTTCCTAGCATTTGAGGCCCTGCATTCAATCCTTATTATTGCAAAAACTATCCAAAGTGTTGGCTTTTAGTCAGTTCTTATCTCCTCTACCATGTCGAAGTATTGCGCGCTATTGATATTCTGTGTTGTCTTGCTCTCTTAATTTTCCTGTTTCCATTTTGGCTCTTCATTTTCATCTCCAGCTAAGCTTGCAATCATTTCTGTAATATTTCCTCACACTTTGTATTATGTGAAGATCCATAGGAAAGAAGACTATTTCATCTCTCTTAAGGACTTCTTTGATCATCTTTCCAGTGTTTCTTTCTTCCCAATTCTCCTCCTCCTCCTCCTCCTCCTCCTCCTCCTC
>NW_004955412.1:5619012-5623435 GCF_000276665.1 Chinchilla lanigera
TCTTTTCTGGCACTGGGGATTTAACTCGGGGCCTTCACACTGCATGACATTCTAGCCCTTTTTATTTTGAGACAGGATTTTGCCAGGTCGCTAAGTTGCCTAGGCTGCTGGTCTTGAACTTGTGATCTTCCTGCCTCGGCCTCTCAGAGAGCCAAGGCTGACTCTTCTTCTTTGTGTTTCTTTCTCCATTATAAGCCACTCCTTACCTTAATCATTTTATTTATTTATTTTTTATTTGTTTATATTTTGGTACTGAGAATTGAACTCACGACCTCGCACTTGCCAGGCAGGTGCTGTGCCGCTGAGCTATATCCCCAGCCCAGAAACCACTCCCTAATCTTTTATTTTTTTTCCTCATTTTCAGTTTCTGTTATGGCTTTCTCCCTTGGTACCCATGGGGATGAGGATTGCACCCAAGACTCCGTGTGGATGTTGAAACCCACAGATACTCAAGGTTGCTTATATAAAATGATACAGTATTTACATATGCTCTGTGCACCTTTCTCTCTGCATTGCTTGTGACTACTAATATAACATAAACACTATTAGGTAGTTGTTTCAGTATATTTTTTAGGGAATGGTGACAAGAAGAACGTTGGTATGTGTTCAGTACAGATACAATTGAAAAAGCCTTTTTGATCCACATTTCACTGAATCTGTGATTGCGAAACTCAAAGCCCACAGGGGCAGCTGTGAACATCAGCACTTGGCTTAGAGGCAAAGGCTTCGGATCTGAGGTTCAGGCTCACTGTTCTGGACGGAACAGCAGAGCTGTTCAGAGAGCACCCCGCCTGTCCTCTTCTCACAGACCCTCTCACCCTCCAAAGTTCTTTTTCTCAGCTCTATCCAGAGGAAGATAAGATAATTCAGAATTTCTGCAGTGTCACCAAAATATCAGTCCTGGGTTCTAGGTGTAGCTCTGTGGCAGAGTGCTTGCCTAGAATGT
This sequence comes from Chinchilla lanigera, assembly GCF_000276665.1. Classification (NCBI taxonomy): domain Eukaryota; kingdom Metazoa; phylum Chordata; class Mammalia; order Rodentia; family Chinchillidae; genus Chinchilla; species Chinchilla lanigera. The sequence goes on from NW_004955412.1 coordinate 5,619,959, forward strand.
AAGAGGCCCTGGATTCAATTTCTAGAAATGAACAACACTGCTAGTCATATGGGAAAATTGCTTAATATGTGAAGAAACAACAGGCCTCATGTTTCAAAGAAAAAATTGTCAATAGATGCAAACCTATAGACTCATGTGTTGAAATTAATGGATAAAACCTTTAAAATGATTATTTAAAATATATGAAAGAGCTTTGTAAATAAAAGATGAAGAAAGTGTCTGAAGAAGTGGAAAATTCTTTCTTTCTTTCTTTCTCCTTTCTTTCTTCTTTTTTGAGTTAGCATTTAGGTCTGCACCGAGCAGTGGGATTGCTGGGTCATATGGTAATTCTATGTTTAAATTTTTGAGGCATTATCAAGCTTTTTTCCACAGTGACAAAGAGATTTTCCATTTTCACAAGCAATGCTCAAAGGTTCCAGTATCTCCACATTCTTACCGACATGCTCTGCTTTTTAAATTACAGGCACCCAGGTGGATATGGTGGATTTTAAAACGTATATAGAAATAAGATATATAAAAAAGAAAGCATAAAGGATGAACAGAGCATAAATTAAATGATATCTTTGTAAGGTTGCTTGCCATACCAAAACTAGTATAATGTTAATTCAAAATAGACATTGGTAAGTTATGGACACTGTTACATGAACATGTAAAAGATAGCTAAATGTCTACAGAAGAGAGTCAAGTGAAAAGTTATAAAACAGCTAACCCAAAAGGAAACTACAAAAAGAACAAAGGTCATATGAGAAAAAAATAGAATAAATAAAAAGATGGTAGACTTAACATCAATCATATCAATAACATATTATAACTAAATAGAACTTCAATTTTAAGATAGAACTCATCATGCTGTTTAATAAAAGTATGCCGTGTGCCGTGCCTCTAAGGCAGGGGGGCGTGGTACAGGGGAACACTTCAAACACTTCATGTGACCTCATATGCTGCCTCGGCCTCCAAGAGTGCTTGTAGTTAGGCCAAGCAACTTAGAGTCTATCTCAAAAAAAAAAAAAGAGTCTGGGGTAGAATCGTTGCTTAGTGCAAACACGGCCCTGAATTCAATCCCTAGCACTGCAAGATAAATACATAAAAATACAGTGGACAAGTAGCGGGAGGGATAGATCAGGTTTGTGTGGATGTTTTGGTTACTTTCTTCTCACGGTTGAGACAAATTACCCAACGTCCAAAATGAAGGAAGGAAAGGTTTATTCAGCTCACAGTTTGTGGAGGTTTCAGTCCATAATCAGCCGGCTCCGAGCCAGGGTAGCACGGCACAGGGGCAGCATTCCAAGGCAGCAGAAGACAGCAAGAGCAGCAAGAGCACAAGGGGGAGAGCAAGCCTCTTTTCCTCCCTTACCTTTTAAGCAGGCTACCCCCACCCAGGGGGCGTGTGGCACCCACACACTCTCCACGCCCTCCTCTTTCACAGGCTCAGGATGAACACAAAGCAAGCACCCCGGCTCCCTGCTGAGTCACATAGTTAACCTTCTAAACTTCTCAAATTGACACAGTGAAGAACATCCCAGAGCGGTGAGGGCGTGTCCTCCTCACCCCAGATGTAGAACTGCTGAGTCACTTAGCCAAGCCCCTGGACTCCTCAAGCTGACAGTGGAAGATTAAACAGGAGGGCACGCGTCAGTCATCCTGGCACCCTGGGAGGCTCAGGCAGGAAGACCCCAAGTCTGAGCCCAGCCTGCGAAATTTAGGAAAACCTTGTCTCACAGCAGTTTTTAAAAAGCCTGAGATATGTAGCTGTCAGCATTCTCAAATTGACGTTGATGGATTTGAATTCAATGCTAATTAAATTCCCAAAAGGTTCCTAAAAAGATAGCTATAAGACAACCCTGAAAGACATCGGAAAAGGCAGGGGATTTAGAATGGCCTTGACAATGGCGAAGAACAAAGTGCGGGATATCACTGATATCACTGTTCCCTAAAAGGTCACAGTAATCAATACAGTACATGGTGCTGGCAGGAGGAGAAATAAGTCAACAGAAAAAGCACAGAAGCGGATCTCCATAGCTGTGTTCAATTGATTGGGCGGTGGATTAACTAATGGTCCACTGGTAACACCCAGCCGGACCGAGCCAGGGTGGTGCCGGGTGTGGAGGACCCACCCAAGGACTGCTGCCAACAGCATGAAAGGAGAACTGGAGCAGAAGATGGTGCTGCTGGTTCTCCTGGAGAAGCTTGTCGTGCTGGTTTTCCTGATATGAGCTCAGTTGCTGCTATCGTTGGAGGAGCTCAGGTCCTGGCTGTCCTAAGGATGGCTGTAGTTTTTGCGGGGAGCTCTGGTCCTTGCCTTGAGCATCGCTTCCTGGCTCCACTGCGGGTCTCTCAGCCTGCTGGCACAGATCCTTCAGGCTGCTGGCGCAGACTTCCTAGCCTCTTGCCCTGGCCTTTGGGCCTTCCCAGTGCAGATCCTTGATACAGACTTGCGTGAGACACTGTCGTGGGCAAGTTTGATTCCCAGTACAAAAAAAGAAAAAGAAAATGGTTCTGATCTTGACCTGGCCAATGGTTATGTCTGTATATTATTCATCTGTCAAATTTCAGGGAGGTGTCCACTTGAGAGCTGTGACTTGGCACTTGTAAATTATATTTCATTCCCATGTCGTCAGGATACATTTAAAGTAAGCCATTATTTATAGGGGACAAATTTCATTATTTTGAGAACAGGGCTGTAATAAAGTGTTTCTTCATAACCTTGATCTTCATTAGCTCTTGTTGAAGGCCAGTCCCATGGTATTTTACTTCCAAGATGCCCCAAAGGGTGATCAGCCCAGGAAATTCCTAGCATTCACAATGACATGTACCTTGGACTCAGACCTGGGTGATCCCTGGGGGATTTCACTTTTACTTTCAGTTCTATAGTCCTGGGCAGAATTTTTTTTCTTTCAGTGGCGGGGATTGAACCCAGGGCCTTACCCATGCTAGGCAAGTACTCAACCACTGAACTACACCCTAAACCTGGGTAGGATCTTTATATATAAAAAGTTTTAAAGTGAAAAAGGATTAGGCTGAAACTGAGGTTTTATAGCATTTTTGTTTGTTAGATGAAGCTCCCATTAATAATAACAACACTATAGGATTATCTTCAAAGGGAGAAATACTTTTGGTTATGTAATAAGAGGGCATTGGTAGCATCACACTGCCCTTAGGAGTTTCTCAGAATTTTAAACCAGGATTGAGGTGCTGAGCCTCTTCCTCCCTCTTGCACACACATTGGCAAGCTAGAGGTAATAATGGCTATGTGTCCACCCTGACATAGTTAAGAAAATTAACGTTTCCTTAATCATTGCTGTCTCTAAGGCGGGAGAATCCTGTGAGCCCAGCAGCTTCAGGCCAGCACGAGGAACATAGAGGATTCCCATCTCTCCAGCCCACTTTCCCCCAAAGGGGACTAGAGATATTTTTCACAACTCTTCTGGTGAGTACACGATCAAAACTGTGTAAGATCACAAAATGTTTTCTTTTTTT
>NW_004955412.1:5623595-5624582 GCF_000276665.1 Chinchilla lanigera
GGGATTACAGGCGTGCGCCACCACGCCCGGCTTCCACAAAATGTTTTCAATGATCTCCAGAGCGTTGAACATGGCTTCAAGAAAGACTAACGAGGCTCAGAAGTGGACTGAAATCTCCATGTGACGCATAAGCTCAGTCTTTCTGATGTAATTCCAGCTGGAAACAGCCAAACCCACCTAAGCCAGAGACACGCCGGCCGGCACAGCGTGTTTTGTTCTGAATGTGCTCGCTTTCAGTTCCACAGCATAACTTCATGGGTTGTGTCTTCGATCCAGGGGAAGACACAAAAATCAGATGATGAACTCTGCCCATCAGTCTGTGACCTTAGCTCTAGCTGCCCTTAGATAAAGGTGCTTAAATTTACTGCTCAGAGAGAGATTGTGGAGTAAAATGGAGCAATTCAGTTAGACTCCTAGAAGTCAGGCTTCTGTGAGAAAATGTTAATGCAATGCAGCGACCTCCCCTGAGATAAAGGCTCAAAGAAGGAATTTTGGTTTTTCCACCTCAGTCCATCCCAAGACCTTCACGCTGAGCTCCAGCCCAGCCCTTTTTACTTTGAATAGGTTCCTCATGCCTCAGCCTCCCAGAAAACCGGCCCTACACGCCTGCAGTAAACCGGCATGAAAGCCTGGATCCCTACTTTCTTGATCAAAGCAAAAAGTGAAAATAATCAGAACGATTTTTCAATGTTTTGATGACCTTTCTTTAGCTTTAGAAAACTAGGGGGGGAATCTAGCCCTTCACCGATTTAGTGCGGGCTAGAGGCCGTCCCGGCAGGCTGCCCAAGGGTCTCCAGTCGGCTCGCCGGACTTGCGCGGACCGCGGCCCCGGGACAGAGGTCTTTCAGTAAATGCCACGCGGGCCTGCCACGGTTGAGTCACGCCCGGGGTCACGGAAATCCCCGGCCGGGCTCGCCAGGCGGCCGCTGGAGGGGAAGCGCGTGCGGTTATTACCGCTGGAGTTCCCCTAAGTCCGCCGAGGAAAGC
>NW_004955412.1:5624864-5657221 GCF_000276665.1 Chinchilla lanigera
CGCAGGGAGACGTCGCGGCGGTGGAGTTCGGTCCCGGGCGCGCGCAGGGACGGCCGCGCGCGGCTACTTCCCCGGCGGTGGGCGCGTCCGCCCCCGCTGCAGCGGCGACTTCACACTGTTTGCCGGCAGCCGTCCGTGTGGCTTCCTGCTGTGAGCCCGGTTGCCCCTGGAGGCCTTCCACGTATTTTAATGTTGAAGTTTTGACCCTCTTAAGCAAGTAGCGTAATATTTCCATCCCACAATAGGGAAACGGACGCCCAGGGAGACGGACTTGTCCAAGCTCACCCTCCTGGTAAAGAGGCACTCTCGTTTGTACTGGAAATCCAAGATACCCGAGCACACTTGCTGCTCATGAGCGTAAAGCTGCTGTCCTTAAGGCCGCGTGAGGACCCTGTGGCCGCGCAGCGCTCAGGCGAGCCCGCGGACACTCCCCCAGGGAGAGCCGCGGGGTCTGCCTGCTGTGCCAGGCTCTGTGGGTGAAGCCGGCAGGGAGGCGGGTACAGAAATAAAACCCTGTTCATGGTGTACCTTTTAGATAGGAACAGGGTCTTAGGAAAGAAACTGCTCAGAAGGAAAGAACAACTGGGATGAGGGAAAAGAGAAAAGAAGGAAAAGAACATTATATATGTGTACACAAGACAGCTAAGATAGTGGTACTCCTAGTTTCTCTCGCTTTATGGAAAGGAACAGTTAATGTTCAACTGTTTGATCAATCTTACATGCCTCTGTTTGCTTAACTGAGTAACCAATTTGAAGATAACAATATGTAACACAACCGCCGTTGTTAGTTTCCGGTCACCTTGTCTGAAATTCTACATTGCTTGTGTTGTTTTTGTGTTGTCTTGTTTGTGTGTGTGTTAATATGTTTTTGTTCTTTTATCTTTAACATTAAAAAACAACCTGTTCCTCTTCTGAAGGAGTCACAGTGTCGGGGGAGGCAGATCCATGACACACTTCCCCCCAGGTTCGCAGGGCTGGGCCGGCTCAGTGCCCGAGGCGGGTGGGTGTCAGAAGCGGTGGAGTAAGGAGCGGAGGCTGCGGGCCTGAGCGCATCTGGCAAGGAACCACTGGAGTGGAAAGAGGAATTCCAAACTGTGCCATTGGAGAAGCCGGGGAGCAGAGAGTTTCTAAGAGGAAGTCTGCCCATCACTGTTTCATAGTTTTTCATTGGTTTCCTCAGAGATTTCCTTTTTGTTTGTTTTTGCAATACTGGAGATTTTACCCAGGGTCTTTGCGCTGAGCTACATCCACGCACCTCTAAAGATAAAAAAGAAAAACTTTTAAATTTTTGAAACAGGATCTCTCTAAATTGCTAAATTGCCTACGCTGGACTCAAACTTGAGATCCTCCTGTCACAACCTCCCACAGCACTGGGATAACAGGCATGTGCTACTGTACTAGTTTAATGTTTGTTTGTTTTTACTGCCGGCTTAGTTTTAGTATTTTGAAACAAGGTCTCTCACTATGCAGGCCAGGGTGGCCCTGAACTCACTGCGTAACCCAGGTTGGCCTAGAATTTGGAAGCCTCCTGGCTCAGCCTCCTGAGTGCTGGGATTACAGGTGTGCACCGCTGCACGGGCTGACAGTGTTTTCAAAGTGGGCTGGTTAAGGAGTGGGTGGGAGGCGGGGACGTGGAGGTGTTCGCCACCGTGGACACAAGTTCATTTTGTCTGGCTGTGTCAGGTGCCAGGCAGTTGCTGGCGTAGGAAGCGGGATGGAAAGAGGGTGTTTGTTTGCTTGATTTCATTTGAAAGCCGAGCTAGAGGTCAGCAGGACGTCAGGTGGAAGGAATAGGGCCAGAGTGGGAGCTGAGGCAGTGAGGGGCGACAGGAAATGCAGGAGCAGGACTTCTGGGGTCGTGGGAAGTCAGCCCTGCGGAGGGTCCCGCGGCGAAGCGGCGGTGAGTGTGGGCGGAGGCGGTGTCCCGGGAGTGACACGCGGGGGAGAGGACGTGCGGAAGGCGTCGGGAAGGGGCGCGTGGGGCTGGCCGGGTGGGTGGGCCTGGCCGGGGACCGGGAGGTCCGAAGCGAGGCTGCGGGTCCCAGTGTGCAGGGGCACGAGGTGGAAGGGAGTGCTAAGACAGAGGCTAACCCGATCGGGGCGTTTGCGTGCGCGCTGTGCGCTGCTGTCTGCCTTTGCACAGATGCGTGCCTTGTTCAGAGGAGGTGTGCGTGAGGGGTTTGCACACTCAGTGCGTGCAGGGCCCGGCAGGTGACGCGAGCGAGTGAAGACTGGGTGGTTCTGTTAACAGAGGCGAACTGTTTGCATATCTGACATAAGTGACCGTTCTTCCTCTCCACGGAGAAATAGTTCTTTTATTATCTACAAAAAGGGGGAGTTCCTCTTTATCTAACTTTCGTTTCTGTTACTTGTGCTAGGCAGTTATTACAGTAGTTTTATGCTGCTCCTAATTCTACTGTCAAAGAAACGATAGCCCCAGGTCAGTGACAAACAGCAAGGGGCCATCCATGTAGCAGGGGGCCAAAGTGCAGCACCCTGTCCAGAGGGCGTGGCCGTGCCAGGGGCTGTACCTGATTGGTGCCAGGGGCTGTACCTGATTGGTGCCAGGGGCTGTACCTGATTGCTGCCTTCTATTCTCGCCTTGCAAGTGTGAATCTAGACTGCTCTGGGAAATCCCTTACATTTAAAAAGTGTTAGCAATTAGCTATAAGATTTAAAAACAATCAAGGGTGGTAGTGCATGCCTATAATCCTAATATTCTGGAGGCTGATGCAGGACAATCTCCAGTTCAAGGCTGGCTTACAGTTGTGTAGTGAGAACTTGTCTCAGAAAACAAAAACAAAACAAAGCTGGGTGTGGTGCATTCAGGATGCTGAAGCAGGAGGATTGCTAGGTAGAAGGTAGCCAGAGTTACATAACAAGTTCAAATCTAACTTCAGCTAAATGTAGCAAGACCTTGTCTCAAAAAGAAAAAAAATATTTAAAAATGTTGTGGCCCTCTGGGCATGGTTGTGCACAACTATAATCCCAGCACTCAGGAGACTGAGGCAGGAGAATCGCCCTGAGCTCAAGGCCAGCCTGAGCTGCACAGTAAGTTCAAAGCCAGCTGGACTACATAGCAAGATCCTGTCTCAAAAAACAAAAACAAGCAAACAATAAAAAGCATATTGTGGCCCAAGAAAAAAAATATTCAGGAATGTGGTGAGATTCAAATAAGGAATGTGGATTAATTAACAGCGTTGTATCCATGTTAATGTTTTTGTTTTTATAATTATACCCAGGTTATATAAGGTACTATTTTTGAAGAAAGTCAGTGTAGAGAATATGGAAACTCTTATTATTTTTGTAAGTTTCTTCTAAGTATAATTTTAATTTTTAAAAGTTTAAAAAATTAGCAAAATACTGTAATTCAGTTCTGTGCAAGCCAAATATAAGATGTGTACTGGCCACCAGTTTGAGACTTCTAGTCCTTGCACGGGATTTCTTGGCCCATTGGTGCTTACTACAATTCTTTTCCTTTCTCTTCTGTGTGTGTGTGTGTGTGTGTGTGTGTGTGTAGCTGGGGATTGAACCCAGGGCTTTGGGCGTGATAGACAAACAGGAAGCTATACTGTTTAGTACAGCTAGTATAGCATCTAGTGTAGCATTTTGTATGTGGTAGACAATGCTGCTACTCTATTTTGGAGAAAATAGTTTTTTTTCTTTTTTAGTGTTTAGTTTAATTACACAAACGTGAAAGCAAATCTATCGCCACTATGAACAGAAAAATACTCCCTTTGGAGCTCTCTTCTGCGATTCTTTAAGGTAGTAAAACTGGTGCTAGTATGAAGCTGAGGCTTCTGGATGGTAACTGTGGAAAGATTTCCTGATGTGCTGCAGAACTGGCTAAATAATCTAATTACAGTGCTATCCGATCCCTCTCTTGCCCCACTGAAAGCCGCTTAGCATTAGCGCAGCGTTAGGGGATTTTTGCTGATGTCACTTTGTGCGGTTGAGTCCCACACTGTAGGTTGGCTGGGAAGGAAATCAGTTGATAAGTGTGCACACACAGGGGAACGCACCGTGCCTTGGGGAAAATGTTTTAAGAGAAAGGTCATTGTGTTGCATATGTGAATTATTTGATTTTTAAAACTCTCTTTCTAAACAGGCTTACAAAGGACGCAAACCCTTCTTCTACTGGCAGCTTTTTTCTAGTTTCTTCTACCAATCAAAACATCTCAAAATGGAGGCCTAAAGCCCTAAAAAGGGTCAGTCTAATCTTGGGAGGTAGTTTTGTGCATGAAAAACAAATTAATAGTTAATTGGACTTCTTGGTGTAATGTCCAAAGAATGTTAATTTTTAAATATAATCTAATTATTGAGATTAAACTATAATGATTTTGATTTTAAATTTGATTTGTGGAAGTAAAGAAGCAGCTATTTTGGAGGTATATTGTTAAAGCGCTTTTTTCACAGTTGGCTAGGCAGTCTCCCATGGGCTTCTCTGTAGAGGTAAAAAAAGAAAGTACCTGCATTTGGTAAAGACTTAAAAATGAGTGATAGTTATCTAGCACAGAGAGCTAATCAACCTTCTTCAAGATTAGAGAAATATTCAAGTGAAGCCTTTGATATATTAAAGGATTTCTGCAATGACAAAAAGCGTCAAGACCAAAACTTTTTGATAAACAGCACAAATTTAGAGAAAGTGCAAAAGAGAAACATGATTAGTGAAGAGAGTATCCGCTGTGTAAAAGGCCACTGATATTTTAAAAGTTTAAAATTTATTTTGTTTGAATAGGACTGTTATCTTGGGAGGAGGAGCCTGAGAGCCAATGGTTCAGTGGTTACATTTTGGGAACCGAACAAAGAACAAACGTATGCAGAAATAAAATTTATCTAAGAAACACTTTGTAACAACCTACAGAAGTCTTTCCTGTGGAAGAGAGTAATAAAGTCAGGGCACAGTAACTTACGGGGAGGGAAGTGATGATTGCCAGCCGGCTGTGCTGTTTCTCCTGCTACCTGGAGACCAGGTGTTGCCGTCAGCACCATGGTGGCACATCCTGGTAGGAAAAGCAGCAGGACTTGTTCACTGGTCACTGCTAGAGCAGTGGTGGGACACAGCCTCCCGTCATGAACGGGCGCTAGCTGTGTGAGTCAGACACCTCACCTGCAGGCTGAGTGAAGCGGGCGGAGGCGTCGCAGTGACCGGGAGAAGCTGACCTGCCCCTTACGTGTCCAACACGAACGGCACACCGATGACCTCAAACACGTTATGCTTCCAGGCAGCACTGTAGTCTTCAGCACGGGCTATTGCGTAGCATCAAATACACCCTGTGTGTATAAAGAGCGTGCAAAGGTGCCGTTGGACGTGATTGTCCCTTAAGATGTAACCGTGTGGGATTTAGAATCCCACCAAGCTGGAACCCGAAAGGCACAGAAGAAATTAGAGTTCTCATTTCTGATAGTCAGCCTAATAGTCAAACTGATTACACCGAAAGCCATGCACAAAACTACCTCCCCAGAGAAAGACTGGCCCCTTTCCCTCCCCGTCCACTTCGTTATGAATATAGTAGAAAATAGCATCTTCTTGTCCAACTTGATGAAGAGCGCCAGCGTGTTTGAACTGAAGTACGACGTCTCCTGTGAGCTGTACCGAATGTCCACGTACTCCGCGTTCCCTGCTGGGGTTCCTGTCTCGGAGAGGAGCCTCGCTCGCGCCGGTTTCTACTACACCGGCGTGAACGACAAAGTCAGATGCTTCTGTTGCGGCCTGATGCTGGACAACTGGAAACAGGGAGACAGTCCGGTGGAGAAGCATAAGAAGTTGTATCCCAGCTGCAGCTTTGTGCAGAGTTTAACTTCGGCCACCACGCCGGAAGCTGCCCCTCAGCCTTCCTTTTCTTCTGCAGTAGCAACTCCCACACACTCGTTACCGCCAGGTTCGGAACACAGTGGCTATTTCAGTGGCTCGTATTCAAGCTTTCCATCAAGTCCTGTGAACTTCAGAGCCAATCAAGATTTCTCCGCCTTGAGGACAAGTCCCTATCACTGCGCGATGAGTACGGAAAAAGCCAGACTGCTCACGTACCAAACGTGGCCTTTGACTTTTCTCTCACCGACAGATCTGGCCAAAGCAGGCTTTTACTACATAGGGCCTGGAGACAGAGTGGCCTGCTTTGCCTGCGGTGGGAAGCTGAGCAACTGGGAACCGAAGGATGACGCCATGGCAGAACACCTGAGACATTTCCCCAACTGCCCTTTCTTAGAAAATCAGCTTCAAAATACTTCGAGGTACGCTGTTTCCAATCTAAGCATGCAGACACACGCAGCCCGCTTCAGAACGTTCTCCAACTGGCCTTCAAGTGTCCTGGTCCATCCCGAGCAGCTTGCAAGTGCGGGTTTTTATTATGTGGGTAAGAAATTTAATTTGCTAATTTAAAAAATTCAAAATGTTCTATCTTATATATTTTAGTGGATAAATTATATGTACTCATAAGCTTTGGTCTAATGTTAATTTTAGGGCACAGTGATGATGTCAAGTGCTTTTGCTGTGACGGTGGACTGAGGTGTTGGGAGTTGGGAGATGATCCCTGGGTAGAGCATGCCAAGTGGTTTCCAAGGTAACTATCTTGAAATTCTCTTCCAGTACTTTTCTATTATCATCTTACGGGTTTTCTGTGCTTACCTTATAACCAGCTGTGAAGTATTCTTTCTCTGTTCCAAAGATACATTTGTAGGTTTAGAACAGGTTACTTAGAAAAATTATAATTTGAAAGGTTTTGAAGAATTTAACATGGAGAAGAGATAGGTTTAGGATATTTTTAATGTTTTAGGAATATGTTTTAAAAATACTCATTATAAAGTCACATATTGTAGAAAAGTACAGAGAAGAAAAAGAAAATGTCCAGTGACTAATATCTAGTTCCCATCCCCCCAAATATCTATATATCTATATCTATCTTGCTATGGAAATAAATGTAATTTTACATAGTAGTAGGACTAGTAGTAAATCAAATTCATTTAAACGTTATAAATAGTTTTGTCAACATCTGCCTGCAACCTGTTTCATTCAACACTTACTCAGTGTTCTTTAGTGGGGATCCTGTATCGCCAGGCACTGTTCTAAGTGGCACATAAAATATTCTGCTGAGCAAAGCGAAGGCCCTCTGGTCTCATCAGCTCATTTTGTAGCAGAAAAGGACAGATGACTGGTAACAGCTTACGAAGTTACACAGCATCTGGACGGTAATAAATGCCATGAATAGAAAGAAAAACGAGGGCTGGGATATACCTCCTGGTAGGGTACTTGCTGTGGATTCAGACCTCACCCCTGAGGGAGAAAAAGGAGAGAAGAGAAGGGAGAGGGGTTCAAAGGAAGTCTTGACACTGAATCGGGTGGTCGGGGGAAGACTAAATACACCTCATCTGTCTCGATTACTACATAGAATTTTATTGTCTTACCATTTTGATTATTCTGTACCCTTGGATGCTCTATTTCATCTAAAGCACACTACCTATAATTATATTTTTCATAGTCAATATTCTCTAATGTCAGTATTCTGACATGTTCATTATATACATTTGTATATAGTACACTATTTTCATTTATAGCAACTTTGCGCTCCCTTTTTTTTTTTTGGTATTTCTCTGGTACTGGGAACTGAACTCACGACCTTGCGCTTGCCAGGCAGGCGCTTTTGCCGCTGAGCTAAATCCCCAGCCCCGTGCTCCCTATCTTTTGTAAAGTTTTAAGACTGTAAAGGTCACGAGGACCACGTCCATGGTTTTTAAACATTTCTTTCCATTTGGTAGTTTTGAGAATATTCCAAAAAAATAGTAAATTTGCTTTGGTGATGACACTGATTCATTTTGTACTTAGGTTTGATAATGGGTGTACATCTCATAGGAAGAGACAAACGAGATTATATGATATTGGAAGATGTCTTCAGGTCCTTCATCCTCTCTCTATTGTTCTTTGTACATTTTCAGCTTTTAAGACTACCATGAGCTAAATCTCTTATCATATGAGCTGAGTCACTTATCATATGAGCTGAATCACTTACCATACGAGCTGAGTCACTTATCATATGAGCTGAATCACTTATCATATGAGCTGAATCACTTATCATACGAGCTAAATCACTTATCATATGAGCTGAGTCACTTATCATACGAGCTAAATCACTTATCATATGAGCTGAGTCACTTATCATACAGGCTGCGTCACTCACTTAGGGAACTTTCTGTCTCCATGTCCTCTGTTTTTAGTGCGTGTGTCAGGGTACTTTCAAGAGTCCTAGAATAACTGAAGAGAATAGTGAGGAGTCTAAGTGGAGACAGCATGACTCGACTGCAGGAAATAGGCTGAGACGTTACCAGCTCTCACCCACTTCAGCGTGGCGCAGTGCCAGCCATGCCCTCCTGCCCGCATCAGTCTGCCTTCACTGCAGTGCCTCCTACCACTCCCTTGGGCTACATGGAGATGAAGTGGTTATGTTCACGTTTAGGCCCATTTGGAATATTTACCACTTTACAAGTGACTACATTCGCTCTGTTCAAATTAAGATAAACCGGGGGCCGGGGATATGGCTCAGCAGCACAGCGCCTGCCTGGCAAGCGCAAGGTCCTGAGTTTGACCCCGGTACCACAAAAACAAAAAACAAACAAAAATTAGCTGAAGCATGATATATGCCTGAAAATATGAAATTAATAAAACTACTTTTATCAGACATTCAAACCATATGCAAACCATACTTGTGAGTTAAATTCATGTTAACTGCAACAGGCAGTACATTAAAGAACAAATTTAAAAATTCACACCTAAGACAATTTGAATCCTATGAAGTGATATTTTATAGGTTAGTTTTTTGGTTTTTCTCCGGTACCGGGAACCGAACTCACGACCTTGCGCTTGTCAGGCAGGCGCTTTTGCCGCTGAGCTAAATCCCCAGCCCCCAAAAACCACTTTTTAAAGGATAAATAGCAAAGAGTTACCACAGGACTAGGATTTATTTATTCTTCAAACTTCGTGTTTAGAATTAGTGATCTTACATGATTGTGTGATTTGAGGCCTGTAATCAGATTTCAAATGGGATAAACCCTTACGGATGAGGAATTTGGTATTAAATTTTTATTTTGCTTTGATGAAAAGAATGCTTCATAATTTATTTTGTTTGCATTTCAGGTGTGAGTACTTGGTGAGAGTTAAAGGGCAGGAATTCATCAGTCAGGTTCAAGCCAGTTACCCACATCTGCTTGAACAGGTAGGGAAGGGGAAGGTTTTTCTGCATAAATCATTAGTTACCAACAAATGAAATCATTTTTTGTTCCTTGCAGAGGAGTGTTTCAGTGAAAAGATAAAAGTTATCTTAAAAACACAAAAGCCATTTTAAAAACATATTTTCTTTTTTGAGCAAAACTTCATGTGATCTTAGAAAGTACTATTTTTCTGAGAAAAACAGATTATTGGTAACCTCCTGAAAAATAATATTTGCTGTGCTTTTCTTCAAGCATTTCTCCAATTAAATTATAATACTGAAACTATTTGAGGGAAAAGTAAGTTAGGATAGTACCATTTCATAGTTTTATTCTATAAATTTTTCTTTCAAAGATTGAAGAAAGAGAAATATATTGTTCCTTCTAATCTTGGAAAAGCAAATACAAACTTATATGATAGGCTGAGGGACAAAGACTTCCTAACTGTGGACAGTGGGTACCAGAGAGGGTCTGATCTGCCCTGAAGGGTGAGCAGGAGCCATAGGCCGGAGGAAAGGGAAAGTGATGCTCTCTGAAGCTGAACCCTTTTCCTGCCCCAGCCCCCCACCAGGAACTATTAGCTCCGGGCCCAGGGAATAACACGGGAATATAAATGAAGCACTGATTTTGATTAAAAAAACTGCCAGTGAGCACCGCAGCGGTGCATATACTAAAAACAATTGCCAGTGAGCAGGCAGTTTGTAGCACGTGAAATAAAATAGGCCTGCTGACTCATTTTTATTGCAATGGGCAGGATAAAGTCTATATTTTAATTTACATGTATATATTTTTTTGTAGCTGTTGTCCACCTCAGACACCCCAGAAGATGAAAATGCAGAGTCACCAAGTATGTATAAATGATAATTACTACTGCTTTGAAACAGAACTATTTGGTATTGCTAAGAGTGAAAGGTGATAATAATGTATATTTGTATTGATCTGTAATTTACCATGCATTTTCAAATGTCCTATGTTAAACTTCACTGCATAACAGTTGCCTGGAGAACTTTAAAAAATAGTGCCAATTTCTAGTTTGAGCTTCAGACCTACTGGATTGAATCCAAGTATATAAGGGTGGGGCTTGGGTATTTATAGGTTTTTCAGGGTGTCCTTGGGACTGAACCAAGGGCTACATACCCAGTCTGGGACATCTGTAGTTTCAACAAACAATGTGCACCCAGCCTAACCCTTGTGCTATTTATTTATTTATTTATTTATTTTTATTGAGACAAGGTCTCACTACATAGTGCAGGCTGGCCTTGAACTCCCAGCAATCCTCCTGTCTCAGCCTCCCAAGTGCTGGGATTACAGGTGTGTGCACCATGCCTGTAAGGGGCACCATACCCCTTGTTTTGAACCAGCATGGGAACAGATATACTGTGATGTTAGATTGCTTATATATTCCTTCTCTGGAATGGAGAAGATAGAAAATACTATTTCTGTTCTTCAATAAGAAAACAGAGATTCAGAGTGGTTAAGAGGTTTGTTCATTATCTTAAGCCCAAAAGGGGATAAAGCAAATACTAGAACAAGTGTTTCTATTCCATTTTTAGTATGCGATTCAATTCGGTAAATATTTATTGTGTTTTAGCTGTTCTGAGGAAAAAAACCAGGATATGCATGGCTCATGAGCTAATAATGGTAGGGTTACTGATAAAAACAAAGATAGAAGTGATCTGGTAGGGACAGTAAAGTGAGCTGGGATGGTGCATGAGGACAGTGAACCCAGAGGAAGGCTGTCTGGAGGAAGCATTGTCTTAGCAGAGAACCCCAGGGAAAAGCACTCAATCAAGTGACAAGGGGAGAAAAATACATTCCAGGGGCGGGGGGCAGTGTATGAAAGGCCTAAGTGACGTGCAATAGTGCACTGGAAGAACTGAACGAAGTTCTATATGGACAGGAGCAGGAGCTGTGAATAGACACAGGTGTGAAGCAGGCCAGCGCAAGCGTGCTCAGCAGTGCGGGCAGAGTTAGACCCGAGGCATCAGTTTGTGACATCTAGGCTGGAATGCAGGATGCAAAGAAGAGGCAAAAGATGAGGCTATGGAGGTAAACAGGGTCCAGGTTGCAGGAGAATTCATAAACCACAAGTAAATTTTTTACTACAGCTGGGCATGGTGGTACACACCTATATTCCAGCAACTCAGGCAGCTGAGGCCTGAGGACCACAGGTTTGAGGATAGCATGGAAATTTTAGAGAGAACCTGTCTCAAAGTAAATAAAAAGGGCACCAGGCATGGTGGTGCACTCTGGTAATCCCAGCACCCAGGAGGTGGAGGCAGGAGGATCACTGCATGTTTGAGGCCAGTCTAGGAGTGAGTTCAACATATAAAGAACTAAAAAAAAAAAAAAAAATCAGTACCCCCAGATTTAAAGACCCAATCCAAAAATGGACATCAGAGATGAATACACACTTCTCAGGTGAAGAAATACAAATGGCAAATAAATACGTGAAAAAATGTTCAATGTCTTTAGTCATTTGAGAAATGCAAATTAAAACAACACTGAGATTCCATCTCACCTTCATCTCATAGTCAAAGAATGACTATGATCAAGAAATCAACCCATAACAAATGCTGGAGGGGCTGTGGGGAAAAAGGGTCCCTTCTCCACTGTTGGTGGGAATGTAGACTGGTGCAACCACTGTGGAAATCAGTCTGGAGATTCCTCAGCAAACTAGGTCTAGAGGTCCCATTCATCTCATTCCCCTCCTGGGTATTCTTCCAGAAGAACTACAAACATCATACCACAGCAATATATGTGCACCCATGTTTATAGCTGCTCAATTTGTAATAGCCAGATCATGGAAGCAACCCAAAAGCCCATCCACTGAGGAATGGATAAAAAAGATGTGGTATTTTTACATAATGGAATATTACTCAGCTATAGAGAAAGATAAAGTTGAGGCTTTCATAGGTAAATGGATGCAACTAGAGGCCATACTCATAAGTGAAATAAATCAGACCCACGTGTATAACTACCATATTGTCTCACTAGTGTAGGAACCTTTAGTAAATAAAATCTGAAAGGTATAATAGATATTGTGAAAGTGAAAGAAACTGTTCAAAGGGAGGGAACAACTGGGATGAGGGAAAAGAGAAAAAGAAGGAAAAAGAAATGGGGAAATACACACACACACACACACACACCCACTGAGAGAGTCATACTACCAACTTCTATTGTTTTATTGAAAGGAATAGTTAATGTTTAATTGTTTGATCAATCTTAAATGCCTATATTTGTTAAACTGAGTAACCAATTTGAAGATAACAATATGTACAATATATAATACAGCAGCTATTGTTAATTTTCTATCACCCTGTCTGAAAGTCTGTATTGCTTCTATTGTTTGGGTCTATTGTTTGGGTTTTGTTTATGTCTATTTGTTTGTTAATGTATTTTTGTTCTTTATCTTTAAAAATAAAAAAATTTTTTTAAAAAGAGTGAGTTCAAGGTCAGCCTGAACCACAAAGTGAGACTTTGTCTCAAAAAAAGAAAATAAACTAAAAACAATTAATGAAAAGGCAAGGTATGGAGCCTTGTGGTAGAGTATTTGCTTAACATGACTGAGGGCTTGAGTTCAATCCCCAGTATCACAAACAAACATACAAATATTTGGATTCTGTCCTAGCACATGGAATCCGACGCAGTTTAAGGAGTGTGACGTAGTCAGATTTTAAAAGTCACTCCGACTGCACTGTTGAGAATGAGCTGGGAGGCCGTTGCAGGAACAGAGGTGAGCAATGACAATGGCCTCTTTCCAAAATATCTGAAAATACATATTTGCTCTAGAAAGTCCATTTGTTCATTCAGCGTAGGGGATAATGAATCTCGGTTCTAATGGGAGACAACCCCTGACACTGTGTTTCTTTCTCCTCTCAAATACATACCCAAGTAGGGCAAATAATTCAGATTTTAATTTAAATACAGTATCTCACATTTTTATTTTAGTGATAGAACATATATATCATTTTGAATCTAACAAAACTCTGTGTGAAATGCTATGTACCCATGTGCTGCATTTTTGATATTGTAGTGCCTTTCAATTTTAAAAATGTACAGACTGCTCTAACGTGTGTCCCTTCCCGTGTTGCGCATAGTTGTCCATTTTGGACCTGGAGAGAGCCCATCAGAAGATGCCGTCATGATGAACACCGCTGAGGTTAAAGCTGCCCTAGAGATGGGCTTCAGTAGACGCCTGGTAAAGCAGACGGTTCAGAGCAAAATCCTAAGCACCGGAGACAATTATAAAACCATCAGCGACCTTGTGTTAGATTTACTTAATGCAGAAGATGAAATAAGGGAAGAGGCGAAAGAGAGAGCAAATGAAGAAAAGGAATCAGGTGCGTATATTTATGAATATAGTTTCTCTTCCTGTGAGGATGTGCGGTCGCTTGTGTCCGTTGCTGGAAATGTGCGCATCACTGAGGCAGATTTTTCTTATGTTTATCATTCTTAGCTCAAATTCTGAAATTTCTTCACATTCAGATACATTGGAATTGGTTATCACATTGAAAATGTACACACTGAGTGTAAGCAATGCTTCCTTCTTTCCTTCAATTCCCATTCTTCCTCTGGGTAGTTGACTTTGTGTGCAGTTATTCCAGGCTGGCTTTTGATCCTGGGCTAGTTTTTCACTCCCTTTGTTGTAAATTGAGTTCAGGGGAAATTATTAATTTTAATATCAGCACAGTAATATTCTCAGTCCTTGATTATAAATTAATGCTCTAATTGTGATTAAGTCCTCTATCTGCCCACACCAGAAGTGAGTTCCTTCTGAGTGTTTGACAGGTAAGTCCTGCGTTCTGTGTCACGTTGTGTCAGGATAAGTGAGCTGTGTCCTTCCGCATTGGACGTCTGCTGCTCCAAACTTCATTGCTCTGTGCAAAACCTCTCTTCCTCCGGGTGGCCGGTTCCTATCAGGGTGCTCCGACTGCTGTCACCACTCTGGCCTAGACAAAGAGAAATGCTGACCTCTCACTGCCGCTTTGCCCAAGCAGGGACCAAATCAAAAGTGCCTTCAATATAGCTTGACACAGACTGCCTCTTTTGACAAGGTCTCCCAGAAGACTCCGGGGTAACAGGAGCTATATCACAAGTGACAGTTTACAACGCTAAGTAGGGGTTGACTTTTCTTGGTGCCCTTCGCCCATCCACCTGAGTTTTTCTGCATGGCATTTTGATTTAGTTCTATGTACCTCTGACCAATTTACACAAATGTTTCAGAAAGTCCCAAACACGTTGCCGTTATCAAAGCTCAGGCCTCCAAGAAGGAGCCAAAAGTTTGCTCTTATCTTCGTCTAAGGCCATCTGGGATCCATTCCCAGGATGACTGACAGTTTGTCCACTCTATTCAAGGATAAACCTCTCCAGCTCATAAAGAAAAACATATCAGAACATAGTAATATAGCATCATCCATTCACTAGATTGTAAATTACTCAGGTTCTAGGCCTTCAGTACAGCAGCTACATAATTCAAGTTAACCCTTGCTCAGCCTGGGCAGGTTTTCCTTTTCATGGTAAAGATTAGATAAGTGCATTCTTCCTACAGTCTTCTCACTCTTGGCCATTGGTTGTCAGCCAACAATTGCTTAAAGAAAGCATTCACCTTCACATTTGGGGTAGATCCCGCAAGGGTAAAAGCATCCACCAATGAAAATACGTATATTTCTTTCATAGAAAATCAATCAAGTCTCCAGAGATGACTCCAAGTCAATAATGTACCATGCTTTACACTGTCAAAGAGAGCTCTTAGTGTCTCAGCCACACCCTCTGTCTCTTCCACCTGGCATACTCTCTGTACATAGTCTGTGCTCAAGAAATATTGTTTGATGAGTGAATGATTTAGGTTAATGATTACCTTATAGTTCCCCAAGAACAAGCAATGATTAATTTCTTGACAGGTATACCGAGGTAAAAATTTTCCAGAATAAAATAATAATACACTTCAAAGGTATATTCAAATCTTTATAACTTCTAAACTACAATACAATGTATGACTTTAAAATGAGACTTTCCCCAGCGACTAGCCGTCAAATTGTATGAATTTCAGAGGGGCTGGGGTACAGCTCAGTGGTAGGGTACATGCTTAGCATGCTTGAGGCTTTGGATTTGAGCCGCAGCACCAAAACAAAACAATTACATTAGGTTAAACAAAAAAAATTAGAAAAATGAATCTTATCTGGATATGGTGGTGCATGCCTGTAATCCAAGTATTTGGGAGGCTGAGTCAGGAGGACTGTTGCGAGTTCAAGGCCACTGAACACAGTGAGTTCAAGAGCAGCCTAAACTGCATAGTGAGACCCTGTCTCAAAAAGACAAAAAAAAGAGAAAAGAAAAATAAATCTTAGATTGAAAAGCTAATATACTTCAACATGAAGTACAAATTATGGTTTTTATTTTCTAATGTGTTACTATTTTTCCACTGTAGATAATTTGACATATTGTTCTGAATGTACCATGCCTGTGGGTATAACTTTTTTATTCCTTCTGTCTAAATTACTGAGGCTTGGCTTTTCTTTTCAACAGTTATTTATTGAGCCTTAGTTTTGCTCCAGGCACTATTCTAGGTCCTGGTCCTTTTCTCATTAATTCTCAGAGTTCCAGTTACCTTCAGAATGGATATCTCTGGCCTTGACTTTTTGACCAAGCACCATTTGTTTCCTTTCGAGATAGTTCCATATTACTTGACCAAGTCAGTATATCCCAAACCTACCAGTCACTCTCCTGAAGTAGTTCTTCTTCAACAAGTCCCACTTCTGTTGTGATGTTACAGAAATAACGCTGTGGTAGAAAATACAAAGTCAAAACTAAATTAAAGCCGGGGCATGGTGTCACACGCCTGTAATCCCAGCATTGGGGAGGCTGAGGCAGGAGGATTGTTGTGAGTTCGAGGCCAGCCTGGGCTACAAAGTGAGCTCAAAGCCAGTCTGAACTGCATAGTGAGACCCTGTCTCCAGGAGACAAAAAAAAAAAAAAAAAACAAAACCCACACCACTAAATTAAAAAAAAACAAACAAACAGCTTAATGGCTATGGTAAGCTATTGGCAATCAATAAACATAGGTAATAAAATTATAGTTTCAAAGTATAAAATTTTTTTGCCACTAAATAAAAATCTAGGTCTTAAAAAAGAATAAGAAGATCCAATAAGACAAGAAGATAGTCCTCGATAAATAGGATATATTGTTCAAAATGTACTAGTGCCTTTCTGCTCCTACTATAAATTATTTAGGTAGTAGCAATATGTCTGATCTAGGGAAAATTTCAGCTTAAAAATAGAAGTTACAGAAACTTGTGGAAGAATTTATGGGAACTATTTTAATTCTCTTGATTTTACCTTTCCCCGATGTGATTAGGTTGAATTAAAATTTCAGTTTTGTTAGACCCTAACCTCCATTTGGCTCCTGGCTTAGCAGTAAGTACTACAGAGTGGTCAGATCGCGGTACCGGTCTGCCTCAGACTGAATTTGGTTAGAGTTGTGTCTTTTGGCACCTTGCCTGTCTCACTGTAGCTGTTTCCTCATCTGTTAAAGCAGGGAATTAGTAACTACTCCAAGGGGCTCTTGTGAAGGCGACACGTAAAATGTGTAACGCAGGCATTCAGGATGTGTCAGTCCTTCTACCTAGCACTATTACTAGACACAGAGAAGCGGGCTGAAGTCTAACCATCAGGAGCGGTACCTCAATAATTTACAGTAAGAGCAGAAAGGCACTACCTGCTTGTGAGTGACAGGGGGTTTTCATTTGTTTGTGTATGCAGGTGTAGAAAGAAGTTTGTGAGACCTTTGAACATGTTTGTATTTAGTTCCTTCTTTCTATTTTTTATACAGAAGATCTATCGTTGATCCGGAAGAACAGAACGGCACTCTTTCAGCATTTGACTTCTGTAATTCCGATACTGAACAGTCTACTACTTGCAAGGGTGATTAATGAACAAGAACATGATGTTATCAAACAGGAAACACGGGTGTCTTTACAAGCAAGGGAACTAATTGATACTATTTTAGTCAAAGGGAATACCGCTGCCACTGTATTCAAAACCTCTCTACAAGAAATGGACCCAAAGTTATACAAGCATTTATTTGGTGAGTACGAGAAAATTACTTTGAGAACTTTCTAGGACAGTTGAAAACATACTCATAAATGATTGATGATTATAGAAAATAACTTGATCTAATTTATAAATCAAAGGCTTCTGTTGCCTTAAAATTCTGAGTTTGGGCTATCTATCTATCTATCGATCTATCTATCTCCAAGGACTGAACCCAGGGTCTTCACACTGAGCTACATCCCTAGCCCTAGTTTATTTTTAATTTTGAGACAGAGTTTCTTACTTCATGTGGCTGACCAAACTGGGCTCGAACTTGCGAACCTCATGCCTCAGCCTCCTACAGTGCTGGGATATAAGGCATTTAAAATCCATTTAGAATTCATGGGTTAGTTGTATCATAATTTTAACTTTTACATTGATTAGGTTTCCTTAACAATTTTTATTTACAAAAAATTTCATGTATAATTTTGTCTGGCTCCCAATATATTTTTCGTTTAAAACATGCAGTCTGTGGCTAAATGCTAACCTTGTTCATCACAGTAATAGTTTTTGTTTTTTTCTTTTAGTGCAACAGGACATAAAATATATTCTCACGGAAGATATTTCAGGTAATAGTATTAACAATTTAAACCAGTACAAAACATTATTTTTATTTTATTTTTCATTTAAGAAAAAGAGCATTGCTTTTTACTAAAAAGTCTTTTTTCTTGTGCTGTTTATACACCACAGAATACTACTGTGCTGTAAAGAAAGATAAACTTGAGTCATTTATAGGAAAATAAATGTACCTTAAAACTGTAATGTTTAATGAAATAAATCAGACACACAGTTTAAATATCACATGGTTTCTCTTATATGATAAACCAAGAGTAAAACTAAAGAGCAAAATAACAGCGAGAACAGGAAGTAGGGAGATAGATTGTTCTCAAAGAGGAGGGAGGGAAGGGGTAAAAACAAGGAGATGGAGGGAGGGGGAGCGGAGGAAGGCCTACGGAATTAGGATGTGTTACGTACACATCCCAACCCCGCACAAGGGATGTGATCACGATGTACCTCGCTCAGGTACTCGTAAGCTGAAATAATAAAAACATTCTTTTCTTAGATCTCCCAGTGGAAGAGCAGCTGAGGAGACTGCAAGAAGAAAGGACCTGCAAAGTGTGTATGGACAGAGAAGTGTCCATAGTGTTTATTCCCTGTGGCCATCTAGTAGTGTGCAGAGACTGTGCCCCGTCTTTGAGAAAGTGTCCTATTTGTAGGAGTACAATCAAGGGTACAGTTCGTACATTTCTTTCATGAAAAAGAACTTTTCCTGACCTCTAGAATTAATGGATGAAGTGTATTCCATTTTTTAACTTTTATAGTGATTTGGTTTCCTTAAAAACTTTTATTTATTTATAACTTGGAAATGCTTATTTTATATAAATATATTTATATAAATATGTATCTGTCTTAGTCACTGTCCTCATCACTGGGGTAAGATGTCTGACACCTTAGGGTTTGCGAAGTTCCAGTCCTTGTTCAGAAGGCTTAGACACACAACCAGCGAGGTGGAAGCACCATGGTACCAGGAATCAGAGAGCGTGGAGGAGGGGCCGGCGGGGCTATGGACCTCCCAGCGGTGCTTCTTCCGGGCAGGCGTTGCTGTCCAGCTGCATACTCAGCTGGCGAGCCCCTCGGTAAATGATTCAGTAAACGATGAGTACAGTGGTCCAGTCACCCCATCGTGCAGTCACCCCCTGCAAGCCCCACTTGTGAGCACATGAGGCCCTTGGGCACATTCTTGGTCCAAAACATAACGTTCCGTGCTGGCCCCTAAAAGACTCATGTACATGGCTTTCTTTTGTGTGTTTGTGTGGCACTGAGGACTGAACCCCGCACCTTGTACGTAACAGGAAACTCACTACACTGAGCTACATCCTGAGCATATCACTTTATGCAAAATACACTCAGCCCATCTGTAAGAGTCACCAAAGTTTTAAGAACTCCGCCGTTGCTGAAAAGTCCAAATCCAAAGTCTTCTCTGAAAGCTGGGTGTAGGGGCGCACGCCTGTAATTCCAGCACTCCAGAGGCTGAGGCAGGAGGGTTGTTGAGAGTTCAAGACCAGCCTGGGCTACAAAGTGAGCTCAAGGCCAACTTGAACTGCATAGCAAGACCCTGTCTCAAAAAGACCAAAACAAACAAAGTCTTCTCTGAGACTCCAGGCAAACTTGTAGCTGTGAGCCCCTGTAAACTCAAAAGGAAAGTTAAACACAGCCAGTATACAGTGGCACAGGGTAAACATTCCCATTCCAAAAGGAAGAAAGAGCAGGACAGGAAGGAATGGAACCAAAATGAGACCGAACTCCAGCACAGCAAACGTGAAATCCCATGGCTCTGTGCCCAGCACCCGGGAAAAATGGTGGTGAGGTGTGAGTTCCTGAGGGCTTGGGCGGCCCCTTCCCTGGCATTGGTGGTTACAGCCCACATGCTCTCCTTCTGGGGTTGGCTCTGCTCACTGCCTGCAGCTTTTCTCAGATGTTCCACGTTCCTGGCTTCTCCAACTGCCTGGGGTCTTCACTGCATTTTTTACTTCACACTCACTCTCAGGGGCACATTGCCTGGCCTCCCAGGCCTTTTAAAACCTTTCTATTTAATGTCACTGGTACAATTTAGGTATACTTAATGATCACATTCATTATATGGAATTTCTTACTTGTACATGATATGTCTTACTCTTTTTTCCCATTCCTGTCCCCTCCTTTCAAACCCCCTTCCCTGTCCCCATCCCTTCCCCGTTCACAAAACTCTACTTCCATTTTATCCTTCTTTTCTGATTTTTTCTTTCCTTTCCTTTCCCTCCCCCCTTCCCTAATTCCCTTTTCTTTTTAAACAGTTTCTTCCTGTTTCACAATATGTATTGTACATTTCGGCTCTTATTTACAATTTCAGTGTCTCACACCAGAGCAATAATATAGTATTTATACATGTGTGTCTGATTTATTTCACTTATGATTATGGTCTCAAGGTCCATCCATTTAGCTATAAATGTCTCAATTTTATCCTTTACAGCTGAGTAATACTCCACTATATTTTAAAAAACCCCACATCTTTTTTGTCCACTCATTAGCTGATGAGCATTTGGGATGCTTCCAAGATTTATCTATTACAACCTATGTCACTACAAACATGGGTGCACATATCTCTGTGGTATGATGCTTTTAATTCTTCTGGGAAGATACCCAGAAGAGGAATAGCTGGGTCAAATAAGACCTCTAATCCTAGTCTTGAAGAATCACACTGATTTCCATAGTGGTTGCACCAACCTACACTTCCACCAACAGTGGAAAATTGTTCCTTTTTCTCCCAAAAGGCCTGCCGACATTGGTTATTAGCTGTTTTCTTGATAATAGCCATTCTTTGTGGAGTGAGATGGAATCTCAGTGTTATTTTAATATGCATTTCTGGAATGACTAGTGATGTTGAGCATTTTTTTATGTATTTGCCATTTGTACTACTTCTTCTGAGAAGTGTGTATTCACCTCAGATGCCCATTTTTGGATTGGGTCTTTGATTTTTGAGGGTCTGATTTTTTTCACTTCTTTATATGTTCTAGATATTAGTCCTTCATCTGAAGAACAGCTGGCAAAAAAATTTCCCAGTCTGTGAGTTGTTTTTTCACTTTGTTGGAGATTTCTTTTTCTGTGCGAAAGCTTTTTAATAAGATTAAATCCCAGTTGTTGATTCTTTGTGATAGTTCTTGTGTGATCCAGGCCTTCTTTTGAATCTGGGTGGAAGCTTCCCTGACCCATAACTCTTGCATTCTGCATGCCCGTAAAACTAGCGCCACGTGAAAGACACCATGATTTGTTGCCAGTTCGCTTATCATAAAAGGTCATGGCCTATACTCCCATCACAATAGACAGGTTAATAAGAGAAAAAACATAACAGATCTATTTGATTATAGTTCTGTGTGACCTGGAGCCTTTGAGGCTCCAAAGACCTAAGATTGAGGACTCCAAAGACCTAGGATGAACTGTTCATTTTTATACTTTGGTTCATTGAAGTAGACACAGTAGGTAGAAATGTGATAGGGCAAAAAAGAGTGTGAGCCAGTGGATGTAGTCTGACTGCAGATTCGTATTGGTCCCTCAGCAGTAGTATTTCTTCCTCTGTGGTATGAAAGCCAGTCTTTCTTTCTTTCTTTCTTTTTTCTTTCTTCCTTTCTTCCTTTTGTTTTTTCTCTCTTTCTTCCTCTTTTCTTTCTTTCTTTCTTTCTTTCTTTCTTTCTTTCTTTCTGTACTAAGGATTAAACCCAAGGAGTTATGCATACTAGACAAGCAGTCTATCACTGAGCTATACTCCCAGCACTTTCTTCATTTTTATTTTTTATTTTAAGAGAGGGTTTCCCTAAGGAACTTGAACTTAAAATCCTCCTGCTTCACCCTCCCAAATATCTTGGTTGCACCTACCTGGGTTTTACTATCAAGATCTTATACATAAAGCCAGAGGAAAGTTAATAATTCTAGTTTTTATGGCTGACTTTGGGGAAAATGTGTTCAGGTTTCTAGGACTCACTTTGGGGAAGAGGAATTCTGGTTTCTATTTTGCTTCAGAGGAGAATGAGGAGCAAGAGAAGGTGAGGAGAAGGTCAGAGACTGCTGCAGAGCCCTTCATGTGGCTGTTGTTTTTTTGAATCCGAACAACCAGAAGGTTCTTCCATTTACTCTTTCCTTGGCAAATTCCTTCGTAGTCTTCAGCCTGTCACTTTCTCAGAGTGGCTTCTGTGACTTCTCCTTGTAAGTTACATGCCTTTGACTGTCCCTGGAATGGGCACTTTTTTGTCAGGACAGTTATCACAATTTGTATTTAAGAGAAATGGCAGCACAGAAATAAAAGTGCAGCTTTGAGTTCAAGTCATAGCCAAAAAACCCTGAGTAATCATCTCCATGCCTTTGTGTGTTCCGTCTCTCACATGATTATTTTCTAGAAATCTACAGGAAAGGCTATGCCTGGACTTCCATCAGCTTTTTGGAATTCTTTTTTTCCTCATTTAATAGGAAATATATATAGAAAGAACAAAGCCTCTTTTTCCTTGAGTTTGCCAGTACAACTTCTATCTCCCATTCCCATCCTATAAGAAGGGTTTTTTTTTTATTGAATTGAAGGACCTGGGGGCCAGACATGGTGGCGCACGCCTGTAATCCCAGCACTCGGGAGGCTGAGGCAGGAGGATCTTTGCGAATTCCAGGAGAGCCCGGGGCTACAAAGTGAGCTGAAGGTCCTAGCTAGACCCTGTCTCAAAAACACCAGGGGAAAAAAAAAAAAAAAAAGAATATGAGGCCCCAGAAAAGACAAGTTAAGACCACAAGGTGGCAGTAGCAAGGCAATGCGCTTGACAGTGTGGGCGTTGCCGCACGCAGAGAGCAAATCTCACAGGGGAAGGCCGCTCCCACACAGAGGCCTTTCCCACACCGCCCTGCCAAGGAAGGGGAAAACCTCCCTGGAGGAAAGGAACCGCAGAGGAGAGCTCCTTGTCTAGGTGATGTTGCCCAACAGAGAGATGAGAAGATTCTGCGGCAGAGAACTTGGAAGGGCAGCAGACCTGGCGTCTCCACCCCGCTATAAGTTTTCTCTTTGTCTAGCAGTTTCCTGGGGTATGAAAGATGTTAGATGCAGTTTTCCGGAGGGCAGGAAGGCGCTAAACGGCCAAACGTACAGTTATCTGGAGGAAGCAATTGGAGATGTAAAATTCTGAGCGAGGAGCCAGGCAGTCAGGCAGCTGAGGCAGGCGGCGGTGAATTTGAGCTGGGCCCATAATGAGTTCAAGGCCTACCTGGACCACACAGCAAGACCCTGACTCTAAGTAAATAAATAAATAAAGCTAGTTTACCAATGCAGCCTTTAAATAGCATTTCTGTCAATTTAAAAAATCTGGCTTTTGATACAGATACCAACCAAAGGTTTAAGGCCAGCATATATGTTCAGCTTCCCACTCAATATATCCATAAACATCTTCCTGATGATCAGTTTGGCTGAGTCTGTGTATGTAAAATAAACTGATTAAATCAAGTGACCTATTGGATTCTTGCTAGTTCTAAAACCTTAATGAAAAGTTTTGTGAAAAATCTAAAGACCAAGAATTATGTAGCAATTAAAAAAAAAAAAGACATGATGGATAATGCTTCATATGGTGTGACTAAAAGTCGGGGAGAAAAAAATCTGAGGTGCCCAAAATTTGCTAGTTCTTATGCCTAGGACTCTGTTCATTTGAATTTGTCTTGTATAAAATATTCTAACTATTCAGGAAAGCATACATGCAATGTGTGCACACTGACAAAGACTCTCTGCCTACACTTTAGTCGGGCCCCTCTGAGCCTTCTTCCTCCACGCTGATCTTGTCCCTCTGTGCACCCTGTCCGCCCTTCATCTGCCTGCCGTGCCTAGGTTAGCGTGGTGAGACTCTCTCCCCCTTGGCGTCTGATCCTCGATACCTGATCAAGCTTCTCATGTTCTACCTCTAATGTACAAGCCCTTATACCATCTTCAGCAAGAATCCTTCTACCCACGATGTCTCTCCTCTTAGTACCTTTTTAATCTGCTGATCCTTCTTACTCTATGTTAGCTATAAAACCCTAGTTATCTTTGCTGTATTCAGAGTTGAGCCCAATCTCCTTCCCATTGCAGTGTTCTTATTATAATAGTCATGAATAAAATCTTCCCAACCATTTTTTTTTTTTTTTGTCTTTTTGAGACAGTTCAAGCTGGCCTTGAGCTTACTTTGTAGCCCAGGCTGATTTCGAATTCACAATGATCCTCCTGCCTCAGCCTCCTGAGTGCTAGGATTACAGGCGTAAGCCACCATGCCTGGCCCAACCATTTGAATAAGTATCAGAATATCTTTTTGCTTTAATAATACCATGTAACCAATCCTAATCTTTTATCTTCACTTAATTTTTAAAAATAAATAAAACACTACCTACACAATTGATGTGTAGGAAAAATTTTTCAATCTTATTACAGGACAATGAAATCAAAGCTACTCTGAAAGTTACAGTATTCTCCCATGGATTGGTAACAATCCAAAAATTGGCAACAGGGCTGGGGATTTAGCTCAGCAGCAAAGCGGCTGCCTGGCAAGCGCAACGTTGTGAGTTCTCCCAAACACTATAATTAAGAAGAGTGTTGCTTGCAGTATAAAGAAAAGAGCGTTCTGAATAGGGATTGAGATTCCCTTTGGATACCACCAAAGAAAAGATTGATGAAACCATATATGTCCTGCTATGGAGGACAGATGGGGGCACACAGCTTCCTTCAGGGCCCTAAGACAGAAGTGGGATCTTCCCCATGGTACCAGAAATACAAAACAAAACAAACAAACAAACAAAAATTGGCAACGTACTCTACCTGGTGAAGTTATGTAGAAAACAGGCCATTCACATAAATTACTGGCTACCTTGCAAGATATCAACATTCTCATGGATGAGTACTTGGCTATATCCAGCAAAATTATGCATGATTTTACATTTAAATAACCCAACTTCTGGAAATAAATCCTAAAGTAAGACATATGTCCATGACTATGTGTTCTATTTGTAATAGCAAAAAAAAAAAAAAAAAGAAGACACCATTTGGATGCTCATGAATAGGACAGTAGTTGAAAATACTGTGATGTTAGATTTCTCTCAGACCAGAGGGAGTCTTCTGTATGACCCTATTTGATCACTTTTTGGTGGAGTGGACAGGGGGAGGGCTTGGTAGATCTCAGTGGGGTGGGGTGAGGTGGGATGAGTCCCTTTCCTCTTTATCACGGGCTAGCTCTGCACAGGCCTGGGCAGTATTATTGTAGACAGCTAAATTGCATAGAAATATTATAGCAAGTCAGACAGAGATAGGTCCTCAAGAGTCAGTGCAGATGATGAGAATACATCGCAGCTGCGGGGGAGACACATTTGTTAAAGGCCAGACCCAGCCCCTGCAGGAAAAGGCCCTGTGTCCTGTTCCATGTACCTTGCTATGTGACTCGCTTCCCCATTTGATCCCCGTATATACCTAAGCAATTAGGTAATACCTAATACCTAAGCAATACCTAATAATACCTAAGCAATTATACTCATAATCTTATTGTTTGACCACAGTTCTGTCCCACCTCACGCTTACCTTGTGATTTCCCCTTGGATCAATGTTCCCTAAGTGTCTATACTTGTAATCTTATTCGTCGATTATAGTTTTTCCCTTGGATCAATGTTACCTAAGTGTCTATACTTGTAATCTTATTCGTCGATTATAGTTTTTCCCACCTTAGAGCTGCCCTACCTTGTGGTGTTGCTCTATAAAACTCCCTTAAAAAGCAGGGTCCTTGGCAACCCACTCAGGACCTCTTCTGTGTTTCTTCGACAGAAGCTTTCTTCTCCCAAGAAATAGATTGTGCTCTTAACCAACACTGTTCCTAGAATTCATTCTTCAATTTTAGAGAACAAGTACTTGTACCAGACATCTAGGAGGTTGGGAGTTTCTTTCCCCTATATCATTTGGAGGTCTTCCACCGAGAATTGGATGGAGGTAAGAGTTTGCTTTTGTTTTGTAGATTCTGCATTGTGATTCATTTAGGTAGTCAGTTTTTTTAATGCTTCAAATTTTTATGCTATATCTTTGTCCATTGCTTAGAATTGCTTATGCTTTGGCTCTTATATAGTTTTGTTAAAATGACAATAAATTTAAGTTAAAAACATGGGAAGACTAGGATGCTTCCTTAATGGGACTTTTATTCCTGTTTTGCATATGTTGCATTTGGACGAGTTGCTGAATTTACTGGTTTTCCTGCTTGTTTTGTTTTTTGTTTTTGGTTTTTCTCCGGTACCAGGAACCGAACTCACGACCTTGCGCCTGCCAGGCAGGCGCTTTTGCCGCTGAGCTAAATCCCCAGCCCCTGGTTTTCCTGCTTGACTTGTTAGATACCAGCCCTAGGGGGAGTAATGTTAGCGTGCTCCCTGGAGGGTGTTGATATGAAATTCTGTAATGTATGTTTTTATGAAATCTAATCTATTTTTAGCTCAAGCTTTTACCTACCCCTTATAGAGCTTCAACAAACAGTGGCTACTCTGCCATCTAATTAAATACTCAGAGCAGCTGCCACTCGTAAATCAAAGGACAGGCTTCCCCAGCACTTCCTGGTGAATCCTCACTGAAGCCAATGGAATGGAATGTTGATCAGACAGGCAGCTGGATTCTTTTCCAGAGAGAGCTCTCTGGTCGCATGGGCGAACAGAAACTGAGAGAGCGACTGAGGGCTCATGGCCAGGGCTAGTCTTTGGAGGATACACAGAGGTTCTGCAGGGGAAGCTGAGTCCCAACAGCCCCATTTGGGTGGCCAGCAGAAAAATCTCCACTAACCTATCATACTTTTCTCTCTCTGCTAGTGAGTTAGAAACTCCCCCTACATTCTCTCCAACTTCCTGGGAGTTTAACTTTAGAACCACCTTGATGTTAGATCAACAGCTTGCAACAGCTGTTTGCCTTTCACAGAGGAAAACAGCTATCAGGAGAATGATTTATGCTAACTAAGAGTGAGAAAGGTTAGCCTTTTTTCTTTCATTACACATAAAAGACAGAGAAATGTGAAATGTCCCTTTACGAACATGTGAATTGTGATTGCTAGGTGATGGGTATAAGTTTAACCTGTGAGCTTCAGAGATATAAAAAATTTAAAATGGACTTAAAAAGCAGAGTCTTGTCTTGCTGCTAGAAAGGGTTGCCTACGTGATAACACAAGTGTCTTAGAGACTTCTGTGCCCTAGGGTCCAGGGCAGAATCCCTCAAGTCAATTGCTGCTTCTGTCTATCTCTAGAAGCAATCTTCGTTGCAGGCTGAGAAGCAGCTCCAACTACTTCTAACTCATTTTTTTGGTATTTGCCCTCTCTTTCAAAGAACTAAAAAGCAATGTTTTAAGTGCTAGGCAACCCTTCCTTCTTTAAACATGACCATTACAGCTGAGATCAATGGTGACTTGAGCTTATAACAAACACCTAGGGCAGTAAGCACAGGTGCTCCCTGGGAAGATGAAACTGCATACCAGTATGAAGGTGGACAGGCTGGTTGAATTTTATCTTCTGCTCTCTCTCCAAATGGCAGCCACCTGCCTGGGAGTGGAATCAACTCGAGGGGTAACACAAGGATATAGAAATCAAATAGAAATTAAGGGACATTGATTTTTTTTCTTTTTTTTAATTTCTTTTGCTACAGAGCTCAATGTCAATATCTCTTACTCCTTTGGAATGTATTCTTAAGCACTTATTTCAACCCTCACATTGAAAAAGAACAGTTCACTATTTTTCTGCACCCATGCATGGCCTGAAATGGAATGCAGAGGAAAGTATTTATTATGATGCTACTTCACAACTAGAATTGTACTGTTAGAGAAGGCAAATGGTCAGAATTACCCCATATTCAGATATTCTTGGCATTAAGAAATAATTCTTTTTTTTTTGGTTTTTCTCCGGTACCGGGAACCGAACTCACGACCTTGTGCTTGCCAGGCAGGCGCTTTTGCCGCTGAGTTAAATCCCCATCCCCAAGAAATAATTCTTGCTTGTGTTATAAGCCACACCATCCCTATGTTCATGTGCCCTTTTCTCTCAGTGACCTAAAACAGATTAAACAAGACCTAAAATGTCCTTGGATAACCCTGAAAATACACTGAAGACTTACTCAGACCTATAAACTAGACTGGAAAGTTGTAATGTTATGCTTAAATCAAACACTGATTTCTAATGGGAGACAATGGGTACAGACTTTAATCTGTGAGCTTCTGAAAATTACAGATCCCTGAGGGTACACATTTCCAGAATAGGTAAATTACAGATACCTGAGGATATGTATTTTCAGAATAGGTTTAAATACAGCCTAGCCAGCATGCTATGGATAAAAGTTACCTAGGTGACTAGATAGAGCACCCCAGATATCCCAAAAACCTCTTCGTCTGTCCCTTTAGAAGTGAGAGATCTCTTTTGCAGGCTGGGAGTTTAGAACTTTTCATTCAGAGTCATTAATTAGAAAGTAAGCCCTAAACAATATAGTTAAAACACTTTCATTTTTTTTTTTTTTTCTTTCAAAAGGTTAAAAACAAAAACACCATTCAGGTTCTTTGATTATTGGCTTAATTTTCTGCTTGGCAATGCAGCTGAAGTCAGTCATAGCTTTATCTCTGGAGACATGTTTTACTCAGGATTTGAGATCCACCCCGGGAAGCTCTTGATCTGAATTGTCTTTCTGTACCTGAGATGGATGGGGGTTATTTGGAGTCACTCTTCCGCCCCTTCTCCACTGCCCTGCGCCTGAGAAATTACACAGTTTACAACAGTGTTTGGTCCAAGGCAATTCCTTCCTTTGTGGCCTCTGGATTTCAGGACCAAGTTTCCAGAATGGTGAGTTTCTCCTCCCTGGGTAAAACTGACCTTCACTTATCTCAGGGTCATATTTAAAAAACTGGTCTAGATTTAATCCTAAAAATCTCAGAAATAAATATAAATTTTAGTTCCAGTTTATCTACCTTTCAGTCCTTAGAACTAGAGACTAACCCTCTTCCCTCAGAAATGATGCTGACTGATGTTTTATACTACAGATAAGCTCGCTGGTAGCATAAAACATTCCTAGGGAACTTTACAAGTTTAGTAACAGCTTTTCACGAAAACGAGTATAAAAATACAGCCACAGCCTTGGCCGGCCCTTCTTTCTCTCTTAGAAGCTTTCCTTCTCCAATAAATAGATTCTGCTCTTAACCTTGTTGTTCCTAGAATCCATTCTTCGACTTTAGAGAACACGAACTCCTACCGGACGTCTAGTAGGCCGGAGTTTATCAGTACCAGTTCCCCTGGATCCCCTCTCCGGCGGGGTCTGTGCTTGAAGAGCATATTTCTGCTGCGAGCTCTGACCGGCCTGGATCTGTCTGCGGGGCTGGAAGGGGGCGTGGTGCTTCCCAGTTCCGCTCTTAGTGCCCTATACCTTTTTTCTCTTTATCAGGAAACCTGTAGGAAAACGGAGCAGCTCTGCAGGAGCACCCGTTGCAGATGCCCGATGTGCCACTGGTGAAGACAAAAAGAATGACTGCGTTTTGAACCAGACTGTTCAAGGTGACTGTATGATACTACTTTTACATAGCAGAGCAGTAAGCACAGCTAGAAAATATCTTTCTATGCTAGTATGGAAGGATTTTCAGATTGAAAAGATAGAGCAAGTTATTCTCCTGTTTAAGAGGTGGCATAGAAATACATATATATATGTATATATATATATATATATATATATATACATATATATTGATTTATTTGTCTTTTTGAGACAGGGTCTCACTATGCAGTTCAGGCTGGCCTTGAGCTCACTTTGTAGCCCAGGCTGGTCTCAAACTCACAATGATCCTCCTGCCTCAGCCTCCCAAGTGCTGGGATTACAGGCGTGCGCCACCACGCCTGGCCTTGAAAAGTATATTTTTTATTTGAAAAAATAAATCATAAAAAATGTTAAAGTCATTACCTATGGGACAGGGAGTAGAGGGGGAGATAAGGATTTCAGAACAAAGGAAGGAGCTGTACAATCAAAAGGGTGTAGGGGCTGGAGGTGTAGCTCGGTGGTAGAGCACATGCTTAGCAAATGTGAGGCCTTAGGCTCAGTCCCCAGCACCAAAAGGAGAAAAGAGGGGAAGGAGCTGCGTGCAGCTAAACAAAACCTGGAATCCCTGAGTTTGAATTGGAAGTTTCAGTATAAGTAATGATGTATTTTAGTAAAAAGAAAAACCCAAAGACCAACCAGAACCAAATCATTTTACTCAGGTCTGTCCACCGAACGAGTACCTCATTTACACCACCACAGACCTTCAGATTGTGGTCTTTAACAGGCGAAAGATTTATATGATCTGAACAGAAATCAGAGTATAGACTGCGGTCTTTAAGTACTGTTTCCCACTAAAGGAAACAGCACCGTGATAAGTTGCTGATGACATAATTGTCATACTTCTCCAGAGCTCAGCGATTTTCTTTTACTATACAAAGCGAGCACATTTCAGACACTGAGACTGAAAAGGAAGGATGTGCCAGAAGATCTGCAAGAGAAAAAAAGGAAAAACTGAGAAAGGGAGAAATGTTAGCATAGCAGAGAGGAAAAGTCTGTGTTATGAAATGGAAAGAGAAAAAAGATGTCTCCTTTTGTCACCTATTCATAATACAGAAATGGCAGAACTTGAAAGAAGAGACAAAAATTTTAAAAATTCCGTTACTTATTGACTAGTTACCTTTTCCTCATAATATGTAATACCGATGTCATATAGCAAATTCCTACATACATATATATGAGTCTCTTTGAGGGAGGGCTTTTAAATTTTCCCTTCAATAATACAAGACTGTCTCATTTACTGTGGCTTTATTATATAATTTATTTCATAGGACAAGTCTTTTCAATCCTAGCTGTCTTCAAAATTGTCTTGTATCCTGTGAATATTTTTTCTATATAAATAGGAAAGATGCAGCCAGGTGTGGTGATCAATACCTATAACCCCAGCTCTCTGAGAGACTGAAGCCGGAAGATTACAATTTTGAGGCCAGCCTGGGTAACTCAGTAACTCTGTCTCAATAAATAAATAAATAAATAAATAAGTAAACGTTTAAAAAAGGGCAAAGGATATAGCCCAGTAATAGCGCACTTTCCTAGCGTGTGAGAAGCCCTGGATTCAAGCCCCCAGTATTGTTAAGAAAAGAGAAAAAAAAAATGGTAATAACCAGCAACTCTACATTGGTAGTATGAAATTAACTGAATAAATGGGCAACTAAGTAAATGTTAACATTGAGTAACTGTGCACAATTAAAAGCAATAAAGTACTGTTTATTATACCTGAATGATACTCTATTTAGGGAGGCATTTAAGTAAGGCTTTTCAGTGTTTGAAATGCAAATATTCCCTTATACTGAATTTTATTCATTATCTTACTTTTCTTGGTCAGGACAAAACTGAAAAAAATCTTGAATTCAAAATAAACAATTCTTGCTATGTATGTTTTCCCACATATATCAGGAATGTTCTGTAACTTTCCGAGAAACAGTAACTTGAACTAAATAGTGAACTGCTACTGCGACTCGTGTGCATTTTTGGAAGTTTTTAGTCATTGAGAACCTCGGCATTTCTTTTCTCTGTATCACAAACTGTTGCAAATACTTTCTTTTTACCATAAACACTGGAACAGACGACCTTCTGTTCTAGAACTGACCGGCCACAGAAGTGACACGGACCGGAAATGGGAAATGGTTCAGGGTCCCGGAATTCCCCTGACTGCCTAATCAAGCGGCTTATTTGTAAATTTTTGAGATGTTTGCCCCCTGGAGTTCCCCAGAAGAACGCATCTGATTTCACTGACCAAGACCTCTTCCACAGAATGTAAATTAAAATATTCAAAAGGTCGTTCGCTACAACACTGAATTCCACCGTGGTCACATGACGGGGGGGACAAAAGGACCACGACTAGTACTAAAGCGAGAGATTTTTACTGACAGTGTTCAATCAGTGACCCACATTGTTCTTTTTTTGTTTTTTGTCTTTTTGAGACAGGGTCTCACTATGCAGTTCAGGCTGGCCTTGAGCTTACTTTGTAGCCGAAGCTGGCCTGGAACTCACAACGATCCTCCTGCCTCAGCCTCCCGAGTGCTGGCATTACAGGCGTGCGCCACCAAGCCCGGCTTTCTACGACCCACATTTTTGACAGGCTCCTTCCTCTGTGGCTTATATACGATTCCGAGTGTGTGCACGCACACGAATGAATACATTCCATTTTATCCAAATATTCAACAAACTTTGAGAGCGAAGCCTGGTTGCTACCGACGCGCATTTAAAATAGTCATTTTTAAAGTCAGCGTCTCTCGCACAGCAAACCAAACGTCTACAACCCAAATACGCAGTGGTTGGCTGTAAAACGCATTACGTCGTCAGTACTCAGGGACGCTCTCACGGCGCTTCGCCTTCTGCCCTGCGCGCACCTCGCCGCTCGGCGTAGGGGCGCCGCGCGCAGCAGGGCTCCAGGTCCTCCGCTCAGGCGAACAACGCCTCTCCGCCCCTGCGGGCCCGGATCCACCCGCGGCGGCCCCTGCGCCAC
>NW_004955412.1:5657761-5665807 GCF_000276665.1 Chinchilla lanigera
GGGGCCTGACCTCGCGGAGCGCCGTTTGCCCGACTCCTGCCGTGCTGTCGAAGAGTTTTTATTTTTCCCACCGCTGTGCTTCGTTTGCCTCCCGTAAAGTACCGCAGTGATTATCTTTCAATCAGGAAAGGGAGGACACCAGGGAAAGATGTTTTCCGGGACGGAAATGTCCCTCCGACGCTAACGTTGGGTGTTAGAGACGCGCATAGTTAGTGCGCGTGGGGATGTACTGCGCGTGTTTATTTTAATGGAGAGCTTTTCCAATTAGAGTTTGGTGACAGGTTGCTGGAATTCAGAGGTGTTATCTGAAGCTTTTATGATTTTTGACTACGGAAGAAATTGAGTCAGTAATTTTTGGGGGGTGGTGTCCTTTTGTCTTTTTGAGACAGGCTCTCACTATGCAGTTCAGCGTGGTCTTGAACTCACTTTGCAGCCCGGGCTAGTCTCGAAGACGCAGTGATCCTCCTGCCTCAGCTTCCCGAGTGCTGGGATTACAGTCTGTAAATTCTATTTGCCGTGCCAATTATAGTTTTCTAAAATAAGTTCTTTTTTCTTTTCAGATTTACAGCCCTGAAGAGTCTTCCTCTCTCCCATTTTCCCCTCTGCAGAAATAAATCCCACCGTTGAGACCCCAAGACTTTATAAAGGGATATAGATGGAATTTTGTGAAGTCTAGTTTTGTTTTCAGAAAGCAGCTTAGTAAATCTCTGGTACATTATGTGTGTGCAGTAGTTTTGTTGGGGATAACGGTATTTTGTTAGACATTAGTGATAACAAGATAGGTGTTTTGATAAGTTGATCCTAAATTATAACATGACTAGTAGTATAATTGAGTGGTCCTTAAATGAAGAGTAGGTTATTTAATTTTTAAAATGTAGTGAAGTGTGTGCTGTGGAAATTTTATGGTTAGCTAGTTTGTGGAGAAAAAAAACCTTAGTTGACCAGGTGTAAATGAGATGTACAGTTAGAAAGAGGACAATATAATGATACTTCAGGAGGTGGAGACAAGTGTGGATAATTTTAGACAAAGAAGAGTTTAACAGTTTGAAGCATTAAGCAGAATTCACTTGATATCACAAAGATTTCAGTAAAGCTGTGGATATTGACTTCTCCAGGAGTTACCCACTGAAGCTAAGGGAACTCGGTTAAGTAAATACTTCGATGATAAGCGAAGTGGAATTAAACTTTAGGTGGTCGGAGCCATTCTGTTTGCTAGAATAAAATGAGATTAATTTGGATGTCATGTCAAAGTGCTTGTAAGTGAAAAAAATCCTGCATTATCACCTTACTCTGATGGCATAGCCGGTAATTGACCTGATATCCAGGCTTCATAGCTTATAACCAAAACCATATTAAAGACATAATTTAAGTATTCTGTAGTTGCTTAAAATTTTAAGTATAAACTTTCTGAAAAAATCAGAGTTTTGATA
This sequence comes from Chinchilla lanigera, assembly GCF_000276665.1. NCBI lineage: Eukaryota > Metazoa > Chordata > Mammalia > Rodentia > Chinchillidae > Chinchilla > Chinchilla lanigera. Next base: position 5,659,192 of record NW_004955412.1, read on the forward strand.
CGTTTAGAAGTGTATAAAATTTTTCAGGTCTTTAGGTTAGTTACTACACCAAATTTTGAGCAAGTAAGCGAGTTACCTAAGCAAGTAAGAATACTAAGAATCTTGGTCATTTAGGCGAGTCATCGTACCTGAGTATACACTCAGATATAAATCCAGTAAAGAAGTTGTGAATTGTACGTAAGTAGGAGTGCGTCGTTTGATCCCTTTTTGTGGTAAAAATCTAGTATGAAGAGATGAGAAATTTTATGTGAAAGTTTTAGCCATCAAAGAGTACTCTCACACACTCATGCACAAATCTACCTCCCAAAGAGCTGTCTGGAGTCCCCCGTGTAAAAAAATTGAGAATATAATGGAAGAGAGCACAATCTTGCCAAGTTGGACAAAGGACAACAAACAAGAAATGAAGTATGACTTTTCGTGTGAACTCTACAGAATGTCTACGTATTCAGCTTTTCCCAGCGGGGTTCCTGTCTCGGAGAGGAGCCTCGCTCGCGCCGGTTTCTACTACACCGGCGTGAACGACAAAGTCAAATGCTTCTGCTGCGGCCTGATGCTGGACAACTGGAAACAGGGAGACAGTCCGGTGGAGAAGCATAAGCAGCTCTATCCTAGCTGCAGCTTTGTGCAGAATCTGATCTCAGCCCGCCTGCAGTCCACCGCTAAGAGTAACTCCGCAGTGAGGAGCAGTTCCACACATTCATTGTCTCCTACTCTGGAGCGCAGTGGCTCATTCAGTGGCTTTGGTTCCAGCCTTTCCCTGGACCCTCTCAGCTCCAGAGCAGTTCAAGATTTCTCTCCAGTGAGGACTAACCCCTACAGTTACGCCATGAGTACTGAAGAAGCCAGGTTTCTTACTTACAAAATGTGGCCCTTAACCTTTTTGTCACCGTTAGACTTGGCAAGAGCTGGCTTTTATTATGTAGGACCTGGAGATAGGGTGGCCTGCTTTGCCTGCGGTGGAAAGCTAAGTAACTGGGAGCCAAAGGATGACGCACTGTCAGAACACCGGAGACATTTTCCCAGCTGCCCATTTTTGGAAAATTCTCTAGAAATGCTGAGGTTTACTATTTCAAACCTGAGCATGCAGACACACGCCGCCCGAATGAGAACGTTTATGTATTGGCCATCTACGGTCCCAGTTCAGCCTGAGCAGCTTGCAAGTGCTGGTTTTTACTATGTTGGTAAGAAACTAGAATAGCTGTACATTCTGTCCAACTCATTTGGCTTACCAGAACGTACGTTAGATTTTGGTCTTATTTTCCCTGTAGGTCGCAATGATGATGTCAAGTGCTTCTGCTGTGATGGCGGCTTGAGGTGTTGGGAATCCGGAGATGACCCCTGGGTAGAGCATGCCAAGTGGTTTCCAAGGTAACTGGTTTTTTATTTGTTTTTCTGTTTGGTTTTGTTGGTGCTGCAGATGGAACTCAGGATTTTGCGCATGATAGGCACATGCTCTGCTCCTGAGCTATACTCTCACCCCAACCAAGGAAATTGTTCTGAGAAAGCGTTACTGTTCAAAACTCCACACGTAAGGGAAGTAGATGTACTTACGTGATTAAGTCGTATTTTAAATGATGTACAATAGCCTGTCATATCATTGCTAGTCTTCCAAAAGACCACATTTTTATTAAAATGTTAACTGTTTCATTAAAAATGTTTTGTTAAAACGTTTCATTAAAACGTTCCGCAATCTTCTGTATACTTCTTTCAGAAGCCATGCACCAGTGTATAATTTCAAATTCTTGTTGACATATTTGTAGGTATGACCATTTCTTCCTTTACAGGGGACTTAAGGCTTACAAATATGTAAAAGAGAAGGAAAAGAACATAAATTAGAAAAAAGGTAAAGGAAGATGAAAACAAGAAGGAATATAAGTAAAGCTGGGTGTAGTGGTGCATACCTTGTAACCCCAGCACTTGGGAGGCTGAGGTAGGCAGATTGCTATGAGTTTAGGCCAGCCTGAACTGTGTAGCGAGACGTCGTCTTAAAAAAAAATACACATACACACACATACAGATGTAGGAATAAGGCTGATATAAAAGTGCATATAGGGCCTGGGATATATCTCACCAGCACAACACCTGTCTGGCAAGTGCAAGGTTATGAGTTCGATTCCGGTACGAAAAACAACAAAAATGCATATAATAAAATCTCACCTGACTGCTGTTTTATTTATAATTATACCTTACCTTTTCTGTGCTATTTTATCTTATGGTAAGTCACTTCTTTTAGCCAGTGTGTGTTTAGCAGTGTCTGTCGTCTCTGAACTTTTTGCAGTGCTTGTGCTCAAACCCAGGGCCATTTTTTGTACTCAGCTGCGCCCTACTAGTGAGCTGCAGTCCAAGCTGTCTGTCTGTTATTCTGCTACTGGGGGTTGAATCCAGCAGTGCTGCACCCCCACCCTGTTTGAAAAAAATTTTGAGATAGCTTCTGCTTAAGTTGCTCAGGCTGGCCTTAACACGCTCTCAGTGGGGCCGTAATTCACATGTCTCTCTGCTGGGTGGCTTGAACCCTGGTGGTACATGCACGACTGCATGTACCACTGGGCAGCTTTTTATTAATTTTATTAGTAAAAAGACTGATAAAAATGATTAGATCTGCCAGGGATATAGCTCAGTGACACAAGCGCATGCCTGACAAGCACAAGGTCCTGAGTTTGATTCCCGGGACCAAAAAAATGATTAGATCCATTTGTACCACCGGTGGTACAGGCCGCCCTGTGAGACATTCTCCCATCCAAGTAGTAACCAGGCCCAACCCTTCTCAGCTTTTGAGATCAGAGATCAGGTGCATTCAGGGTGCTGTGGCCGTGGACCGCTTGGGACAGTCATGTAAGCGCCACTGGTGGCTCAGGCCAGCAGAAGTGTTAGACTCAGGGTCCTCTCGCATCAGTCTTTTGAGGAGCTGGGGCGACAGTTGTGTTTAGTGTGCCTGGCCTGGCCTCTTTTTCTTACTTATAGCCTAGAAGCAAGTTAGAGGCAGTGTTGTTAGTGGAGTAGAATTACAAATTCTGTCTTTGTGATCAAGTAATATGTGAACTTAGACCAAATTTGCAAGATGAAGAGGTAGGGTTAGGTGTTTTTATTTCATTGTGATAAAATATACATAACATGAAATTTACCCCTTTAAGTATATGTTTCTGTGGTAGTAAGTACATTCGTGCTGAACTGCTGTCATCACTGTCATCTGCAGAACCTTTTTACCTTCTCAAACTGAAACTCTTAACCATTACACACTAACTCCCCATTACCCCCGCACCTTTCCCTCCTGGCAACCACTGTTCTTTCTGTGCTGTGGGTTTGACTGCTTAGGTACCACATATAACTAGAGTTGTACAGTACTATCTATTGACCTGTGAGTGAATTTCACAATACTGAGGAATCTTTGCAATCTTTTCAGGAAATTAAAAAATCCTTTTATAATTTTTGTATGATAAAAAAGAAATTTGAAGTAACATTGTGGATTAATACATTTTAAAATTGTATCATTAATGTGCATAATATTTAAAGCAAATTTTGATATTTTTGAAAAGTGATGTTTATTTAAAGTTATAACGTGTAGGAAAAAGCATGTTAAAATTTCAAGTGACTTAATTATGTTTGGCTTACGGAATTACTAATTTTTTCTTGTTTTTTTTTGTTGAGAGGAGGGTTTGTCTTTTTCCAAGAGTGGTCCTGAACTTGCGGACCTGAGTGATCCTCAGCTTTCCAAGTAGCTAGGACTACAGGCCTACTGTGTGCCACAGTGCCTGGGTTATATGTGTGTATAATTTGAAATTTACTTGGTGTTATAATTAATCAGAAAGACAAAAGTAGCTTCCAAATTCTAATGTGTGGATTGTTATATTTTGTGGCTTATAAAACAAAAAAATGCTTATTTTTGTAATTTATATTTTGTTTTAAATGGTTCTAAAGATTTAGGAGTGCTTTTTTTAAGTATTTCTCTGAAAATAATAGATTTGTTGTAAATGATTTTTTAATCTCAGTAAATGAAAAACCAAAATGGATAGTCATTACCACTGTATTTTAGCACAGTTTATTCACTGATGAAATGTTTGGGCGCACTTGTTCCTACTGTTCTAGATGCTGGGGACATGACAGTCGACAAGGTAGACAGAAGTCTGTCCTCATGTGATTTATTGGAGCAGGGGATTGTATGGAGCAACCAGAATTTGTTATACCTCACATATTTAATGCTTATGAACAGAAATCTGTCAGAAATAAAATAATTGAGTAGTATACAAAAGTCCGACATACAGAGATAACTAGCTTTATCATTTGAGTGATCATTTTGGATCTTGAGCATGTGTATGCTTTTGTGTGTATGTTTCTATATATATTTATTGTATTTACTTTGAACTTTTTATTAAAGTACTGTTTTAAAGGGGAAGGAATAAGTTTATTGGCTGCTTATAAAACGTTGGCTTATTGATTTATAATTTACATTTCAGTTACTGAGGATTTTCTTTTCTTTTTGGGGAATACTATGGATTGAACTAAGGGTCTTGCAGCAGTTAGGCTAGTGCTGTACCACTAAGCTACACACCCAACCCTTGCCCCTTTTTAACTTTACTTTGAAACAAGATCTCCGGAATTGCCAAGAACTCCTTGAACTTGCTAGCTTCAACCACCCGCCATGTACTTGGGATTATAGACATGTGCCATTGAGCCCAGCACTGTGAGGATTGTTTTGTTCATTTGTTTTGAGACAGGATCTTGTTGCGTAGTCGAGGCTGACATGGAGCCTGTGATCTTCCTCAAGTTTCTGAGTGCTGGAATTACGAGTTTTAATGCGTGGTGTCACGTGACCACTGTAAAGCTACAGAACAGTTCCACCACCCCAGAAAGCTCTCTCGTGCCCCTCTGTAGCCACTCGCTCTTCCCATCCCAAGTCTAGCAACCGCTGAGTTATTCTCTGTTCCTGTAGTTTTGCCATTTCTAGAAGGTCATATAAATGAAATAATGTCATACGAAGTGGAATAAATCATACAGTTTGTAGCTGGAGTCCAGTACATCCATGTTTGTGTTGAAAGTAACTTTACCCTGTTTTTGCTGAATTGTATTCTGTTAGATGGTTATACCACAGTTTGCTCACTTACTGCTTGAAGGACATTTGGGTTGTTTCAGTTGAGAGCAATAAAGCAACTCTAGACATAAACATTATGTGAACATGGTCTTATTTCACTGAGGCAGGAATTGTTGGGTTGTGTGACGTGTTGCTTTTAAACATTATGAGAAACTGCCAAATTGTTTTCTGAAGTGGCCGTACCATTTTAAATTCCCATTGGCAAGGTGTGGAACTTCCAGGTGTTACATCCTTACCAACATTTGGCATTGTCATTTTTTAAAAATTTTACTCATTCTTGTGGGTGGTTAGTGGCATTGCTTTGTGGTTTTAATATTTCCCAAGCACAGTGATTTTGAGCATGTTATGTGCTTATTTGCCATCTGTACATCTTCTAAGTGTTTGTTCCAGCGTGTGCCCATGAGAAAAATTTTAATTAAAATGTAACCTAAAAATTTAATGGAAGTTAATGCAGTTATAAGAGAATTAAGTTTTGACAGTTGATGTATTCAGGACACAAGTTTTGTATCCCAGGTGCTTTACATGATTTTTTTTGGCGGGGGCGGGAGCGGTTTTGGTACCAGGAATCAAACTCTCAATCTCGCGCTTGCCAGGCAGGTGCTGTGCTGCTGAGCTAAATCCCCAGCCCCCTTTACGTGATTTTTGAGCTTTATTGAGATATAATTAACAAATTACAGTATATTATAAAGAGTACGTGTCATGGTTTGACATAAGCATATCCATTACTTCACACAGTAACCTCTGTGAGAACACCTAAGTTCTACTCTCAGCAAATGTCAAGTGTACAGTATTAAGTATATCACCAGGCTGCACAATTTGGTCTTCATGATGTATCTTACAACTGAAGATTTGTATTTCCCATCTCGTTTCCCACAGCTGTTGACATTTCTGTGAATTTGACCTTTTTTTTTTGATTGCACATATATATTACACAATATATATTTTTGGTTTATTTCACTTGGCCTTTGGGTTCATTTATGTTGAAAGTGGCAAGGTCTGTGTGACTGGGTAACACTCCATTGTAGTGTGTGTGCGCCCCATTTTCTGTATCTGTTTATCAGTGGACACAAATAATTCATAGTCATCACTCTTGCCTATTGTGAATAATACTACAGTGAACATGGGACCAGAGATCTCTTCATGTGCTGATTTTGTTTTCTTCAGATATCTTTTCAGAAGTGGTATTGTTAGATTATATGGTAGCCCTATTTTTGTGTTTCTTTTTCTTTTTAAAAATTTTTTTTGTACCAGGAATCAATCTCACGACCTTACGCTTGCCAGGCAGGCATTTGTGCCGCTGAGCTATATCCCGCTTGGTAGTTCTGTTTTTAATTTTTGAGGAACCTCTTTTTTTCACACAGGCTGTACTAATTTACCTTCCACTCACGGCGTGTGAGGGTTTCCTTTCTTTTGTCATCTAACCATACTGGCCATCTTCATAGGTGTGAGGTGATAGGTGAGTGGGCTCTTAATTTGCATTTCCCACATGATTAGTGATAGTGAGCACCTTTTTCATATCTGTTCATTTGT
>NW_004955412.1:5667637-5668627 GCF_000276665.1 Chinchilla lanigera
CTGATCTGTGGAGAATATTGTGAAAGGGTGTTGAATTTTGTCAAGTGTTTTTTTCTGCATCTAATGGGATGATCATATATGATTTTTACTTTCTATTCTATGTGTGTGGTGTATCACATTTATTCATTTGTGTATGTTAAACCATCCTTGCATCATAGGGATAAATGCTACTTGGTGACTGCATATGAAATACGATTGAAAAATATGATGTTTAATTTAAAAAGAAAATTACTACAGTGAAAGACACATTGTCATTAAACCCCCTCAGAATACTCCCCTTCACTCAGACACGCGTTCCATTGCTCTTAGCATTTTCTGAAGCAGTGCCTTCTTTTTTGAGGGTTTTTAGTTGTGCTGTTGTGACTGCCTCTGTGCCTTAAATCAGCTCAGAATGTTTACCTTGCACGGTCATTTTGACTTTGGGTGAGAGCTAGGAGTTGCCTGGTGCCAGACCCAGTGTCGGAAGTGGACGAGGAGCACCGTACTGTTCGTACAAGCCTGTCTCTCAGCACCTCTTACAGACATAGGAGAGGACTTCCAGAGCTGCGGTAAAAAGCGGCAGCAACGGTGGTTGACGGGAGGGGGAGTAGTGTGAAGGGGATTAATGGCAGTGTGTCTTTACTGTAATACTATTTTTAAATATTCACCATATATTTTGATCAGATGGCATATAATTATTTTAATGTGACAATGAATTTGGTTTGCTGGATTTTATTAAGGATTTTTTTTGGTAGGGAGATTTAATCTAGGGCCTTTGCACTGAAGTAGCTATGTCCTGAGCCTTTTTACTTATTTACTTATTTTTTGAGACAGGGTCTTACTGTGTATTGCAGGCTGCCCTTGAACTTGCTTATGTAGCCCAGGCTGGCCTGGAACTCACAGCAGTCCTCCTGCCTCAGCCTCTGGGGTGCTGGAATTACAGGTGTGCACCACCACACCTAGCTTATTAAGGATCCTTACATTTTCTTTCCTTTTTCATTTTCTTAGATT
>NW_004955412.1:5674156-5675494 GCF_000276665.1 Chinchilla lanigera
ACATAGTCCTACCTGGTTTTTTTTTGTTACCTCTGCTTTTAGTGCCATATCCAAAAACTCATTATGTTTTGTATTTTTTTTATCCTTTTTTTTTTATTTTTTTTTTTGTTTTAATTTTATTCTTTGTCTTAGTTTCTTTTTTTTTTTTTTTTTTGAAGTTCAGAACTTAGTCTTTATTCATTTCAACCCCCTCCTCCCCTCAAGTCCTGGGGATTGAACCTAGGGCCTTCAAACAGCTACTACATGCTAATAGCCTTTCATTTTTTGAGACCGTTTTGGTAAGTCACTAAGTTGCCTTGTCTGAACTTTAACTTGTGATCCTTCTGCCTCAGCCTCCCAGAGTGCTGGGATTACAGGCATGTGGTACTATGCCTGTCTTTAAGTTAATTTTTGAAAGTGATATAAATAGGAATTCAGTTTCTTTTCTTTTTTTTGCCTGTGATAACCAGTTTTCTTTGCACCATTTATTGAAGAGACCACCCCTTTTACATTTTGTGTTCTTGCCAAAAATTAGTTGACATCTGTAGTTGACTATGGGTTTATTTCTGTGTTCTTTGTCCTATGTATCTATTTTCATACCTGTACCATGGTGTTGTGATTACTATAGTTTAGTAATACAGTTTGAAATCAGTGACTGTTCAGCCTGGAGTTTCGTCATTTCTCAGGCCTGCTTTGGCAGCATCCTACCTTTTGTAGTTTCATACGAATTTTAGGGTAGTTTTTTCTATTTCCGGGAAAAGTGACATTGGAATTTTGATGGGAGATTGCATTGAATTTAGAGATTGCTTTGGGTAGGATGAATGTTTTAAAAATTATTTTAATCCGTAAACATGGGATGTCTTTCCATTATTTGTGTCATCTTTTAATATCTTTCATTAGTGTCTCATATTTTTCAGTTTCCAGGTTTTTCATCTCATTGTTTAAATTTGTTCATAAATAGTTTGTTTATAATGCTGTTATCAGTAGGATTACTCTCTCGATTTTTTTGAAATATTTTGCTGCTGACTTGCATGTTGACTATGTGTTTTGTAACTTTACTGAATTCATTTATTCTAATAGGTTTTTTCTTTTTTGATGGAGTCTTAAGGTTTTGCTATATACAAGATCGTGTTTCCTACAGATTGTTTTACTTTCTACCTAATATGGATGCCTTTTTTGGTTTTGTTTTGGATCTTGCCTAGTTATTCTGGCTAGTACTTCTAGTGCTGCGTTGAATACAAGTGCTAAGAGTAAGCACATTTGTCTTGTTCATCATCTTAAAGAAAAAGTTTTCAGCCTTCCACCATTGCTTATTCTGTTAGCTGTCAGCTTGTCATCTATGGCCTTTTCGTTGAGGTA